>NC_092336.1:292200000-292562500 GCF_046630445.1 Rutidosis leptorrhynchoides | reverse complement strand
ATCTTTTATTACTTGGGCCGAATTTGTTTATCTATCTTGGGCCATTAATGATTTAATCGAGTTTACGTATGAGGAGGAAACACAAAACAGATACATAATCGGGTTAATTATATTTGGGTTATGAAATAAGACAGAATCAAATGGGCAGTGGAATGGTTAGGGTGTTGTTTGGTTAACCAAGAGGTCATGGGTTCGAGCCTGATCTTGGGCATTTTTTTTAGAAAGCTCATCATTTAAGGTAGTGATTTTATTGTTATTATTATTATTAAAAGTAACATTTTTATTAAAGTTGTCATTATAATTAGAATTTATATTTTAATTAAAAGTATTATTAAAAGTATTATATTATTAAAGATAACATTATTATTATTTTTATCAGTATTATTATTATTATCATTAAACATAATTTTATTAATATTAATATCATTATTTTCATTATTAGTATTTTTATTATTATAAGTACCATTATTTTCAATATATTATTATTATCATTATTATTATTACTACAAATAAAATAGCTAATATTATTATCAAAAATTAATATTGTCATTATTAAACTTAATTATAATTAGTATTATTATCAACACTAATTATGTATTATTAAAATCATTATTTTAACGAACCAAAAGTTATTTATATAAGAATATATCAACTACATATATGAAAACTATATAAATATTACATTACTATTTTAATTAGGTCTTAATATCTACAAACGGGTTTGATTATTATTACATGTTAATTATACGTAATAATATATATACTTGATATAGGTTCGTGAATCCGAGACCAACCCTACACTTGTTCAATGTCGTCATATGTATTTTTACTACAAAATACAGTATGGTGAGTTTCATTTGCTCCCTTTTTAATTGCTTTTGCAATATATATTTTTGGGCTGAGAATACATGCGTTGTTTTTATAAATGTTTACGAGATAGACACAAGTACTTAAAATATATTCTACGTTGAGTTGTACCACTGGCATATTTCCCTGTATCTTGGTAACTATTATTTACATGGGTATTGTAAACGCGAATCCTGTTGATAGATCTATCGGGCCTGACAACCCCAACCGGACTGGACGACCAGTATTCAACGGTTGCACAGTACTTCATTTTGTAGGCTACACTTGGTACAGTGTAGTGAGATTTCATAATAAAGGGAATATGCGACGTTGATTAATAGTTAAGTATGGTTACCAAGTGCTCAACCACTTAGAATGCTTTACATACACTTGCGAGTGTATTATGTTTATGATTATGAAATCTTGTGGTCTATTAATATATTAAAAAGATTGTTATGATAAACCTATGAACTCACCAACCTTTTGGTTGACACTTTTAAGCATGTTTATTCTCATGTACGAATTAACTCTTCCGCTGTGCATTTGCTCATTTTAAGGACATTATTTGGAGTCGATCATCGCAATGGGACCAAATGTTGATGACTTCGTCCAGGTGGATTAGGACGGGTCACTACAGGTGGTATCAGAGCGGTGGTCTTAGCGAACCAGGTCTTGCATTAGTGTGTCTAACTAATAGTTGTTTGGATGCATTAGCGAGTCTGGACTTCGACCTTAGCTGCATATTATAAGTATTGTTTGTCATTCCTAGTGGAAAATTAACTGTTTATCATTCCTAAGTCTAGACACGACTTCCTGCACTTATTTGATAGATAGTGTACAGATAAATTCATATCTTAGCGTATCTGTTACTGTAGACTTTATCTGACACGTTTCCTTAATTCTCTCCGTAATCTATGAGATTTTCTGTACTATACATAGATATTCTATGTAATTAGAATATCATTCGATATCCGAAATTCATTTCATACCAAAAACTCTTTATCTAACCGAGCAAAATGGAACTCACCACTAGTTCAAGCCTCTCGGATTCTGATATGGAGTCCCACTCCAGCTCCAGAAGCAGCATCACCAGAATGAATCAATCAATCCGCCATCTCCAATTCATCTGATGAGTTTGTAGTCGACTAAATCAATGGAGGCGAGAAGAAGGTGATCCTTTTCATCAACCAAATTTCCCTCTTGGATATGAACCTGAAGCACTTATCGGCGAACCAGTCCGAAACACCATTTTCACACTCATTTCCCGAATATCTCGCCATGATTATATACTATCTAAAATTCTAAACCTTATTCATCCGCTCGTTCCAACCGACAATCATCCCGGAATAATAGAAGAAGTCAACAAATTTTGCGCTCGAGTTGTAGCTTTGGAAAATATGGTGCAGAAGCTACCAGCTTCAGCAGCATCACCGGCACCAACAGTACCACCAACAACATCATACGCACCATAGATACCAAGGAGTATCAACAATAATGAACGATGAAGTATTGATCTATAACTTCATTGATATTCTGCGAAGAATATGTGGTTTCAAAAAGTTTTAGAGATTTCTTATTCTAGCTCAAACCGAAAAGCAAATGAGATTAATATCATATTAACTCATTAAATTCATGATTTCATCTGAATAAAATATATATGTATATATGTTTTCATAAAGATTGTAATTAAAAGTTCTTTTGAACAAAATATTAATGGTGAAAATATTTTTTTAACGGGTAGGTAATACCCGAGGAATAATTAGATTTCATCTTAATAAGTTACATTGTACATTCGTCGAAGCTAATTCAATAGTCATTTACGATCCTATTTACAACCACCGATATACGTATCCGTTCATCACAGAATAACCATTTTCATTCAATTTCATATTTGGATTTTGATCTATCAGAATCCAACAAGTGGCATAATGAAGAAAACATTGGACAAAATAAAACTTGTTAGAAACAAACATTTTAACTATGAGAAGAATTTTGTTAAGAATCCACGCTAACGGTTCCTAGCTAACTGGTTACATTTTATTTATCGCAATTTAATTATCGCAATTTACATTCTCGCAATTTTATTTATCGTCATTTAATTTCTGTTATTTATTTTACGCACTTTAAATATCGGGACACGTATACAAGGTTTTGACATATCATATCGACGCATCTATATATATTATTTGGAATAACCATAGACACTCTATATGCGGTAATGCGGGAGTTAGCTATACAGGGTTGAGGTTGATTCTACAATAATATATATAGTTTGAGTTGTGATCGAGTCTGAGACGTATACGGGTCACGAAACGTATTAATTAATTCGAATATTATATATTAAACTATATATGAATTATTGGACTGTTAACTATGGACAATCGACTGTGGACTAATAATATTGGACAATTAAAAATGAATTAAAATATTGATTATAACATATGAAACTAAACATCTCTTCAAGTTTGCCACTTGATTTCATCTTAAACCTCATTTGAATCTTGACGATTCCAATCCATGTTCAAACCTTTCATGATTCTTGAAAACACCTCGATCGAGAAGATGAACCAGCTGCACTTCATCTACGGAAGAAAAGATTGATGCATATAGTTATGCACCCGAAAAACCCTCGGAAACTGAGTAATCGTTTAACACATAGCTGTGTTAATTCTTTTAGTGTTATTATTACTCAAAATAATTTAGGTAATCCCTTTCCAAATTAGCCAATTTTATCACAGCTCCAACAAGTCAACTCCGACTTTTCATCCGAAACAACCTTATTATAACCTTGATATATATGAGTACTCTTTATTGTTATCGGGGAACCTTTTATAATCCACCATATTACCATCAGCGTTTAATCATCTAAAAACACAATTCTCCTGGAACCACCGCGGTTTGAAAACCGATGACCCAGATTCGTTAACTTTGAAAATGCTGACGAAGCAGCATGTTGTAGATGGTCTTAATGGCCAAAATTTGATGATAAAGAAGGAAGTGTTAGGAACGCTCGAAAGAAAATTTGGTACT
The DNA here is from genome assembly GCF_046630445.1 of Rutidosis leptorrhynchoides. Lineage (NCBI taxonomy): Eukaryota > Viridiplantae > Streptophyta > Magnoliopsida > Asterales > Asteraceae > Rutidosis > Rutidosis leptorrhynchoides. Next base: position 292,558,624 of record NC_092336.1, on the reverse strand, counting down.
GAAAATCGGATTGAGCACACCATGAAGGAGACCAAGGACAAATACAAGGACCAAACCCTACATTCAAAGAATTCAGGTAATTCTGTATCCAATGAAATCTTTAGAGAATATCTTGCTCCGAAGTTATGTTAAAATCTTGCGGAAAATCTTTCTTCATCAACTTTCAAACTTAGAAATTCCAAAATATCATCATAAATATCTTCGATATTTTGAGGATATTTTCATAAATATTCTCGTCCGAAAATTATATACCTCTTTTGTAACGACCCGCACTTTTTCGATCATACTATACTTATAAGATTAATATTTACATAAATTTAACCTTACCAACATGATAAGCAATCCAAATTATCGAGATTTATATTTCCGAAAAGAGTTTTACACAACGTTTGACCGTCTAGTTTGACCGATGATATCACGAACTATACAATATATGATAATTATACGTTTGTGTATATACATGTATATATACATATTTAACATGATTAATGAATGTTTTAATATCTCATTTTGTATTAATAACAACAAGTTACAAGTATATTTTGAAACTACTAACTTAAGTTTTCAAAACGATAACTATACGTAACGTTATTTGACATAAATACTTAAGACTTATAATGTTATACATATATCGTATAAGTAATGTATTTAATCACTTTTAAAGACTTAAATACATAAAACCATATAAGTGTATTCACAAAAGATAGCTATATTTGAATCCTCATTCCATTTTTCACAAAATTTCTATACGTATACCTAGAGTATTTGTACTCGTATCATACCTAGCTTCTAGATGTATTTACTATTGGTATATACCAATAGAAAATACCAATGATCAGCCATGAATGATTAAGGGACATGATAACAACTTGTGGGAACCATCTTTAGTCATTTATCAAGACTTATTTGTAACAAAACAAAGTTATACATATCATGTATCTATATATCACGTTTTTATATGTGTATATATATACATGCTCATTTCCATTTTCTTCACTAGATCACTAACTCTAAAACACACACACTTATGAGCCTTAAACCCCTTAATCATCTCAGCTCACATCTATGAAAATCTAGCTTCAAAAACCATACTAAAACACCATAAGAAAACCATACAAAAACACTTCAAGAAATCCTTCCAAGAACACCAACTTACTTCCAATCTTTCATCCACTTCTATCACCCTTTTGATTCTAGCTTCTTACTTCTCTCTTACAGCAACTTCATCCAAGGAACTTGAGGTAGAATCTATGTTCATAACCTTATTCGATTCATATATATATAGCTATCTTATTTTGTGGTACAAAAGTTTAACAACAAGAACATAGTTTGAATGTTTTCAAACTTGTTTGCAAACTAAATAGATCCTTCTAACTTAACTTTTAAAATACTTCAAGACCTGTAATATAACTTATGTATATGCTAATTTAACAAGGTAAAACTTGGTTTTTCAAAGTATAAGTATTTTTAGAAAAATGGTCATTAAATGATTTTGTTGTAACAAAAATGTTTAACTTCATATGTTTCACTAATGTTTCACTTATGCCGTATGATTTTGAATACAAACCAAGGTATTTACAGTTCATAGTCTTAAAGAAGAACTCGATCCAAGAAGATGGCAATTTGAATCAACGAAAACGGATTTGTAACGAAGAAACTATGACCGAAACAAAATTGGTTATCCTAGATCATTTCAACTACGGGATCAATTGGAAAAAAATGATATAAATCACATATTTCTAAGATAACATGATATTTTATATATATGTACTTATAATTCAATTTTATATGGTTCAGGATCACCCGTAAACAACACGAGAAGATTAATCATAAGATCCCATGATTGTACGCAACACGTCATTTGACAACACCGGTACTTTATGTACGCAACACGTCATTTGACAACACCGGTACCATGGGTCAAGATTAATCTCGACCAATACATATACGATGGGGTTTTATTTATTTCGTTGGGGGTTTTATTTATTTCATTGCGGGTATATTAAACATCTAAAAATGAACCATTAAAATTGAATTACTAACATCGGACTGCTAACTACGGACTAAGGAATTATTCAAAGTATTAAAAGTATAACAAGTATATATTTATAACGTTTGTTTAAAAATGAAAACATATTGATATATTATATATGGATAGGTTCGTGATATCAACCGGAAGACCGAGTCAAAATATATATATCATCAAGACAAGGGTGAGTATATAGTCCCACTTTTAAACTCTAAATATTTCGGGATGAGAATACATGTATTTTATGTTTTACGATATGGACACAAGTAACTGAAAAATATGTTCTACGTTGAGTTGTACCACTGGCATACTTCCCTGTAGCTTGGTAACTAATATTTACAGCGGTATTGTAAACGCGAATCCTGTTGATAGATCTATCGGGCCTGACAACCCCAACCGGACTGGACGACCAGTATTCAACGGTTGCACAGTACTTCGTTTTGTGACTACACTTGGTACGGTGTAGTAAGATTTCATATTAAAGGGAATATGCGACGTGAAAATGTTAAGTATGGTTATCAAGTGCTCAACCACTTAGAATATTTTTATTAAACTGTTTATATACGAAATCTTGTGGTCTATATATATATATTGCTGCCGGCATTAAACCTATATCTCACCAACTTTATGTTGACCTTTTAAAACATGTCTATTCTCAGGTGATTTCTAAAGCTTCCGCTGCATCATGTTGGATCTAACCAGGATCTTGCGTACGCATGTTTGTGTCAAAAATAAAACTGCATATCCGAGATGTTGTATTGTAAAATATGCTAGAAATCGTGTTGTTGTCATCATTTGTAAAGTTTGTAAGTCGAAGATTATCGCTAAACGTTAATCTTCTTTTTATTGTCTTAAGCTTGTAACAAAAATAATGGTGGTGGTTTGTAATGTATAATATATGCAGTTTTCCTTTTAAAAATGTCTCATATAGAGGTCAATACCTCGCAATGAAATCATACGTTATCTAACGCGTTCTTATGGTTAAGGACGGGTTATGACATGTGGTATCAGAGCGTTGGTCTTAGCGAACCAGGTTTGCATTAGTGTGTCTAACCAAGAAGTCGTTAGGATACATTAGTAAAGTCTGGACTTTGACCGGGTCTGATTTTAAAAACCATTGCTTATCACTGTTGGTTAAAAATTTATATGTAAATATTATGTAAGTACTAATGGGTTAGTTGTTATGTGATAGATGTCGGGCTCGAAACTTATTATCACATTCAGCGACTCCGAATCAGAACCTTCAGATTGTGTTTCAGTCATTAACATATCCGATGACGAAAGTGGTATTTTTGGGGAAGACTCACAATTTCCGGATGAACCAACTATTGAAATATCGGAAAGTGAACCCGAGGAGGAAAGTGAACCCGAAGAGGAAAGTGAACCCGAAGAAGAAAGTGAACCCGAGGAAGAAATACTAGAAATTACGAAAGAAAAATTCGATCAAGGAAAGAAACGAAAAGCGAATGAATTAGAAAATTCAAATCCCGAACTTAGTGAGAATGACGTGGCACCAATTCCACTCAACACTACCACCCCTATTCCCGCTATTCCTATTAGTGCTATCCCGGCGTCTAGTTCTTCGGCTCCTCAGCCAAAACGTAGGCAGACAGCTAGGATAAGCGTTAGGCCATTCATTGGAACTAAACGCCCTAGAAAATAGACCGAACGATGCACTGCCGTATTAAACCATGGAATCAAATAATGTTTTGTATAATATTATTAGTGTGGTTTGCTTAAAGTTTGATGTAAGATAAGCATATGTAAAATAGCGAAGTATGAAATGCAATAATTTTCCATGGTTAAGTATTATTTAGATTGTAGTAATTGGTTCTGTACTAAGCTATTAAGTATGAACATTAACGGGTAGGTACTACCCAAGATATAATTATAAAACGCTAATAAGAAGAAAAGGCTTTTATAATAATACCTGGTTCATATTATTAACAAGCTATAATGTACTATAAATACACACTACATCTATAATAATCCATGTGAATAATTATTTTTTTTTCATTAGGAAATGGCGCGATTGAATCGAATGACGGAACAAGAACTCGAGGAACTCATCAATCAACGAGTGAACGATAGAATGTTATGGGTCGAAGCTGCAAGAGCTGCTGCAGTTAATCCAAATCCTCGTGTAGGATGCTCCTACAAGACGTTTCAAGCTTGCAAGCCATCATCATTCAGTGGAACGGAAGGACCGATCGGTTTAACCCGATGGATAGAAAAGATGGAGACGGTGTTTAAAATCAGTGGTTGTGATGAAAAAGACATGACCAAGTTTGCATCGTGCACTTTACAAGATAGTGCACTCACATGGTGGAAGAATTATGTGAAGGCGGTAGGAGGAGATGTAGCTTATGATACTCCATGGGAAGAATTCAAAACAATGATAATCACCGAGTATTGTCCAAGGAATGAGGTTATTAAGTTAGAAGATGAGTTACGAAGTTTGAAGGTGGTTGGTACTGAAATCACCAACTACAATCAGCGATTCATGGAATTGGTTTTACTATGTCCTGAATTGGTTCCAACCGAAGCACGGAAGATTGAAATGTACAAAGGTGGTTTGCCCAAAAAGGTCAAGGCAAACGTTACAGCATCGAAACCTAAGACAATTCATGAAGCTATAACCATGGCAAACGAGCTAATGGATCAGGTCATTTTGGACAAGAAAGCATTCAATACTGAGGTGAAGGTATTGGGGAACAAGAAAAAGTGGAATGGAGGTTATGATCGAGGTAACCAACAACAACCTTATAAGAAACAAGAAACCACGGAAGGTGCGGGTAGCGGTTCAGGCTTTGGTTACAAAGGACAAAGTCCTTTATGCAACCGTTGTCACAAACATCATTTTGGTTACTGTAGTGTGTTGTGCACTAAATGCAATAGACAGGGACATCTTGCTGAAGATTGTAAGGCTCTCGTTACAAATGCAAATGGTAACAAGACTCCTGCCACCAACGCAAATAGAACTGCTTTGGCTAACATTACTTGTTTTGGGTGTGGAAAACAAGGTCATTATAAGAGCCAGTGCCCGAATCAGAATGGCGGACCTGCACGTGGAAGAGCGTTTGTTATTAATGCTAGAGAGGCACGAGAAGACCCGGAACTTGTTACGGGTACGTTTACCATTAATAACTTATCAGCATCTATTTTATTTGATACTGGCGCCGATAGAAGTTACGTGTGTATAAATTTTTACACTAAATTGAATTGTTCATCATTACCTCTAGATGCTAAGTACTTGATTGAGTTAGCTAATGGTAAGCTAATTAAAGCCGATAAAATTTGTCGTGATTGTGAAATAAATCTAGCCGGAGAAACGTTTAAAATCGACTTAATACCCGTAGAATTAGGAGGTTTTGATGTAATAGTCGGCATGGACTGGATGTCCAAAATAGGAGCGGAAGTTGTTTGTGCCAAGAAGGCAATTCGTATTCCTGGTAAGGATAAAATACCGGTGATGATTTATGGAGAGAAGGGTAATTCAAAGCTAAAACTCATTAGCTGTTTGAAAGCCAAGAAGTGTTTAGAAAAGGGATGTTACGCTATTTTAGCACATGTTAATAAAGTCGAAAAGAAAGAAAAGTGCATCAACGACGTGCCTGTGGCAAGAGATTTTCCTGAAGTTTTTCCGGAAGAATTGCCGGGATTACCTCCATTTAGATCGGTAGAATTTCAAATAGATTTAGTACCAGGAGCTGCACTAGTGGCTCGTGCTCCATATAGACTTGCACAGTCCGAATTAAAAGAACTTCAAAGTCAGTTAAAAGAATTATTGGACCGTGGATTCATACGACCAAGTACATCACCGTGGGGAGCTCCAATTTTGTTTGTCAAGAAGAAAGACGGATCTTTCCGAATGTGTATAGATTATCGTGAATTAAATAAGTTAACTATCAAGAATCGGTATCCACTACCGAGAATTGATGACTTATTTGATCAATTGCAAGGATCATGTGTTTATTCGAAAATCGACTTAAGATCGGGCTATCATCAACTACGCGTTAAAGAAGAGGATATTCCGAAAACTGCTTTTCGGACACGTTATGGTCATTATGAATTTTTGGTTATGCCGTTTGGATTGACGAATGCGCCAGCTGTATTCATGGACCTCATGAATCGAGTTTGTAGTCCGTATTTAGATAAGTTTGTTATCGTTTTCATTGATGATATTCTTATCTATTCCAAGAGTGAGCAAGAGCATGAAGAGCATTTAAGGTTGATACTGGAGTTGTTGAGAAAAGAACAACTTTATGCTAAATTTTCTAAGTGTGCTTTCTGGTTGAAAGAAGTGCAATTTCTTGGTCACGTTGTTAATAGCGAAGGAATTCAGGTTGATCCAGCAAAAACTGAAGCTATTGAAAAATGGGAGACTCCTAAGACACCAACACAGATACGCCAATTTTTGGGTTTAGCCGGTTATTATAGAAGGTTTATTCAAGATTTTTCCCGAATAGCTAAGCCGTTGACAGCGTTAACGCAAAAAGGGAAGAAATATGAATGGACCTCGGAGCAGGAGAACGCATTTCAAATACTGAAGAAGAAGTTAACTACGGCGCCTATATTATCGTTACCAGAAGGGAACGATGATTTTGAAATATATTGTGACGCTTCGCGACAAGGTTTTGGTTGTGTTCTTATGCAACGGAAGAAAGTTATTGCATTTGCATCCCGACAATTGAAGATTCACGAGCGAAATTATACGACGCGTGATCTAGAATTGGGAGCAGTCGTGTTTGCATTGAAGATGTGGAGACACTACTTGTATGGGGTTAAATTCACTGTGTTTACTGATCATAAAAGCCTTCAACATATTTTTGATCAGAAACAATTGAACATGAGGCAACGTAGGTGGGTCGAGTTAATAAACGACTATGATTGTGAAATTCGTTATCATCCCGGGAAAGCGAATGTGGTGGCTGACGCACTAAGCAGAAAGGAACGAGAACCAATTCGAGTACGAGCGATGAACATAAAAATTCGCATGAATCTCAACTCACAAATCAAAGAAGTTCAACGAGAAGCACTTACTAAAGAAAATAAAGGAAATGAAATAATGAAGAAGTATGAGAAGCAACTCGTTATGCGGGAAGATGGAATTCGATATTTTGCAAATCGTATTTGGGTACCGAAGTTGGGTGGATTAAGGAAGTTGATATTGAACGAGGCACATAAGACAAGATATTCGATACATCCTGGAGTTGGAAAGATGTACCAAGATCTTAAGACGCATTATTGGTGGCCTAATTTGAAGACAGACGTTGCAACATATGTTGGGGAATGTTTAACTTGTTCCAAAGTCAAAGCAGAACACCAGAAGCCGTCAGGGTTACTTCAACAACCAGAAATTCCAGAATGGAAATGGGACGGTATTACCATGGATTTCATCACGAAGTTACCAAAGACTGCCTGGGGATACGACACCATTTGGGTAATTGTTGATCGTCTTACCAAATCTGCACATTTCTTGCCTATAAAGGAAACAGATAGAATGGAGAAACTATTACGATTGTATATAAAGGAAGTTGTTTCAAGGCATGGAATACCTATTTCCATTATATCCGATCGTGATAGTAGATTTACCTCAAAGTTTTGGCAATCACTACAGGAGGCACTAGGAACTCGTTTGGATATGAGTACCGCATATCATCCGCAAACGGACGGGCAGAGTGAAAGAACAATTCAGACTCTTGAAGACATGCTCAGGGCATGTGTGATCGATTTTGGAAACGGATGGGATAAGTATCTACCATTAGCAGAATTCTCGTATAATAATAGTTATCATGCGAGCATTAAAGCTGCACCATTCGAAGCATTGTACGGAAGGAAGTGTAGATCTCCTATCTGTTGGAATGAAGTAGGAGATCGACAATTAACTGGTCCCGAGATCATACATGAAACTACTGAAAAGATAGTACAAATCAAAGAGAGATTGAAAACAGCCCGTAGTCGCCAAAAGAGCTACGCCGATGTCCGAAGGAAACCATTAGAGTTTCAGGTCGGGGACATGGTTATGCTAAAGGTGTCACCTTGGAAAGGTGTGATACGTTTTGGAAAAAGGGGTAAACTGAACCCAAGGTACGTAGGCCCGTTTAAGATCATCGAACGCATTGGACCGGTAGCTTATCGGCTCGAGTTACCGCAACAACTCGCTGGAGTACATAATACCTTTCACGTCTCAAACCTGAAGAAGTGTCTTGCAAAGGAAAACCTCACCATTCCTCTTGAAGAAATTCATGTCGACGAGAAACTACAATTCGTCGAAGAACCAATCGAAATCATGGACCGTGAAGTTAAACAGCTCAAACAGAGTAATATACCGATTGTTAAGGTTCGTTGGAATGCTAAAAGAGGTCCCGAGTTTACTTGGGAACGCGAGGATCAGATGAAACGAAAGTATCCGCACTTGTTTCTCGATGACGCAAAATAGGTACAATTTTAAAATTTCGGGACGAAATTTATTTAACGGGGAGGTAATGTAACGACCCGCACTTTTTCGATCATACTATACTTATAAGATTAATATTTACATAAATTTAACCTTACCAACATGATAAGCAATCCAAATTATCGAGATTTATATTTCCGAAAAGAGTTTTACACAACGTTTGACCGTCTAGTTTGACCGATGATATCACGAACTATACAATATATGATAATTATACGTTTGTGTATATACATGTATATATACATATTTAACATGATTAATGAATGTTTTAATATCTCATTTTGTATTAATAACAACAAGTTACAAGTATATTTTGAAACTACTAACTTAAGTTTTCAAAACGATAACTATACGTAACGTTATTTGACATAAATACTTAAGACTTATAATGTTATACATATATCGTATAAGTAATGTATTTAATCACTTTTAAAGACTTAAATACATAAAACCATATAAGTGTATTCACAAAAGATAGCTATATTTGAATCCTCATTCCATTTTTCACAAAATTTCTATACGTATACCTAGAGTATTTGTACTCGTATCATACCTAGCTTCTAGATGTATTTACTATTGGTATATACCAATAGAAAATACCAATGATCAGCCATGAATGATTAAGGGACATGATAACAACTTGTGGGAACCATCTTTAGTCATTTATCAAGACTTATTTGTAACAAAACAAAGTTATACATATCATGTATCTATATATCACGTTTTTATATGTGTATATATATACATGCTCATTTCCATTTTCTTCACTAGATCACTAACTCTAAAACACACACACTTATGAGCCTTAAACCCCTTAATCATCTCAGCTCACATCTATGAAAATCTAGCTTCAAAAACCATACTAAAACACCATAAGAAAACCATACAAAAACACTTCAAGAAATCCTTCCAAGAACACCAACTTACTTCCAATCTTTCATCCACTTCTATCACCCTTTTGATTCTAGCTTCTTACTTCTCTCTTACAGCAACTTCATCCAAGGAACTTGAGGTAGAATCTATGTTCATAACCTTATTCGATTCATATATATATAGCTATCTTATTTTGTGGTACAAAAGTTTAACAACAAGAACATAGTTTGAATGTTTTCAAACTTGTTTGCAAACTAAATAGATCCTTCTAACTTAACTTTTAAAATACTTCAAGACCTGTAATATAACTTATGTATATGCTAATTTAACAAGGTAAAACTTGGTTTTTCAAAGTATAAGTATTTTTAGAAAAATGGTCATTAAATGATTTTGTTGTAACAAAAATGTTTAACTTCATATGTTTCACTAATGTTTCACTTATGCCGTATGATTTTGAATACAAACCAAGGTATTTACAGTTCATAGTCTTAAAGAAGAACTCGATCCAAGAAGATGGCAATTTGAATCAACGAAAACGGATTTGTAACGAAGAAACTATGACCGAAACAAAATTGGTTATCCTAGATCATTTCAACTACGGGATCAATTGGAAAAAAATGATATAAATCACATATTTCTAAGATAACATGATATTTTATATATATGTACTTATAATTCAATTTTATATGGTTCAGGATCACCCGTAAACAACACGAGAAGATTAATCATAAGATCCCATGATTGTACGCAACACGTCATTTGACAACACCGGTACTTTATGTACGCAACACGTCATTTGACAACACCGGTACCATGGGTCAAGATTAATCTCGACCAATACATATACGATGGGGTTTTATTTATTTCGTTGGGGGTTTTATTTATTTCATTGCGGGTATATTAAACATCTAAAAATGAACCATTAAAATTGAATTACTAACATCGGAATGCTAACTACGGACTAAGGAATTATTCAAAGTATTAAAAGTATAACAAGTATATATTTATAACGTTTGTTTAAAAATGAAAACATATTGATATATTATATATGGATAGGTTCGTGATATCAACCGGAAGACCGAGTCAAAATATATATATCATCAAGACAAGGGTGAGTATATAGTCCCACTTTTAAACTCTAAATATTTCGGGATGAGAATACATGTATTTTATGTTTTACGATATGGACACAAGTAACTGAAAAATATGTTCTACGTTGAGTTGTACCACTGGCATACTTCCCTGTAGCTTGGTAACTAATATTTACAGCGGTATTGTAAACGCGAATCCTGTTGATAGATCTATCGGGCCTGACAACCCCAACCGGACTGGACGACCAGTATTCAACGGTTGCACAGTACTTCGTTTTGTGACTACACTTGGTACGGTGTAGTAAGATTTCATATTAAAGGGAATATGCGACATGAAAATGTTAAGTATGGTTATCAAGTGCTCAACCACTTAGAATATTTTTATTAAACTGTTTATATACGAAATCTTGTGGTCTATATATATATATATTGCTGCCGGCATTAAACCTATATCTCACCAACTTTATGTTGACCTTTTAAAACATGTCTATTCTCAGGTGATTTCTAAAGCTTCCGCTGCATCATGTTGGATCTAACCAGGATCTTGCGTACGCATGTTTGTGTCAAAAATAAAACTGCATATCCGAGATGTTGTATTGTAAAATATGCTAGAAATCGTGTTGTTGTCATCATTTGTAAAGTTTGTAAGTCGAAGATTATCGCTAAACGTTAATCTTCTTTTTATTGTCTTAAGCTTGTAACAAAAATAATGGTGGTGGTTTGTAATGTATAATATATGCAGTTTTCCTTTTAAAAATGTCTCATATAGAGGTCAATACCTCGCAATGAAATCATACGTTATCTAACGCGTTCTTATGGTTAAGGACGGGTTATGACATCTTTGTGCTATCTGTATTACATTATATTGGAAACTTCTATATAATCTAAGTATAAATTATGAATGAATTATGGAAAAGTGTTGGGAACTGAAGCATGAGTTAGTATAATATAATGCGCTTGGCCAACGTGATTATATTACAGTAAGTCATGCTGAGTTTCTAATGGAACGTGATGATTCACAGATCCTAACGTCATCATGTGCCATGTTACATAAATCTTTCGTTCTACTTAACTTCTGAACATATCAAGAAAATGTATTCTTGATGGTTCTATCTTCCGTGATGTTGATAAATTTGAAAATCAAATTGTGCTATCACGTTCCACCCTGCTTAGAACATTATAATCATTCGAAACTCTATATCTATAAATTCTGGACCATTATTCGCTTGACTTGAAGTTGGGAAGAGAAAACCAGAGCATGGAGCTCCGAAGAATAAAGGAAAATATAAATCCGATCACAAAAACAGGAATTACAAACCGTGTATATCAATGTTTATTGCAACATAAAGACACGGGAGAATTAAAAACATTATAACCCCAAGGACGAAGTAGAAGAAAACATATTCCTCCGGTGGTAATTGAAAAAAGAGAATGATTGTTGCGATAGTGAGGATAAGGATAAGAATCAGAACTGGATTAAGCATTTTCACAATCTTTTAAATTTAGGATTGAGTATAGAAGTGGTGAAAAAGTAATGAAACGGAAGAAGTCCATTTATAGTTAAAATACTAGACAAAGAAATCAAAACAGATTTCCGCATTTAATTACAGAGATCTTAATTTCCTTATTCGCCGAAAAATCAAATCTTCTAGATTTCGAAGATTTTCCCTAAATCCCTGGAATTCCGGAATTCAACCATTACCACGTCAAAAGTTAAGACGAATCTTTGATTCCTAATTTCACTCTTTTGTGATAGCTTCATTTGTACTCTTCGAGTAATCGAATTATTTTATCCATATTACTCAATGATGATACAACTCTAATTATCAATTCATATTCGTCATGAAAACATTTTTATTGTTAGCCATGACGACCTCGATCAAATTTCAGGACTAAATTTCTTTAACGGGTAGGTACTGTCACGACCCGGAAAATTTCGACTAATTTTTTTTACCAAACTCTCGATACGATTTCGTAGTCTTGACACGATAAGAGAAATCTGTAAGGTTGAGTCTCAAAAAAATTGAACTGTTTCATATATTCAATTGACCTTCGACTACTCCCAACGATTCATGAACCATTAATTGTAAATAGATATGTGTGTATGGATATATAAATAATAATTTGAAATATAATTTGAAGTATTATATGTTGTTATTAAAATGTAATAAAATAAAAATAGGATATTATAATAATTATTATTTAAAACATATCTATATACAAATAAAGTATATTAAAAATAAATATTAAATGATTGTAATACTCGCTTGGTGTCTCGATTGATATTGAGCAAATTAAAATTAAACTTATATATAATTTTAAAATAAACAGTGATTCGAAAATGAGTTTTATAAATTTTTGACTTATTAATAATATAATTAGATGTTGTTTGTCAAATTTTAAAACTTTTTATATTTTGCTTGGGGGTTGGGAGTGAATAATTAATGTCATTTTTATTTAATAGTTAATGCTCAAATTTTATATCATAATGACCGAAATAAATAAAGGAAGTTAATTTAAAATTTTGAAATTTTTCCAAAGACTTTTTATCCGACACTGAATCACAACGGAGTACGAAATAATACCCACTAAAGGTGTCGGCAGTTTAATAGGTACAATGTATCTGTAATAATTAAAATTATTACTTTGTGATTAAGCATCACATGTTTTTATTTATAGTATATTATAATATAATTAATATATTATATCACATATAAATATATCTTTATGTAGGAACTTGTGTTATGTACAAACATCCGAGAACCCCTAGACAACTCTCCTTGTTCTTCTTCCCCATCATCACTGGCCACCATCACGACCTCTCTCTATCTCTCATTCTCTCTCTCCTTTCTCTGTCTAAAATTCGAGTATCATCAAACAACTAATACTCCTCTCCTGTTTATGTACGAACCAAACACTGGAACTACTTGATGTAACTGTTATCAACAAAGAACAAGAAACCATCAACCTGCGAATTGACCGACGATATTTTGTGCGTCTGTTGGTCGACCGGACCTTAACATCACCACTTAATAAAACATATCACCACTAAACTACCCTAAACATCATCACCTAATCATGTTTTTGTTCAAACTATTGTTTTTCAGTTTTCTGTTCGGATCAACTTAGAACCCCAACCGCCACTATCGTGATTAAACTACTCCCTGTTATTGTTCATTTTGATTTATGTTTCACCCATAAAACACCACCACTTGAAACCATTTCCACCTCCACTATCCTCTCTCTCTCTTCTATAATCCTATTTCTTTTTTTCTTTTTTTTGTTTAGAATCACCATGAAACACCACTCTCGTCAAACACAAGTCATAATCATAACCTCCTACAAATTCGACTGCAGCTGTTGCTGTACACATTTATTTTTCTTCTTCAGCCCAAACTCCTTCGACTACTACTGGTTTCTGTTTATGATCGAAGAAGAAGAGAGATGATACATAAAATAAAGTGGATGAGGATGAATGATGAGGAGTCTCCAGAAAGTTAAAAGATATACTTTATCCCACTTGCAATTTACAATTGATTTTCATATAATACTGGAACAAAAAACGTATAATCATTTGGGCCTTTCAAATTGTTACGGGCTATGATTTTTTCTCTTGGACTTGATTATAATGCTTGGGCCGTAATTGTAGTTGGGCCACTAAGTTTATATTTGCTAGGCTAGTTGATTGGGTCGATTACTTTGATCTTTTATTACTTGGGCCGAATTTGTTTATCTATCTTGGGCCATTAATGATTTAATCGAGTTTACGTATGAGGAGGAAACACAAAACAGATACATAATCGGGTTAATTATATTTGGGTTATGAAATAAGACAGAATCGAATGGGCAGTGGAATGGTTAGGGTGTTGTTTGGTTAACTAAGAGGTCATGGGTTCGAGCCTGGTCTTGGGCATTTTTTTTTTAGAAAGCACATCATTTAAGGTAGTGATTTTATTGTTATTATTATTATTAAAAGTAACATTTTTATTAAAGTTGTCATTATAATTAGAATTTATATTTTAATTAAAAGTATTATTAAAAGTATTATATTATTAAAGATATCATTATTATTATTTTTATCAGTATTATTATTATTATCATTAAACATAATTTTACTAATATTAATATCATTATTTTCATTACTAGTATTTTTATTATTATAAGTACCATTATTTTCAATATATTATTATTATCATTATTATTATTACTACAAATAAAATAGCTAATATTATTATCAAAAATTAATATTGTCATTATTAAACTTAATTATAATTAGTATTATTATCAACACTAATTATGTATTATTAAAATCATTATTTTAACGAACCAAAAGTTATTTATATAAGAATATATCAACTACATATATGAAAACTATATAAATATTACATTACTATTTTAATTAGGTATTAATATCTACAAACGGGTTTGATTATTATTACATGTTAATTATACGTAATAATATATATACTTGATATAGGTTCGTGTATCCGAGACCAACCCTACACTTGTTCAATGTCGTCATATGTATTTTTACTACAAAATACAGTATGGTGAGTTTCATTTGCTCCCTTTTTAATTGCTTTTGCAATATATATTTTTGGGCTGAGAATACATGCGCTGTTTTTATAAATGTTTACGAGATAGACACAAGTACTTAAAATATATTCTACGTTGAGTTGTACCACTTGCATATTTCCCTGTAGCTTGGTAACTACTATTTACATGGGTATTGTAAACGCGAATCCTGTTGATAGATCTATCGGGCCTGACAACCCCAACCGGACTGGATGACCAGTATTCAACGGTTGCACAGTACTTCGTTTTGTAGGCTACACTTGGTACAGTGTAGTGAGATTTCATAATAAAGGGAATATGCGACGTTGATTAATAGTTAAGTATGGTTACCAAGTGCTCAACCACTTAGAATGCTTTACATACACTTGCGAGTGTATTATGTTTATGATTATGAAATCTTGTGGTCTATTAATATATTAAAAAGATTGTTATGATAAACCTATGAACTCACCAACCTTTTGGTTGACACTTTTAAGCATGTTTATTCTCAGGTACGAATTAAGTCTTCCGCTGTGCATTTGCTCATTTTAAGGACATTATTTGGAGTCGATCATCGCAATGGGACCAAATGTTGATGACTTCGTCCAGGTGGATTAGGACGGGTCACTACAGACTTTCTCGAAGGTTAAAGCCGAGCATCAGAGACCTTCTGGTTTACTTCAACAGCCGGAGATCCCACAATGGAAGTGGGAAAGGATCACAATGGATTTTATCACCAAGCTGCCAAAGACGGTGGGCGGATGCGATACCATTTGGGTTATTGTTGACTGCCTCACCAAATCTGCACACTTCCTAGCGATGAAGGAAACTGATACAATGGAAAGACTTGCTCAATTATACATTAAGGAGGTTGTATCACGACACGGTGTACCTTTATCGATCATCTCCGATCGCGATCCCCGTTTTGCCTCTAGATTTTGGCGTTCTTTGCAAGAAGCCATGGGAACTCATCTTGACATGAGTACTGCTTATCATCCACAGACTGACGAACAAAGTGAACGAACGATTCAGACCTTGGAGGACATGTTGCGTGCATGTGTCATCGATTTCGGAAAGGCCTGGGAAAGACATTTGCCATTAGCCGAATTTTTGTACAACAACAGTTATCACTCGAGCATTAATGCTGCACCTTTTGAAGCATTGTATGGCAGTAAGTGCCGATCTCCTATTTGTTGGGCCGAAGTAGGCGAAAAGCAAATCACCGGACCCGAGATAGTCCATGAAACCACGGAGAAGATTGCTCAGATTCAAGCTAGACTTAAGACTGCCCGTGATCGCCAAAAGAGTTATGTCGATCTTAAACGTAAAGACTTTGAATTCAACGTTGGTGATCGTGTAATGTTGAAGGTTGCACCTTGGAAAGGTGTGATCCGTTTTGGAAAACGTGGAAAGTTGAACACACGATACATTGGTCCTTTTGAAATCTTGGAACGTGTTGGACCCGTTGCTTACCGTTTAGATCTACCAGCACAATTGAGCTCAGTTCATCCTACCTTCCACGTGTCGAACTTGAGGAATGTTTTGCTGCACCAGAACTTATCATACCATTGGAAGAACTTACAATTGACGACAAACTCCACTTTGTGGAAGAACCAGTTGAGATTATGGATCGTGAGATCAAAACATTGAAACGCAACAAGATTCTGATCATCCTAGTATGATGGAATGCCAAACGAGGACCTGAGTTTACTTGGGAGCGAGAGGATCAAATGATGCGGAAGTATCCTCACCTTTTCCCGACTCCTCCATCTACCTCAGCTTAAAATTTCGGGACGAAATTTTCTTTAACAGGTGGGTAATGTAACGACCCTGGATTTTCCAATGTTTATTTATTAATAATTGTTATTATTAATACGTGTGATAAAATGAATGTATGTTATTACATTTACATGTTGCCATGATTGCCCGAACTTGACTTTAATTGCCCGAAACGTCTTTGTGACACCCGAGACTTACACGAATAATATTTTCACATATTATTTACATTCATGATTGATTTTATTAATCATTTTAATTAACGATAGTGATTAGTTAATTACTTGGGCCTTTATTAGTGTTACTTGGGCTTTATCTGGATTTAATTGTTAAATACATACAACTTGGGCTTTATATTTGTACATGGACTTGATTAGCCCACCCTACTCCTTAGCTGAACTAGTTAGCCCATCTAGATATGTAAGTAATACTTGTAAGTATCATTTTAAGTGTAACTTGTTAGTTAAAGACTTGTAGGAATCTAGTTATCATCTTATCCCCATGCAAGCCTCCTTAGTAACCAACTTTTGTGACTTTTACATGCTAATAACCATTGAACACATCCCTTCCCCTTACCCTTGCTGCTGGCCATAGGTTTATGCCTCATGGGGAGGTGGATTTGCTTTCAAACTTTATCTATTTCTTACTTGTATACTCTCATTCAAACACACACATTACTTGCATCTTATTTTCTCTTTTTACTTTCTCTTCATTCTTGTAAGTTACAAGCTTTCTTTCTCCTTCATTTTTCCTCCTAAAAACCGAATTCCATGTACCCATATCATCATCATCTTTGTTCTTTAATATTGTAAAATTACTTGATACTTGTTAGATGTTGTTGTTATTTAGTTACATGAACTTTATTGATATTATTTTCTTACTAGTTTCAAGAATCAACTCTTTAGTTGATTCTTCATAATATCTTGTATTTATCAAGAACACAAGAACATAAACTTACTAGTTTATGATTCTACTTTCATTGTTTCAAAATTTTGTGAGTTCATAGTCGACAAAATCATACTTCCTTTTCTTGAAGTAAACTTAAAGCTTACTTTACATAAAGATCAAACTTTGGTTGAATCTTTAAAAGTATGAACAACCATGAACCTTTTACTTGTTTATTTAGTTTTACTTGCACTTTAATTTTATAATTTTGGTTGTTGTTGGTCAAGTACTACAAGTTAGTCTTGATCTCATATCTCTTGGAACTTAAAGTTAACTTAAAAGTTCAAGAACATGTAAATAAGTTTTCTTTAAATATAACTTTGTATACTTATGCTTGATCTAGACTTTTGAGTCTTGGATCTTCAAGATCTAACTAAGAACTATGTTCTACATTTTAAGATCTTGATTAGTTAGTTTACTTTCAAGTTTATATTTCTACATTACTTTCATATTTCATGTATGTGTTAAAACTAAGACTTTGATGTAACTTTGGTTCATCAAAACACTTACAACTCTTAAGTGAAGTTGTGCTACATGTCTTAGACTTGCACAAGGGTTATGATGGTCAAAACTTGGTAAATATGATGTAAACACATCAATGAGTTGTACACTTGAAGCTATAGGCATCAAGGATGAGAACCATGATGAACATCAAACACCAAACCCACCGGAACCCATTATTTTTCTGCTTACTGTTCTCTGCCTACTGTTCTGCTGTTTATGTAACATACCAGTAGACCTGGGCTGTTGTGATTATGATTTTCAAATAGATCTTTTCGAGTAGATAACTTTTCATATAGGACTCATCTTAATCCGAGTTACGGTTTAGGATTTATGGCCCTCCGATCGTCACTATGTCCTTTTAACGTTGTGCAGAAATTTCTGACCTACTCGCACTTAGACCGTCGCCACGGTCAAACAAAGATGAGCTTGCTTCTGTAAACTTTACCACACTTAAAGGACTCATATACGGAGCCATGGCCACTGGTCTCACCTTAATTCAGTAAGGGTAGAGGCCGTGGTGACTGACTGAAGTTAGCCTTTGTTTTAAACTACTTTCATAAACGAAACTTACTTTACACCTTTTGTTTGATGATGAATGATGATGACCTTTAAGACCTTATTTACATACTTTTAAACCTATTCAGACGATTTACTGACTTAGTACTATTTAACTTAGGTTGAGGACTTTCGGACCGATTACTTGCACACCTTTTCCGAACCGACTTTACGACTACTTTATATCATTGTGAGTTATAGCATTTCCTTTTTACTTTAACTTATTTTGGGAACTGAGAATACATGCGGATTTTATGTTTTACATACTAGGCATGAGTACTTAAACTTATATATGTGTGGGTTATATAACGGCAGAAACATTCCCTTTAGCTCGGTAACGTTTAGTCATTGGTTTTTGAACCGGTGAACGCGAATCTTAGATATGGATCCATAGGGTTTGACATCCCCACTCGGGATAGTAGCGCTAGCATTTAACGGGTGTTTAATACTTCATAAACATACGCACTTGCCAAGTGTACTTTCAGGGGGTATAAACGTTAAGTTAGTTACCAAGTGCCCACGGTTAACATATACTTTATCATACTGTTTTGAAACGCTCTTTGTAGCACTGAAATCTCGTGGCCTACCTTACTTACTGTTATACTTAAACTATAGCTCACCAACCTTTGTGTTGACGTTTTTAAGCATGTTTTTCTCAGGTACTTGAGGTTAGCTTCCGCTGTGTACTAGTCGTGCTGTAGACACCCGCTGCTTAGAGTTGTTATCGCATGAACTACTTTATTTTGCATTCATACATTAGTACTTTTGAACTATGACTTGTAACGACCGTTGTGATCACATACACTTATTATTTGCTTCTACTTAGTGAAGCATGCTTTGGGATTGTAAAACATTCGATGTTGGTTTGGACATCACTTTATTTATGAATGCAAACTCTTTTTGAAAACGCAAATAGTACTTAACCTTGTAATGATCCTGTTGTTGATGATTCGTACACGATGGTTTTGTACGGGGCATCACAACATATCCCATCGATTCACCTAATAATAATGAAGAGTCGAATGTATTTTGGGAAGATTCACAAATTCCCGAAGAGGAACCGAAAGAAGAGGAACCGGAAGAGGAGGAACCGGAAGAGGAGGAATCGGAAGAAGAGGAACCGGAAGAGGAGGAACTGGAAGAGGAGGAACCAGAAGAAGAAGAGGTTCCGGAGGAAGAAATATTGATACTTATAATAAATTGATTAAATAAAATAAAATCCTCAACCAACGGACCAAAGTTAATAATGGTCAATGGTGTTTCCGCCGAGGAAGCAAAATATTGGGAAGATTACCAATTTTCCGATGAATCGGATCCCGATGAGGATTCCGATGATGTTATAGAAATTACCTCGACCCAATTTAATAAAGCAAAAGAAAATAATAAGGGAAAAGGTATAAAAATAGAGAAACCCAATTCCAACCCCGATGAACTTTATATGTATCGGCAACATCCGTATTTCCTAAAATGTAAAAATGATCCGGGAACCTCTAAACCACCAGATTTTTCTAAACCATTGTGGAAAATGACGGCTCGTATTAGAGGAACACCATATATTCCTAGAAAATTAGGAAAACGAACCAAGTCCGAAGAAGAAGAAACCAGTGATTCAGATTAGAGGGTTGTAATCATGTTGTGTATTATATATATTGTAGTGTGCTTGTACTTTTATGTTCTATGTAAAAATTGATTGTATTGTTTGTTAATTATCTTTTACGAATCTAATCCTTGTCTATTTTACAGTATAAAAACAAAATGGACGTTAAGGGTAGAAAACTAAATATTTTAGAAGATCTACCAGAGGATATGATTGAGGAAATCTTGTAATGATCCGGAATTTTCCGACCAAATTATACCTATGAGATTAATATTTACATAAATTAAAACTTACCAACATGATAAGCAATCCAAATTGTTGAGACTTGTGTTTTTGAAAAGAGTTTTACACAACGTTTGACCGTCCAATTTGACCGATGATATCACGAACTATATAACATACGATAATTATACGTTTGTGTATATATATGTATTTATATATATTTAACATGATTTAAGGATGGTTTAACATCTCATTGTGTACTAATGACAACGAGCTATAACTATATTTTGAAACTACTAACTTAAGTTTTCAAAACGATAACTATACGTAACGTTCTTTGACTTAAAACTTATAATGTTTATACATGTATCGTATAGATATGTATTTAATCACTTTTAAAGGGCTTTTATACATAAAATAATATAAGTATATTTACAAAAGATAGCTATATTTGAATCCTCGTTCCGTTTCCTCAAGATTTCTATACGTATATCTAGGGTATATGTACCCGTATCATACCCAGCTTTTATACGTATTTACTATTGGTATATATACATCAAATCAACATCCTAGTCAACATTATTACTGCCCTAGATATGAGGTAACTAGGATTTGTCAAGTAGCATGAATTATTAGTAAGAAAACAAAATTAGGAATCCTTTTCTTTCTTTATAAACTAAAAACGTTTTTATGAATGAACATCATTTCTTCACTCCATTTTCTCATACCTACACCCTCATTTCTCTCTCAAAATACTCCTAACTTCATACTTGATCATCTCCAAGCATTTTCCCCATCATTTAGCTTCAATTACAAGCCTTAAACACCATAAGAAAACTCTTTCAAGAACATATCAAAATAATCACCCATTTGAAGAAGTTTACTTCCAACCTTTTGATCTGACTCCACCACTCTTTGATTCCAAGATTATTTCTTATCTTTTGCAGTAACTTTGTCCAAGTAACTTGAGGTAGTAACCTTGTTCATAATCTTATTCAATTCATATTCATATAGCTATCTTATTTTGTGGTATAAAATTTTAACAACAAGAGCATAGTTTGAATGATTTCAAACTTGTTCGCAAACTAAATAGACCCTTCTAACTTGAATTTTAAAACACTTCAAGACCTGTAATATATCATAATGATATGCTAACCTAACAAGATATAACTTGGTTTTACAAAGAACATCTTAAAAACTGAATCTACGTCGTCGGAGTGCAACCGGGGGCTGTTTTGGGTTGGATAATTAAAAACCATCTTGAACTTTGAATTGGAAGTTCATATTCTGGAAAAATTATATTTCTTATGAATATGTTAACACATAAAAATTTCATGGTTTAACTCAAAGTGTAAGTATTTTTAGAAAAATGATCATTAAATGTTGTTTTAATGATGGAAAATGATCACTTTCATAAGTTTCATCAAAGTTTGACCTATAACCTGTGATTTCTAATACAAACTAAGGTATTTTCAGTTCATATTCTTAAAATTTTACTCGATCCAAGGAAGTAGCAAGTTGAACCAACAAAAACGGAGTTGTAATGAAGAAACTACGACTAAAACAAGATTGGGTATCCGAAGCTAGTTTTGCTACGAAAATATTTGGAGAAAAAGTAAATTAATCATATTTTTTCTAATTAATATAATATTTTATATATATAATTACTTATGATTTGATTTTATATATTTTAGGACCACCCGTAAACAAAACGAGAAAGATTAATCATAAGACCTCATGATTGTACGCAACACGTCATTTGACAACACGGTACTTTATGTACGCAACACGTCATTTGAAAACATGGTACCATGGGTCGAGATTAATTCTGATCAATATGAATACGATGGGGTCTTTATTTATTTTATTTAAGCAACTAATTGTGGACCACTAACATCGGACTGCTAACTACGGACTAAGAAAATATTAAAAGTATTAAAAGTATATATATATATATGTAACGATTACTTAAAAAGAAAATATGTTGATATATTATATATATGGTTAGGTTCGTGATATCTATCGGAGACCAAGTCAAATTAAATACCTTCAAGGCAAAAGTGAGTTTCATTTGCTCCCTTTTTAATTGCTTTTGCAATATATATTTTTGGGCTGAGGATACATGCGCTGCTTTTATAAATGTTTACAAAATAGACACAAATACTTAAAAATATATTCTACGTTGAGTTGTACCACTGGCATATTTCCCTGTAGCTTGGTAACTACTATTTACATGGGTATTGTAAACGCGAATCCTGTTGATAGATCTATCGGGCCTGACAACCCCAACCGGACTGGACGACCAGTATTCAACGGTTGCACAGTACTTCGTTTTGGTGACTACACTTGGTACGGTGTAGTGAGATTTCGTAATAAATGGAATATGCGACATTGATTAAATGTTAAGTATGGTTACCAAGTGCTCAACCACTTAGAATGCTTTACATACACTTGCGAGTGTATTATGTTTATGATTATGAAATCTTGTGATCTATTAACATATTGAAATGATTGTTATGATAAACCTATGAACTCACCAACCTTTTGGTTGACACTTTAAAGAATGTTTATTCTCAGGTACGAATTAAATCTTCCGCTGTGCATTAGCTCATTTTAAGGATATTACTTGGAGTCATTCATGACCTACTTAGTAAGACATTGCATTCAAGTCATTGAGTTCATCAAGATTAATATTAAGTCAATTATAGTTGGATGTAATATAAAATGGTATGCATGCCGTCAATTTTTAATGTAAAGAAAGTTTGTCTTTTAAAAACGAATGCAATGTTTGTAAAACGTATCATATAGAAGTCAAATACCTCGCGATGTAATCAACTATTGTGAATCATTTATAATGTATATGAACGGGTCCTTTCAGTTGGTATCAGAGCGGTGGTCGTAGCGAACCAGGTCTTGCATTAGTGTGTTTAACTAGTAGTTGTTAGGATGCATTAATGAGTCTGGACTTCGACCGTGTCTACATGTCAAAAGTTTTGCTTATCATTTCTAGTCGAAAATCATCTGCTTATCATCCTTAGGAAATTACCTGCTTATCATTCATAAGTCTAGACACGTTTTACTACATTTACTGCATTGATAGTGTATAGACGAATTCTTATCTTAGCATATCTGTTATTGAGAACTTTGACTGATATCTTTTCAAAGATTCTCCGTAATTTACGGGATTTTGGTATTATATATACATATGTAAATTATGTACTGAAGAGTACCAAATCTAACTCCTATAATCTATTCCATACCAAAAATTCATTTTCCCCATTATAAAAGATGGATTCCGCATCTAGTTTGAATTCTTCAGATTCCGACAGTTATGCCGATATGGATTTCCATTCGGGCTCCGAAAGCAGCGTCACCGGAATGGATCAACCAATTTCCCATCATCTATTCTGGATGAATTGGGGATGGGTTCGTAATATACTAAATCACTGGAGACAAGAAGAAGGTGATCCATTCCATCCACCAAATTGCCCTCTTGGCGATGAACCTGAAGCACTTACCTGCGAACCTATTCGAAACACCATTTTCTCTCTCATTTCTAGAGTATCTCGTCACGATTATATACTATCCCATATTACAAATCTTGTTCATTCGCTCGCTCCAACCGCCAATCATCCTGGTGTACTAGCAGAAGTTAACGAACTTCGCGCTCGCGTGACGGCTTTGGAGAACATGGTGCGAAGGTTGCAAACACCAGCAGCAGCACCAGCAGCATAATCAGCACCACCATCAATAACATCAACAATACCATCATCACCACTAACAAACAACATCCGCATCACACGTCTCGACATCATAATCTATCCCACAAACATCAACATCATACGCACCATAGATACCAGGAGTACCAACAATAATGAACGATGAAGTATTGATCCATAACTTCATTGATATTCTGCGAAGAATATGTGGTTTCAAAAAGTTTTAGAGATTTCTTATTCTAGCTCAAACCGAAAAGCAAATGAGATTAATATCATATTAACTCATTAAATTCATGATTTCATCTGAAGAAAATATATATGTATATATGTTTTCATAAAGATTGTAATTAAAAGTTCTTTTGTACAAAATAATAATGGTGAAATTTTTTTTAACTGGTAGGTAATACCCGAGGAATAATTAGATTTCATCTTAATAAGTTACATTGTACATTCGTCGAAGCTGATTCAACAGTCATTTACTATCCTACTTACAACCACCGATATACATATCCGTTCACCGCAGAATAACCATTTTCATTCAATTTCATATTTAGATTTTGACTTCCCAGAATCCAACAAGTGGCATAAGAAGAAAACATATGACAAAATAAAATCTGTTAGAAACAAACAAATTAGCTATGAAAAATTTTGTTAAGAATCCATGCTAACTGTTCCAGCTAACTGTTCCTAACTAACTGATTACATTTTATTTATCGCAGTTTATTTATCGCAATTTAATTATCGCACTTTTATTTATCGTCATTTAATTTCTGTAATTATTTTACGTACTTTAAATATCGGGACACGTATACAATGTTTTGACATATCATATCGACGCATCTATATATATTATTTGGAATCACCATAGACACTCTATATGCAGTAATGATCGAGTTCTCTATACAGGGTTGAGGTTGATTCTACAATAATATATATAGTTTGAGTTGTGATCGAGTCTGAGACGTATACGGGTCACGACACGTATTAATTAATTCATATATTATATATTAAACTATATATGAATTATTGGACTGTTACTGTGGACTATCGACTGTGGACTAATGACATTGGACAATTAAAATGAATTAAAATATTGATTATAACATATGAAACTAAACATTTCTTCAAGATTGCCAGTTGATTTCATCTTAAACCTCATTGTATCTCGACAATTACAATCAGCGTTCAAATCTATCATGATTCTTAAAAACACCTCAATCGAGAGGATAAACCAACCGCACTTCATCTACGGAAGAAAATATTGATGCATATAGTTATGCACCTGAAAAACCCTCGGAAACTGAGTAAACGTTTGACACGCATCTGTTCTAGTTCCTTTGACATTGTTATTACCGAAGATCATTTTGCAATCCCTTTCCAAAGTAGCTAATTTTGTCACAGCTCCAGCAAGTCAACTCCGACTTTTCATCCGAAACAACTTTATTATAACCGCGATACATATGCGTACTCTTTATTGTTACTGGGGAACCTTTTATATTCCACGATATTACCATCAGCGATTAATCATTCTAAAAACACAATTCTTCTAAAACCACCTCGGTTTGATAACCGATGACCCAGATCAGTTAACTTTGAAAATGCTGACGAAGCAGCATGTTGTAGATGATCTTAATGGCCAAAAGTTTGATGATAAAGAAAGGAGTGTTAGGAACGCTCGATAGAAAATTTAGCACCGAAAAGCTGATTATGTGAAACTATGAAGAAAGCCGTGGACAAATCACAAAGAATAAGTTTACCTTCAAAGAATCCAAATGATTCTGTGCCTGCTGAAATCGTTAGCAAACATCTTATTTCTCATTCTAAACTTTCACAGACAAATCTTCTTCATCATCCATTGATATTAGAAATTCTAAGATATTCTCGTATGTTCTATTATAAATATCCTCCATATTTCTGGCGATATTTTCACAACTATTCTTATCTGAGATCATTTATCTCTACGTAATATCTGTAACATAAAAGAAACTGTGTTAGTTTCTAAATTCTGAAACCTTCGAGTTTAAAATATGAATGTTTTGAAGTAGTATTGGGAACTGAAGCATGGATTAGTATAATATAATGACACTTGATCAACGTCATTATAATACAGTAAGTCATGCTGAGTTTCTAATGAAGCATGATGATTCACAGTACCGTCATCATGTGCCATTTACACGACTCTTACATTCTATCTAATCTCTAAACATATCAAGAGAATATTTTTCTAGATGACTCGGTCTTCTCCAGGGTATTCTGGTAATTTAACAAATCAAAATCGTTCTATTACCATTTTCTTCTTAGAGCGTTAGCTATGTTCATTCTGAATTTCATATCTACGAATTCCGGACCATTACTCGCTTGACTCGAAGTCGGGAAGAGAAAACGAAAGCATGAAGCTCCGAAAAATAATGAAGAATATAAACTTCGATAATAACCCCGAAATTACAAACCGTGTATATCGATGTAGATAGCAATATAGAGACACGGGAGAATTAGAAACACTATAAACACAAGAGTATAGTAGAAGTAAATAGATTCTTCTGGTGGTAGATGAAAAAGAAGAATGACAGATATAAAAGTTAGGAGTATATCAAGAATCAGGACTGGATGGAGCATATTGATGAATGCTTTAAAGTAAGAATCAAGGGAGAAAGAATAGAAGGTGTGAGTCGTGGAAAATAAGGAAACGAAGGGGTGAATTTATAGTGAAATATCCGACAGAGCAATCGAAACAGATTATTGCATATAATCAAAGAAGATCCTGATTTCCTTAATCACCAAAGAACCAAATCTTATTATGTAAGATTCTCTTTAAATCCCTTAAATCCCGGAAATCAATCATAACTACGTCATCGGTTAAGAAGAATATATTTTACTCATCTCACTCTTTTACGATAGTCTCATTTATATTCTTCGCATAATCGAATTGTTTTATCTACATTACTCAATGATGATAAAACTCCATTATCACCTTATATTTGTCATGAAAACCTTCTTATTGTTATCCATAACAACCTCTATCAAATTTCGGGGACGAAATTTCTTTAACTGGTAGGTACTGTAATGACCCGGAATTTTCCGACCAAATTATACCTATGAGATTAATATTTACATAAATTAAACCTTACCAACATGATAAGCAATCCAAATTGTTGAGACTTGTGTTTTTGAAAAGAGTTTTACACAACGTTTGACCGTCCAATTTGACCGATGATATCACGAACTATATAACATACTATAATTATACGTTTGTGTATATATATGTATTTATATATATTTAACATGATTTAAGGATGGTTTAACATCTCATTGTGTACTAATGACAATGAGTTATAAGTATATTTTGAAACTACTAACTTAAGTTTTCAAAACGATAACTATACGTAACGTTCTTTGACTTAAAACTTATAATGTTTATACATGTATCGTATAGATATGTATTTAATCACTTTTAAAGGGCTTTTATACATAAAATAATATAAGTATATTTACAAAAGATAGCTATATTTGAATCCTCATTCCGTTTCCTCAAGATTTCTATACGTATATCTAGGGTATATGTACCCGTATCATACCCAGCTTCTATACGTATTTACTATTGGTATATATACATCAAATCAACATCCTAGTCAACATTATTACTGCCCTAGATATGAGGTAACTAGGATTTGTCAAGTAGCATGAATTATTAGTAAGAAAACAAAATTAGGAATCCTTTTCTTTCTTTATAAACTAAAAACGTTTTTATGAATGAACATCATTTCTTCACTCCATTTTCTCATACCTACACCCTCATTTCTCTCTCAAAATACTCCTAAATTCATACTTGATCATATCTAAGCATTTTCCCCATCATTTAGCTTCAATTACAAGCCTTAAACACCATAAGAAAACTCTTTCAAGAACATATCAAAATAACCACCCATTTGAAGAAGTTTACTTCCAACCTTTTGATCTGACTCCACCACTCTTTGATTCCAAGATTATTTCTTATCTTTTGCAGTAACTTTGTCCAAGTAACTTGAGGTAGTAACCTTGTTCATAATCTTATTCAATTCATATTCATATAGCTATCTTATTTTGTGGTATAAAATTTTAACAACAAGAGCATAGTTTGAATGATTTCAAACTTGTTCGCAAACTAAATAGACCCTTCTAACTTGAATTTTAAAACACTTCAAGACCTGTAATATATCATAATGATATGCTAACATAACAAGATATAACTTGGTTTTACAAAGAACATCTTAAAAACTGAATCTACGTCGTCGGAGTGCAACCGGGGGCTGTTTTGGGTTGGATAATTAAAAACCATCTTGAAATTTGAATTGGAAGTTCATATTCTGGAAAAATTATATTTCTTATGAATATGTTAACACATAAAAATTTCATGGTTTAACTCAAAGTGTAAGTATTTTTAGAAAAATGATCATTAAATGTTGTTTTTATGATGGAAAATGATCACTTTCATAAGTTTCATCAAAGTTTGACCTATAACCTGTAATTTCTAATACAAACTAAGGTATTTTCAGTTCATATTCTTAAAATTTGACTCGATCCAAGGAAGTAGCAAGTTGAACCAACAAAAACGGAGTTGTAATGAAGAAACTACGACTAAAACAAGATTGGGTATCCGAAGCTATTTAGCTACGAAAATATTTGGAGAAAAAGTAAATTAATCATATCTTTTCTAATTAATATAATATTTTATATATATAATTACTTATGATTTGATTTTATATATTTCAGAACCACCCGTAAACAAAACGAGAAAGATTAATCATAAGACCTCATGATTGTACGCAACACGTCATTTGACAACACGGTACTTTATGTACGCAACACGTCATTTGAAAACATGGTACCATGGGTCGAGATTAATTCTGATCAATATGAATACGATGGGGTCTTTATTTATTTTATTTAAGCAACTAATTGTGGACCACTAACATCGGACTGCTAACTACGGACTAAGAAAATATTAAAAGTATTAAAAGTATATATATATGTAACGATTACTTAAAAAGAAAATATGTTGATATATTATATATATGGTTAGGTTCGTGATATCTATCGGAGACCAAGTCAAATTAAATACCTTCAAGGCAAAAGTGAGTTTCATTTGCTCCCTTTTTAATTGCTTTTGCAATATATATTTTTGGGCTGAGGATACATGCGCTGCTTTTATAAATGTTTACAAAATAGACACAAGTACTTAAAAATATATTCTACGTTGAGTTGTACCACTGGCATATTTCCCTGTAGCTTGGTAACTACTATTTACATGGGTATTGTAAACGCGAATCCTGTTGATAGATCTATCAGGCCTGACAACCCCAACCGGACTGGACGACCAGTATTCAACGGTTGCACAGTACTTCGTTTTGGTGACTACACTTGGTACGGTGTAGTGAGATTTCATAATAAAGAGAATATGCGACATTGATTAAATGTTAAGTATGGTTACCAAGTGCCCAACCACTTAGAATGCTTTACATACACTTGCGAGTGTATTATGTTTATGATTATGAAATCTTGTGGTCTATTAACATATTGAAATGATTGTTATGATAAACCTATGAACTCACCAACCTTTTGGTTGACACTTTAAAGCATGTTTATTCTCAGGTACGAATTAAATCTTCCGCTATGCATTAGCTCATTTTAAGTATATTACTTGGAGTCATTCATGACCTACTTTGTAAGACGTTGCATTCAAGTCATTGAGTTCATCAAGATTAATATTAAGTCAATTATAGTTGGATGTAATATAAAATGGTATGCATGCCGTCAATTTTTGATGTAAAGAAAGTTTGTCTTTTAAAAACGAATGCAATGTTTGTAAAACGTATCATATAGAAGTCAAATACCTCGCGATGTAATCAACTATTGTGAATCATTTATAATGTATATGAACGAGTCCTTTCAAATCTTGTCTAGAGTCGGTCAAAATTCATCAGCACAATTAATTATGGAAAAATTAACTTGTCAAACATTTGAAAGACTTTCCAGAAATGCCTTAGTTTATAAAAGGCTTTCCTTTGATATGTGGGGTATATCACATTGGGGAGACTGTAAGTTACGCCGTGTTTTCTTTAAAGCGTTAAATGCGGAGAACCCAAATGCAATTTTACGCTACGGGTTAAGAACCTATTTTGACTCAACATATCCCAACATAGGATTTCATGAATTAGAAAGAGCTTCTAACATGCAACATAAAGAAGCATGTTATTCTTACGGGTTAGTGATGTTCGCTTCTTACCAAAGTGAGAAAAAGAATAGCGGATTGCAACTTTTAAATAAGACCTTCCCACAAGTGACGGATTCAGTAGTTGGGGTGAGAAACAAGGTTTTTAGATTATTACGGGGCTGTTGGACATTACGAAACCCTCGTCCTTTTGACGACATTACAACATGCTGCCTAGCCAATGGTCATAACGGTTATTTTCCGCAAGACCAAGGATGGAAAGTCGTCTTAGTAAAACCAGAATGCATAACTTGTTTCTGGACTTATGAATTACGTGTCTTGATTTCCTTTGCTGAACAATTTGCGTATTAACTAGGTTTATCTTCAAAACTGTCCTGTATCAAAGTGTACTATATTTCATGTTATATGTAATATAGCGAAGTTGTAAGTTTGAAGAATATTTGTATGTGATATATTATTATAATCAGTTTTTCATATGGAATTGTAGTAGTTGAATTGTATATTAGCTAATAAGTATGAACTTAACGGGTAGGTAGTACCCGAATTTAAACTTATAAAACGCCAATATGAAGAAAAAGCTTTTATAAATGAGTTCATATTATGCCACGAAATACTATTGACTACTCTTAATATTCTGTATGATTAACTCGATTCAGTTGGCTATTTTGAAGGAAATGGCACCGACTACTCGACACACCATGAATATGAGCGAAGAGGAATTTCGTACCTTTCTTGCTGCAAACATAGCCGCAGTACAGGCTGCGCTACATACCAACAATAACTCTGTATCTAGCAATGCATCTAACGGCGCAAGAAATCGTGTAGGATGCTCCTACAAAGAATTCATTGCCTGCAAACCTTTGGAATTTGATGGAACCGAAGGACCAATTGGATTGAAATGGTGGACCGAGAAAGTTGAATCGGTGTTTGCCATAAGTAAGTGTACTGAAGAGGACAAAGTTAAGTACGCTACGCATACCTTCACAGGTACTGCGTTAACGTGGTGGAACACCTATCTTGAACAGGTAGGACAAAATGCTGCTTACGCACTACCGTGGTCGGCATTCAAGCAATTGATGAACGAGCAGTACCGTCCTAGAAACGAAGTCAATAAACTCAAGGCAGAACTTAGAGATTTACGAACACAAGGGTTTGACGTTACCACATATGAACGACGATTCACAGAGTTGTGCCTATTGTGTCCGGGAGCATTCGAAGATGAAGAAGAGAAGATCGACGCATTTGTAAAAGGGTTTCCAGTAAGAATTCAAGAAGATGTGAGTTCACACGAGCCCGCTTCTATACAGAAGGCAAGTCGAATGGCTCATAAACTCATAAATCGGATTGAGGAAAGAATTAAAGAGCAGGCGGCCGAAGAAGCCAACACGAAACAACTCAAGAGGAAGTGGGAGGAAAATGGTGACAAGAGTCACCAGTACAACAACAACAACAATTACAACCACAATCGCAACAACTATCCCAACAACCACAACAACAATCGCAACAATAACCGCAATCCTAACAATAACTACAACAAACATCCCAACAACTACAACAACCGTTTCAACAACAATAACAATCCCAACAACAACCTCAATAACAACAACGGCAACAAAAACCAAAAACATCCATGTCATAGGTGTGAAGAAAATCATCAGGGGTTTTGCACGACATTTTGCAACAGGAGTAAAAGAAATGTTCATAGCGCGACAAAGTGTGAGGTCTACGGACCAAAGTTTAACAGAACTAAACTAACAAATAATGTCGGAACAAGTAATGCCGAAACGAATAGTGTCGGAGCAAGTAATACCAACACTGTTTGTTATAAATGTGGAAAACCGGGCCACATTATTAGAAATTGCCCAGATCAGGGGAATACTAATGCGCAGGGCCGTGGAAGAGTTTTCAATATTAATACGTCAGAAGCACAGGAAGACCCGGAGCTTGTTACGGGTACGTTTCTTATTGACGATAAATCTGCCTATGTTTTATTTGATTCGGGTGCGGATAGAAGCTATATGAGTAGAGAATTTTGTGCTAAATTAAGGTGCCCATTGACACCTTTGAATAGTAAATTTTTACTCGAATTAGTAAACGGTAAATTAATTTCAGCAGATAATATATGTCGGGAGAGAGAAATTAAACTGGGGGATGAAACGTTTAAAATTGATTTAATACCAGTCGAGTTAGGGAGTTTTGACGTAATAATTGTCATGGACTGGTTGAAAAAGGTGAGAGCAGAGGTCGTTTGTTACAAAAATGCGATTCGCATTATGCGTGAAAAAGAAAAACCTTTAATGGTGTACGGAGAAAAGAACAACGCGAAGTTAAATCTTATTAGTAGTTTGAAGGCGCAAAAACTAATAAGAAAAGGTTGTTACGTCATTATAGCACACATCGAGGAAGTTAAACCTGAAGAAAAGAACATCGGTGATACCCCGTCGCAAAAGAATTTTCCGATGTATTTTCGAAAGAATTACCGAGATTACCCCCACATCGATCCGTTGAATTTCAAAAAGACCTTGTACCAGGAGCTGCACCAATAGCTCGTGCTCTATACAGACTCGCACCCAGCGAAATGAAAGAATTACAAAGTCAGTTACAGGAACTTTTAGAGCGTGGTTTCATTCGACCAAGTACATCACCATGGGGAGCTTCTATTCTGTTTGTCAAGAAGAAAGATGGTACATTCAGGTTGTGTATCAACTACCGAGAGTTGAACAAACTTACCATCAAGAACCGTTACCCACTACCGAGAATCGACGACTTATTTGATCAACTACAAGGCTCGTCTGTTTATTCGAAGATCGATTTATGTTCTGGATATCATCAAATGCGGGTGAAGGAGGATGATATTCCAAAGACTGCTTTTAGGACGCGTTACGGTCATTACGAGTTTATGGTTATGCCGTTTGGATTGACTAACGCACCAGCTGTGTTCATGGACCTCATGAACCGAGTGTGTGGGCCATATCTTGACAAGTTTGTCATTGTTTTCATCGATGACATACTTATTTACTTGAAGAATGATCAAGAGCACGAAGAACATTTGAGAAAAGTACTAGAGTTGCTGAGAAAAGAAAAACTGTACGCTAAGTTTTCAAAGTGTGCATTTTGGTTAGAAGAAGTTCAATTCCTCGGTCATATAGTGAACAAAGAAGGTATTTAGGTGGATCCAGCAAAGATTGAAACCGTTGAAAAGTGGGAAACCCCGAAAACTCCGAAACACATACGCAAATTTTTAGGGCTAGCTGGTTATTACAGGAGATTCATCCAAGATTTTTTCAAAATAGCAAAACCTTTGACTGCATTAACGCATAAAGGGAGGAAATTTGAATGGAAGGATGAACAAGAAAAAGCGTTTCAATTGTTGAAGAAAAAGTTAACTACGGCACCTATATTGTCATTACCTGAAGGGAATGATGATTTTGTGATATATTGTGATGCCTCAAAGCAAGGTCTCGGTTGTGTATTAATGCAACGAACGAAAGTAATTGCTTATGCGTCTAGACAATTGAAGATTCACGAGCAGAATTATACGACGCATGATTTGGAATTAGGCGCAGTTGTTTTTGCATTAGAGACTTGGAGGCACTACTTATATGGGGTCAAAAGTATTATATATACCGACCACAAAAGTCTTCAACACATATTTAATCAGAAACAACTGAACATGAGGCAGTGCAGATGGATTGAATTGTTGAATGATTACGACTTTGAGATTCATTATCACCCGGGGAAGGCAAATGTGGTAGCCGACGCCTTGAGCAGAAAGGACAGAGAACCCATTCGTGTAAAATCTATGAATATAATGATTCACACTAACCTTACTACTCAAATAAAGGAGGCGCAACAAGGAGTTTTAAAAGAGGGAAACTTAAAGGATGAAATACCCAAAGGATCGGAGAAGCATCTTAATATTCGAGAAGACGGAACCCGGTATAGGGCTGAAAGAATTTGGGTACCAAAATTTGGAGATATGAGAGAAATGGTACTTAGAGAAGCTCATATAACCAGATACTCAATACATCCTGGAACGGGGAAGATGTACAAGGATCTCAAGAAACATTTTTGGTGACCGGGTATGAAAGCAGATGTTGCAAAATACGTAGGAGAATGTTTGATGTGTTCTAAGGTCAAAGCTAAGCATCAGAAACCGTCAGGTCTACTTCAACAACCCAAAATCCCGGAATGGAAATGGGAAAACATTACCATGGATTTTATCACTAAATTGCCAAGGACTGCAAGTGGTTTTAATACTATTTGGGTAATAGTTGATCGTCTCACCAAATCAGCACACTTCCTGCCAATAAGAGAAGATGACAAGATGGAGAAGTTAGCACGACTGTATTTGAAGGAAGTCGTCTCCAGACATGGAATACCAATCTCTATTATCTCTGATAGGGATGGCAGATTTATTTCAAGATTCTGACAGACATTACAGCAAGCATTAGGAACTCGTCTAGACATGAGTACTACCTATCATCCACAAACTGATGGGCAGAGTGAAAGGACGATACAAACGCTTGAAGACATGCTACGAGCATGTGTTATTGATTTCGGAAACAGTTGGGATCGACATCTACCATTAGCAGAATTTTCCTACAACAACAGCTACCATTCAAGCATTGAGATGGTGCCGTTTGAAGCACTTTATGGTAGAAAGTGCAGGTCTCCGATTTGTTGGAGTGAAGTGGGGGATAGACAGATTACGGGTTCGGAGATAGTACAAGAAACTACCGAGAAGATTATCCAAATTCAACAACGGTTGAAAATCGCCCAATGTCGACAAAAGAGCTACGCCGACATTAAAAGAAAAGATATAGAATTTGAAATTGGAGAGATGGTCATGCTTAAAGTTGCACCTTGGAAAGGCGTTGTTCGATTTGGTAAACAAGGGAAATTAAATCCCAGGTATATTGGACCATTCAAGATTATTGATCGTGTCGGACCAGTAGCTTACCGACTTGAATTAACTCAACAACTCGCGACTGTACATAACACTTTCCACGTCTCGAATTTGAAGAAATATTTTGCTAAAGAAGATCTCACTATTCCGT
Source organism: Rutidosis leptorrhynchoides (assembly GCF_046630445.1). NCBI lineage: Eukaryota > Viridiplantae > Streptophyta > Magnoliopsida > Asterales > Asteraceae > Rutidosis > Rutidosis leptorrhynchoides. Next base: position 292,523,031 of record NC_092336.1, on the reverse strand, counting down.
TAGATGAAATTCAAATCAAAGAAAAACTTCAATTCATCGAAGAACCCGTCGAAATAATGGATCGTGAGGTTAAAAGACTTAAACAAAACAAGATACCAATTGTTAAGGTTCGATGGAATGCTCGTAGAGGACCCGAGTTCACCTGGGAATGAGAAGATCAGATGAAGAAGAAATACCCGCACTTATTTCCAGAAGATACGTCAACACCTCCAACTGCTTAAAATTTGGGGACGAAATTTATTTAACGGGTAGGTACTGTAGTGACCCGAACTTTTCCATGTTTATATATATTAAATGAAATTGTTATTTACATGATTAAGTGTTTCCAACATGTTAAGCAATCAAACTTGTTACGACTTGATTAATTGAAATAGGTTTCATATAGACAATTGACCACCCAAGTTGACCGGTGATTCACGAACGATTAAAACTTGTAAAAACTATATGATGACATATATATGATTATATATATAGTTAACATGATATTATGATAAGTAAGTATCTCATTAGATATTTTAACAATGAGTTATATACATAAAATTGAGTTTATTAAATTAAGAAACTCGAAACGATATATATAACGATTATCGTTATAACAACGTCTTACTAAATACATATGAATCATGTTAAGATATTGATACACTATGTTTAATCATGATAAGTTATAAGTAAACATGTCATTAAGTGTATTAACAATGAACTACATATGTAAAAACAAGACTAGTAACTTAATGATTTCGAAACGAGACATATATGTAACGATTATCATTGTAACAACATTTAACTGTATATATATCATACTAAGATATATTAATATATCATAATATCATGATAATGTAATAATTTAACATCTTTTTAGATATAATAAATAATGGGTTAACAACATTTAACAACATCGTTAACCTAAAGGTTTCAAAACAACATTTACATCTAACGACTAACGATGACTTAACGACTCAGTTAAAATGTATATACATGTAGTGTTTTAATATGTATTCATACATTTTTGAAAGACTTCAAGACACTTATCAAAATACTTCTACTTAATAAAAATGCTTACAATTACATCCTCGTTCAGTTTCATCAACAATTCTACTCGTATGCACCCGTATTCGTACTCGTAAAATACATAACTTTTAGATGTATGTACTATTGGTATATACACTCCAATGATCAACTCTTAGTAGCCCATGTGAGTCACCTAACACATGTGGGAACCATCATTTGGCAACTAGCACGAAATATCTCATAAAATTACAAAAATATTAGTAATCATTCATGACTTATTTACATGTAAACAAAATTACACATCCTTTATATCTAATCCATATACCAACAACCAAAAAACACCTACAAACACTTTCATTCTTCAATTTTCTTCATCTAATTGATCTCCCTCAAGTTCTATCTTCAAGTTCTAAGTGTTCTTCATAAATTCTATAAGTTCTAGTTTCATAAAATCAAGAATACTTCCAAGTTTGCTAGCTTACTTCCAATCTTGTGAAGTGATCATCCAACTTCAAGAAATCTTTCTTATTTATAGTAAGATATCTTTCTAATATAAGGTAATACTCATATTCAAACTTTGATTCAATTTCTATAACTATAACAATCTTATTTCGAGTAGAAATCTTACTTGAACTTGTTTTCGTGTCATGATTCTGCTTCAAGAACTTTCAAGCCATCCAAGGATCCTTTGAATCTAGATCTATTTTTCTAATTTCCAGTAGGTTTACCACAAAATATGAGGTAGTAATGATGTTCATAACATCATTCGATTCATATATATAAAACTACCTTATTCGAAGGTTTAAACTTGAAATCACTAGAACATAGTTTAGTTAATTCTAAACTTGTTCGCAAACAAAGTTAATCCTTCTAACTTGACTTTTAAAATCAACTAGACACATGTTCTATATCTATATGATATGCTAACTTAATGATTTAAAACCTGAAAACATGAAAAACACCGTAAAACCGGATATACGTCGTCGTAGTTACACCGCGGGCTGTTTTGGGTTAGTTAATTAAAAACTATGATAAACTTTGATTTAAAAGTTGTTCTTCTGGGAAAATGAATTTTCTTATGAACATGAAACTATATCCAAAATTCATGGTTAAACTCAAAGTGGAAGTATGTTTTTCAAAATGGTCATCAAGACGTCGTTCTTTCGACTGAAATGACTACCTCTTACAAAAAAGACTTGTAACTTATATTTCGGATTATAAAACTATACTTTTTCTGTTTAGATTCATAAAATAGAGTTCAATATGAAATCATAGCAATTTGATTCACTCAAAACGGATTTAAAACGAAGAAGTTATGGGTAAAACAAGATTGGATATTTTTTGATTGTTGTAGCTACGGGAAATATTGTAACAATTCTATACAAATCATATCCTAGATAACTTATATTGTATTATACATGTATTCTAATATATTATGTAATCTTGGGATACCATAGACACGTATGCAAATGTTTTGACATATCATATCGACCCATCTATATATATTATTTGGAACAACCATAGACACTCTATATGCAGTAATGTTGGAGTTAGCTATACAGGGTTGAGGTTGATTCCAAAAATATATATACTTTGAGTTGTGATCTAGCCTGAGACGTGTATACACTGGGTCGTGAATTGATTCAAGATAATATATATTAATTTATTTCTGTACATCTAACTATGGACAACTAGTTGTAGGTTACTAACGAGGACAGCTAACTTATTAAACTTAAAACATCAAAATGTATTAAAAGTGTTGTAAATATATTTTGAACATACTTTGATATATATGTACATATTTGTTATAGATTCGTGAATTGACCAGTGGCCAAGTCTTACTTCCCGACGAAGTAAAAATCTGTGAAAGTGAGTTATAGTTCCACTTTTAAAATCTAATATTTTGGGATGAGAATACATGTAGTTTTATAAATGTTTTACGAAATAGACACAAGTAATTGAAACTACATTATATGGGTGAATGATCGAAGCCGAATATGCCCCTTTTGCTTGGTAACCTAAGAATTAGTAAACCGATCTACTAATTGACGCGAATCCTAAAGATAGATCTATTGGGCCTAACGAACCCCATCCAAAGTACCGGATGCTTTAGTACTTCGAATTCGTTTTTATCATGTCCGAAGGATTTCATGGAATGATAGGGGATATTTTTATATGCATCTTGTTAATGTCGGTTACCAGGTGTTCACCATATGAATGAATTTTATCTCTATGTATGGGATGTATATTGAAATATGAAATCTTGTGGTCTATTATTATGATTTGATAATATATAGGTTAAACCTATAACTCACCAACATTTTTGTTGACCTTTTAAGCATGTTTATTCTCAGGTGATTATTAAGAGCTTCTGCTGTTGCATACTAAAATAAGGACAAGATTTGGAATCCATGCTTGTATGATATTATGTAAAAACTGCATTCAAGAAACGTATTTTTGATGTAATATATTCTTATTGTAAACCATTATGTAATGGTCGTGTGTAAATGGTATATTTTAGATTATCATTATTTGATAATCTACGTAATGCTTTTTAAGCCTTTATCGATAAAATAAAGGTTATGATTGTTTTAAAAATGAATGCAGTCTTTGAAAAACGTCTCATATAGAGGTCAAAACCTCGCGACGAAATCAATTAATATGAAACGTTTATAATAAATATGAACGGGACATTTCACCAATAAGAAATTTGCTTAAGAGTTATTCAAGTATAATGCACAAGTAGTCAAGTAAGTGCTATCTATAGCAAACGTATGTCAGAATGCAATGGCTAACTATCCGGTTGTAGTCTAGATTCACTAATGCGTCCTAACGACTCTGTCAGACACACTAATGCATATCCAAGTTCCCTACAACCAATGCTCTGATACCATCTGTAACGACCCGACAAAATCGTCATTGACGGCGCCGTTAACTTAGGTCCCGTTGCGTGGTCATAATCCCTATACGAGACGCGTTTGACCAAAATTATATCGCATTCATTTGAAACGTACAAGACTTACAAAGTTTAGTTTACCAAACGGTTCGAAAACAAGTTTAAGTTTACAAAACTTGTAAAGTATAAATGAAATAACTTGCGACATAATATAAGTTGAAAATCACAGTTGCTATAAATAGCGTAAGTATGTATGCTTTAAGTTTGAATCCAAATGTGCTATCACTAGCGTATGCATGTATGCTTGACCCCAAGAAAGTAATCAAAGTTTGCGGAAGCATGTATCAAGTAGCCAAGTATGAACCTGAGAAACATATAGAAAACTGTCAACGAAAAATGTTGGTGAAATCATAGGTGTATTTGTAAACGCTATATTTTGAACCACAAGATTTAGTATTTCCATAACGTTGATTATCTAAATCGTTTGCATTCCAAAAGTATGTTCGCGAGTACCCAATTATCAAGACTTAACTTTCCATCCATAGAACCCCATCACAATAGTGTTAAAACATACACTGTTTCTCGAAAATATATTTCGTCCGTAGACGGTAGCGAACCGTCTGAATGAGGGTTTGTCAAACACGTATGGCTACACAATATAAGTTCTCGCTTACACTCTGCAAGTGTAACTAATGATAATCGAATTGAGGATTTTTGTTCAAACTCGCTGTGAAATATTTGTTTCTTCGTACTTGTGTTCAAAGCATAAAAGTATGTAGTATAAAACTGTATATGTTTCTCATCCCATGATTTAAAAGTATAAAAGTTGTTGAAAGATGGGACTATGATCTCACCTCGAGTGCACGAGTATAAATGTACTTCATAAAGTAAACGTGTGTATGAAAGTTGCTTAGCCTTGACCTAAACAAGTAAGTTGTATTAATTAACCGGTTACGACACATGGTCGGGTGAAATGTGTTCAATTAGTCATATGGCTCGTTATGACTCGAATAGTATATAATGTGAATCACGTTGTCAAGTTTCATGCAAGAATCAAGTATAAAGGTATGTTAGAACAATTGCATAAGTATTTGGTTAAGTTTGACTAAAAGTCAAACTTGGTCAAAGTCAACAAAAAAGTCAACACGTTCGGGTCGGGTCCCGAACTATTTTCCTAAGCTTAGAAATCATATATGAGCATGTTGGCCAAGTTTCATGTCAATCGGGGGTGCATAGCATAGCTAGAATTAAACGAAAAATGACGTTTTTGGGCAGTCTGCCTCATATGCGCCGCATCCAAGGCAGATGCGCCGCATCTTGACCTGGTTCAACAATTCTGGGGCAGTTTAACACTTAGACGATTCCAACTTCAAACAACCATAACTTATGAACCGTAAACATTCAAAACAGGTATCTTATATCGTTGGAAAGGTAATTTAAAGAGAAATACAACTAAACACATTTCATCAATCAATTCCATCATTAAAAACAATGAAAACCTCAATAAATGATCATTAAACGTTCAAAATCAAAGTTTCAAGTTCATAAAATGCATTTCTTGACTTGGGAATCCAATTTACACATACGATACGCCGTTTTGAAGGTGATGAAACATACAATACAACTAAACACCTACTAATAACATTTCATAGCATTCAATGCATCAATAATCCATTTTAAAGTTCATCAAACCCTAACCAAGAATCAAGAATTCATCAATTTTGTAAATGAAGCTTTTCTAAATTAACCTACACATCAAAATGAAGCTAATGATGCTAGTAACACATTTAATACATGAACTTTAACATTTAAACAACATTTAATCAACCAAAATCAAGGATTAAGCACACCCATTTCAAGTTCATGCTAGTTACTCCAAAATCAACAAATCGAGCAAACCAAACATATATTCATGTTAGACTTGAGCCATAGACACTGATTAACACCATTTCAAGTCAATAAAATGAATTTAGAGAAATCTAGTGTTTTAGAGATGTTACCCAAACGAGATAAAATTTGTATCAAAATGTAGAGGATGAAGAGAGGATTCCAAATATGTAGTCGGATTTATTATGAGCTTCCTATATGTGAAATGGATGATGATTTCTTGTTTGAGTGTTTGAGAGAAAAAGAGGAAGTAAGAAAGAAAGAAAGAGATGAATGAATGAGTTGAGGTGGTGAGGTGGTTGACTAGTCAACTACTAGCCACCTCTTTGGTCAAGTGGCAAAACTAGTCTCTCGATTTCGGATGCGGGTGCGTGAATTACCTAAACGAAATATTTTAAAAACGCTATGGTAAACGAGAGATGTTAAATCAAATAACGGAAATATTAAGAACGTTAGTTAAAGAAAGATACGAATTTAGATAACGAAAGATATTATCTAAAAAAAAAAAACGGTGTTAAAATAAATTTAACGGAAAAACGCGGGATGTTACACCTGAGTGGCTATTCTGAAACTATTTTCGACTTTGAACGCGATGGGTTGCTTCCAGCAAATGCGTTGCGGGCCAAAATAGTTAATGGTGAATCTAACCTTTTTTTGGTTGGACAATTGGCGTGGAGATGGATGCTTGAACTCGAAATATGGTAGATTATTCCGTCTTGAATCTAACAAAAATGCCACAGTTGCGGATCGATGTGGTGTAAATGGTTGGTCTTGGTGCTGGTCACGTGATGATATTGGTCCACGGAATCTATCTATGCTTCGCAACTTGGAATCTGATTTAGGTGTGATGCATTTAAATGCAGATGTTGACTCATGGGAATGGACCATATCGAATGATGGATCTTTTCAAGTATGTGACACTCGTTCTTATTTGGACTATATCACCTTGTCTACTTCTAACATTAAGACTAGATGGGTGAAAATTCTTCCTCGAAAAGTGAATATTTTTATGTGGAGAGTTGCATTGGATAGATTACCTACAAGTGAATTTTTGTAGATTAGGTTTGGAGATCGAAGTCATTGCTGTGTTTTTTGCAACTATCGTGTGGAATCCGCGGATAATATTTTCTTCGGTGGGTGTGTAGTCAACGAACTTTGGAGCAAGGTTTGTGATTGGGTGGATGTCTCTTGGTCGATCGTCTCCAATTGGTTAGAGTGGGTATATTGGTTCGAGTCCTGGAAAGCGTCGGTGGAGAGAAAAAATAAATTGTATGTGATAGTGGCTACGACTCTTTGGCACATTTGGAGGCTTCAGAATGACTCCCTAATTGCTAACCACAAGATGAAGAAAGAGACTTCGTTCGACTCCATTCGTTATTTCTCGTTTGATTGGTACCGTAATAGAAATAAATGTAATATTAGTTGGAACGATTGGTTTTCAAAGCATCTGTAATTTGTAACTTTTTGGCCTTTCCTAGCTGCTCGCTAAGGAGGTAGTTTTTAATGAAATTTTTCTGCTGTTCGAAAAAAAATAACAAAACCTAAAAACAACCAAATACCGAAATCAATAAACAAAACAACATACAAAGGTCGAACACTTGAAAGATATCCAATCTATCCGCAACAATAAAAGCTTTCCTTCCTTTTGATCCCGGATTGAGAATACCTTCTACCTACTTGAAACGCACAAATTTCCCTGATCTCGAAGAAAAGGAGAGAGACCCTTTGTTGGACCAAAAGATGGAACACTAGCATTACCTTCATCACAACAACATCAGTGCTCGTACCACCCTTCATATCAACATCAGCCTCTTCAATACCAAAAAGAGAACCTGCCCCTTCCATCCCAAGCTCATCCTCTTCGTTACGAAGGAAAAAGACCCATTGTTAGTGGGGAACTTGGAGCTCGTAATATGGGGGCAAAAGTACTAACTTGGGGGCAAATAGTATAAAAAATTTACCACTAAAATTTATAAAATACTATATAATAGAAATTTTTTTGTAGGGAAGCAGATACCCACTTTGGGTTACAATATGTACCGTCCCATTGTTAGTGTATGTAAACAGTTTCCCTTTCACATTTATTTACTTTATTTAAATTTTTTTTTTTTTTTTTTTTTTTTTTTTTTTTTTTTGAATATAACCATATTTTTAGGGGTCATACAACTTGTTTAACTTTTGGAAAAGTGTAAACTTTCCAAATTATAAAACACCAAACTGTGCTATTTTAATTGCTCCAAAAACCCTGTCAATGGCCGATATTAAACTTGCAATTTCGTTTCAACTTAAAAAGAGAGAGAAAGAAACATCTGAATATAAAACACGTGGGAGCAGCAGGCTCTGGTCTACCTTCTTAGCCCAACAACGGTAAGCCTATTATACAAGTCCAGAAGTGAACCCATAATGAGTACAAACCCAACTATTCTTTAGCCTTTGACTAAAAAAAATTTGTTTATTCTAATCAAAATGAGGTCCAACCAATAGAGTTTGAACCGATTGTTGTAGTTAGCTAGTTCATCATCTCATTTTGACCTTCGCCGCCAAATACTCAGAAACACATCTCCTTTCTCCCAACCTGTAAGTTGTAATATCTCTTGTTTATGCTTACCTTCTTCCGTTAGCATTATTAATTTATTATACATATATTATTCATAAACATCCCTTGTAAATGCAATAATTACATTATTAATTTGTTGTTATGTTGATCTTGATTCGTGGGGGTGGTGAAAGATGAAGACTTTATATACACGATCTCTAAATTAAAGAATTAGTAGCAAATAAATGAATCAATGGCATTGAGGAATAAAGTGCAAAGTATTGTAGTTTGTTGTTGGAGAAAGAATAGTTTGTTGTTATCTACTACTACTATTACTACTTCAAGGACTATAAGTAGCTTTGCAACTCATTTCGGTAATCGAATCCTCAAGTCTCCCCATCTTGTTTCGTTAGATGATGTCCCTGATGATGTATGGACTTCTTGTTCTGCCAATTGTAATGATCCGCCGGTCCACAAACTAGGTAATCAGATACTATCATTGGTTTTATTTATGATTTTATGATATATCTTTATAATCAACTTAATATTGGTGCGTTGGCTGACTGGAGCTTGTGGTTTTCGTTCAAAAAGATTCTTATCTAAGGGCTTCAGGTGGCTTAATTTTTTAAAAGAAGCCCCATTTTTTTGTCTTGCCAAACCAAACTTATGGGTTGTGGCTTTTTAAAAGGAAGCTCAAGCCACTAAAAACCCTCGAAGCCCCTTGCCAAACACACCCTCTGTGTAATATCTGAGTGAGCTTTTGCTCTTTGTTTGTTCTTGATTTTATTTGGTTCAGGATGGTTATATATTTAAGCCTTTAAGGGTGTATAGTTTGTTGTTATTCATTTCCTAAATATCATATACTATATTTTATATTTCTTGATTAATTTGCATTGTTATAATAAATAATAATAGGCACTTTTTATAAAATTACAATCCATTTAGGTGGCAATTTTTATAAATTTATTGTGGAATGCATTTGTTCTTAAATCTTACCGTGACTAGTATTTAATTCAGCTAGTGAACATACGGCTAAAGTAATTGATGGAAAACAAATTGCGGATGAAATTATATCAGAGGTGTCCGTTCAAGTAAAACAAATGCAGAAAACGATTGGTGTGGTACCTGGACTGGCAGTTATTTTGATCGGCAAGCGAAAAGATTCTGAAATATACGTTCGTAACAAGAAAATAGCATGCGAAGAGGCGGGAATCAAGTTTGCATTGACTGAATTTTCAGATAAATGTACAGATGATGAAGTTTGTGATGCTATAATGCATTTTAATTCTGATCCATCTTTTCATGGCATTCTCGTCCAACTTCCTCTCCCTCAGGTGATTTTTTTGCTGTAACTGAACTTAGTTAACGGTGGCAACTTTAATCCATTTTAAACGGGCCTCTTTGGATTATGCTTCATCTCTACTGTGTCAAATGGTATAGTTCATATAACATGTCAACGGGTGAAATTACTAAAAGAAATATGGATTTTTGGATTTTAAGTGTTTCGGGTCAACCTAAACCTGACCGGTGCAAGAATTGCATTTTTACCCATTACCCAACGTATTTTTGCACCTTTAGATGTTAGTACATCGCGTATTGTTTTTTGAGTTAAAAAACTGATTAACAAGAATATTTATATTGAATTGAAACAGCATTTAAATGAGGGGAAGATTTTGGATGTATTGAGACTGGAAAAGGACGTGGATGGTTTTCATCCGATGAATATAGGAAACCTTGCAATGAGGGGACGGGAGCCGTTATTTATACCATGCACTCCAAAGGGTTGCGTTGAGATATTGATAAGATCCGGTGTCGAGATTATTGGAAAGAAAGCCGTTGTTATCGGGAGAAGTAACATTGTCGGTTTACCTGCTTCCTTGTTGTTACAGGTGATTCACTCTCTCTACCTTTGATCGTTTACTGATGAACGGGTCAATTTGAGTTGACTAATAGCTAATTGCGTCAACCGGGTTGAATGTCTTTCAATCATTGTAATAGCATAGATTGTGGGTCAACCCAACTTGACTCATCTGTTTTGACCTAATCTGTAAATGACCAGTCTTTCCTTAAGTACGTTTTTACTCTATGCTGATGCCGTTGCTAATATATTAATGTTTTTTACCTGTTTTAAATTGTGGGTCAGAGGCATCATGCAACTGTGAGTATTGTTAATGAATTGACACCGAACCCGGAAGAAATCACACGTGAAGCTGATATTTTGGTGAGTGCAGTTGGTGTTCCTAATTTAGTGCGCGGAAGCTGGTTAAAGCCTGGTGCAGTTGTAATTGATGTTGGAACTCATCCAGTTGAGGTACCGACCTTTAATGGTTCAATTATATAACTAGAAAATTTTGATTTAGGCCCTTAATAAATCAATTGGAGTAAATATACACATTAGTGAAAAATGGATCCAAAATGAGTCAGAATTGACACCTGTGTTGAATCAATTTATAAACTATGTCTAGTTGGAAAAATGGATCCAAAATGGGCAAAAACAATAGAAAAGTAGTGATTGAACTGGAAAAAGTAAAGGACCAACTCTGCAATTAACAGTTACAATTTGATGTGCAGGACCCTAGCAGTGAGCAAGGTTATCGGCTGATGGGAGATGTATGTTTTGAGGAAGCATCAAAGGTAGCCTCTTTAATCACCCCTGTCCCTGGAGGAGTGGGGCCCATGACAGTTGCTATGCTGCTCTACAACACGCTTGAATCAGCCTCACGTAAATACAATTTTGTTTGACTAGTCAAACGTGTCGTATATGCACATTGACACATATGAAAAGGTTATATTGACTGATTATTCTTGATGTAACTAGGATCAAAGATTGTTATTACCTTAATAGCTTTATTAGTCTTGTACGAAATCAGTGAAATTCATATGCCCTCCACTCTACCATGATACCTACTTCTTTAAATCGTTATAAAGGACCCGAACTCGGGATTACTCGAAAAATTGGTGGCCAAAACCTGAGATTACTCTGAAAATTGGTGGCCAATCTCGGGATTACTCTGAAAATTGGTGGCCAAAACTCAAGATTACTTGGAAAATCAATCAAAATTGGTCAAAACTTGATCACAATCGGTCAAAGTCAAACTTGGTCTGAATACTTGCTAAAAAGCCAAACTTGGACTGAGTAGAGATTTTTGCAACTTTGGGCAATACACAATTAAGTTTAATTAATACCGAATTTTTTAGTTAAAAATATCTGCAGAGCAGAATCCTATTTACAGATCCAGGGTACAACATTTTGGAAATTATAAGTTGCAAAGCACACATGTACAGATAACAAATACATCTGTCCTAAAGTTTACTTCTTGTTACAACATGTGCAACAATTGCAAAAGAATATTTGGCATTGTTGTTCAGTCCATTTAAAACCATGATTTATGCAACTAAATTTTACATCTTGTTATCATATTGTTCGCCTTTCTTCTGCTTCCGGTTCCACAACTGGTGGTATACAGTCGACTTTGTACCGAAGAGCCTGTTACACATTTTACAACCACTGAATTAATTTCGCTGTTTAATTTAATAATTATGCAGAACTTATATAGTTCTGTTCATTACACATCGATATCTTTTAGTATTTGTGCCAACCTTTTTGAAGAACGTTGAAAATGAATTATCCCAAATTAGTTTGTAGTTGCCAGCCATTATAGTGCAGAAGTTACCCTGAAAAAGGTAATTCAATTTCAGTATTATCAAATTGTGGGATACAGAAAAATAATATATTGAAGAAATAGAAATTACTACAAAAAGTTACTTACTTGGTCAGAGTCATATCGTCGATAAGGCAAGATCAACTATGTAACGCACACACAAAAATAACGAATCACAAAACTATTAATAGGCTAATCTTAAAGATAATAATAAAAAGCTTTGGTGTGGTTTCTAATCTAGCTAACTGAAGAAGATACCATCAAGTTGAACTTACGGTTTTGTGTCCCGAAGAATTTGTATACTCTATGCTGAATCCAATGTCCTGGGAAACAAGAAAATATATGAAAACTAAAACATGTTTCTGTGTTTTGCAATGATATTATCATTCATATTGAATTGAATGACAACATTTTACATATCAAAGATCTAAAATAATGTACCATGCTCATTGTCCCTTGTGTTATGGAGAAATCCCAAGCAATGTATGAATTTACTGATTCGACCTCCAGTGAGACCTTAAAGGGGAACAAATATAATAAACAAATAATAGATGGTATAATTAATAGAAAGTACTTTATACGAAAGGTGTCATTTGATGTAAATGTATACTACAAATCTAGTCAACTAAAATACCTCATGAGTTGTCCCAGCAGGAACACTTGCTTCTTTGTAGTCATCATTGTTACTGAAAGAGTTATTATAAAAGTTATGAACACATGACTTAGCATTGTTTTAACACATCATTGAAACATGAATTTTTTCTAACGAGAGCACTTAGGGCTGTCATTAACGTGCATTTATGTGTTGTACAAAGTAGTTCATGTTGACTTTTACATGGCGGTTATTAAAAAGTACAAGTCTTTTATGCACCTTAAAGAGAGCTCTTAGGGCTCGTTAGAAAAATCCTTAGAAACATTTGTGCTTACATTGCTTCTATTGCACCAGCTTCCTCAGCTGTAACAAAGAATGGAGAATTTGCAAATACTTCCCTATCAAACATGTATAAGATATTATCATCATGTACCACCAATATGCAAATCTTCTTCAACGATTAAGAAGAAGGTGAAATTTTTGTTAGTACCCGGTGAAATCTAGAAATCTTTCCAACTCAGATGTATAGATGCTAACTGTTTTTTCTAAAATAGATATCTGATGCTTCTGTCTGCTTAGTACAAATCATAAACACCAATTAAAAACGAAAAACCAGATTGGACCTTCGAAAGGGCAAAAAATGAAGAAAAAAGAAACAGTCATGCTCACAATTTAATATCTTCGAAGCGCCACCATGACAAAGATATAAAAAGGCGAATATTTAGTGCCATTTTTGTAAGGGCGTACATAGGTGGTCCATAGCGCTGCCTCTGTTCTTCCATTGGCCTAGACAGACATATTTATACAAAAAATAATAAAAACCAGCTGACCCAAAATAAGAAAAATAAACTTGTACAACTTTCTCTAGTTATATGTTTACGATAAAGAAATTTTAATACCCATGATCATCATTTATCTGGCGAACAAAATCCAGTAGAACCTGGGGGACACCTACTAAGTATTTTACAACAGTCTTATAGACGCCTCTAGCACAACCAAGCTCAGCTAACTGTCTTCTCCTGAACACAATATTTTTTTTTATCAGAAACAATAAAAAATATCCACCTACAAATGGCCTAACATACATATAATTAGAGTTGATTAGGCCATTACAAGCATGTTTCTAACACATTTTTGGTAGGTTGTCTTACCGTTCCATTTGTTGTTGCCATAAGAGAGCATATTTATCGCCTATGGTACCACCAGAGTTTACTAAACCATCAACTTCAGCTTTCTTATTCCTCTCTGACCGCTCTCTTTGTTTTCTAATTAGTGCTCCTCGAAAGTCTTGGGGCATATAAGTCATAACTGAAAATGTATCCAAAATTACGACTCATTTTTTATGCTCATGACTAATTACAACTGATTACCCGGCCAATTATTGAATAAAGATGATATATAGTAACCTGTGTTGAACACATTTTCTGAATTCTTGTATTGAAACGATTCCACAACTTTCAATGTTCCTTCACATTTTTCTTTTAGCCGATTAAGAAGGCGAGCAAGTTCAATATCTTCAGGTGTGGATTGGATTTTAAGCTGCTCAAATAATAAACAGCAAAAAATGATTTTGAACAGTAAAAATTTGCAACATTGAGCTTCAACAAACATTAAACTATAATAACATGCCTTAGTCTAATTTATTATAAAATCTAGAAATTTTTTACTGTAATTGTTATCTTATAGATATTAATTAATCGTTAAACTATAGTTCAGAGACTTATAGTCCTTACTGATTTTGGCCAATGAGAGCTTTCTAATAAGAAAATGATTTCTTCAATCTGCTCTCGATTTTTCCACATATTCTCATCGATTTTATGCGGTGGCTGCGACTCCACTTCTTTGAGCAAAAGTCGTTCTCCTGAAATTAACATATGTATGTTTTAGTTCTTGCTTCGAAACGATCATTGATTGATGCAGAAATGGTAAACAAATAAGGTTCTACTATTTAGGTTAGGGCGAGTATTTTTACTCAGATGTACGCGGCACGCACTTATCATTGATCAATGCGTGTTCAACTAAAACATATTTGTTATCTCATGATGATCATTAATAAATATATTTAGGGGTCATGATGTAATCCGTTAAAAGTAAACCAATTCCAATTTTCTAATTTATTTACTCTAAAAATCCTTATAAATGACCATATAGATTGTGAAACACTCTACATTAAAGAACCTAATCAATCACAACTTCAATCATCATAAATACAACCAAACAAACATCAAGCTCGTCATCCCATTTTGGTTCAAATACACATATTTATATAAGTTAAAAACATATAAGCAAGCAATCTTAGTCTTTCTTTACTAAACGATATATAAAAAGCAAACAAAAAAAAAAAGAAATCGACGGACCTTCAAGAAGGGGAAGAGAAGTGTTGCGAAGATGATTGGACAAGTTATGAAGTTGTTGAGAAAGTGTAGACACGTCATCTGAGATTGAAGGAAATGGGTGTTTATCATAATAAGATGAGAGCAATGCTCTTGTTATGGGAACCAAACCTCGGTTGGAACCCATTTTAAGTAATCGGATCAAACTGCAATGACTTTGTGTATAATTGTGATGTAAGTAATTGGTTTATACCAAGAAGAACAGAGACTGATACAAAGAATTGGTTGATGAGTCATGATAAAGTAATCAATTAGAAAGAATATGCTAAATTTGGAAGAAAGAAGATTCTACTTGCTTTGATCGTGGTTCAATGGAACCTTATACCAACTTTACCGTTAACGCTTCAATATCAATCAAGTTGGTTAACATTTGACCATTTTTTTATTATTATATTATTATTAATTATTAATTATTATTTTCTCAAATTTATATATATATATATATATATATATATATATATATATATATATATATATATATATATAAATCTCTAAAATGATGATGTCATCATTAAGCTAATTAACCATTTAATTTTCATAATTATGATGTCATAATTTTATATTAATTTAATTAAAAAAATAATACGAAATCTTTTATAAAAAAATATTAATCTCTCCTAAATTGTAAAATCTTCTATATAGAACAACGTATTTTAATTTTCTAGAAAAATTTAAAAGACATTTATTATTACTAATTATTATTAATATTATTAAGATTATTAAAAATATAAATACTCAACTTTGAGCGAACTTTATTATTATTATTATTATTATTATTATTATTATTATTATTATTATTATTATTATTATTATTATTATTATTATTATTATTATTATTATTATTATTATTATTTTTATTATTATTATTATTATTATTAATATTATAATTATTATTATTATTATTATTTACTTTTAATATAATAATAATTATTATATTATTAATATTCAAATATGGATTCTTTTTATGAAATTAATTACGTTACATATGTATGCAAAAATACATGTCTCTATATATTTGTAAAAACAACGAGAAGTTTCTTAGTCAAACGAGTCATTAAAATAAATGACTTTAGCATTTACATTCACATAATACCTAAAACTTGTCATTAAATTGTTTCGTTTAAACAAACCCGTGATTTCACGGGTCATTTCACTAGTATATACATATTCCCCTAAATATTGTACTAAAATTGAAGAGGAGTCGTTTCTCCATTTACATGTAGAAAATCTAAAATTGAAGAGAAGTCGTTTATCCACTTACGTGTAGAAAACTCTTTTCCACCATCGGAAAGAAAAAGTCATCTCTCTCTACTATTGGGTACAGAGAGTGCTTCCAAATGGATATCTGACCAATAAAAAAGTGTTAACTATAAAATGACAAGCTTAAGAATAAGTCATTTACTTTTAATGTTATCTTGGTGTTTCTAGACATTCGTATTTCGAGATAAGTTGAAGGGCTAAAGTGTAGATATCTCGAAATTATTGAATTGGTGCTAAAGCTAAAGATTCCGGGGGGGGGGGGGGGGGGGGGGGGGGGCTTAATGACAATAGCTGATACTTGGAGGTTGTAACAACCCGTCTTTTTTCCGTTTATTTATTTAAAATCCGTTATTTAATTATAACATCTCTCGTTTACTCTACGTATTTAAGGTAATTCGTTTGGTTATTTCACGCACCCGCTTTTAAACTTAAGGGACCAATGTTGTCAAGTGGGCAAAGATATGACTAGGTCAACTAGTCAAACCTCCTCCTCCACCACTCATTCATCACCTCCCTTCTTTTTGATACTTCCACCTTTTTTACTCTCAAACTCTCAAACAAAGATTCATCATCCATTTTTGATATAGCAAGCGTTCTTCAAAATAAATTACATATTTGGAATCCTTGCACCTTCCTCTTCAAATCCATACCAACTTCATCTCTTTTGGGTAACTTTCTAAAACTCTAGATTTCATGTTCTTAGTGTTTTCAACTTATAAAAGTGTTAATGTAACGACCCGATTTTTTCGACTTGCTTTTGTGCTTTGTGCTTTCACGAAACTGCCTTTTTGTGCGTACTGTGCCATATTATACTCTGGGATCTTACTACATGTGGATTACTTTCGTTTATATGTGAAAACGTGCCTTTAAGTACGTAGGTTACTTAACTTGATCCCCAAAGCCTTTATGACTGTTAGTGTCACTTGACGTTTAGAAAGAACTGCGTACTGTGTACACGTTTAACTTTTGTCGTAATCGGAATATTATGACTACGAAATACTAATTGTTATTTTATAATAACAATTACTTGGGTTTTTTGATGCTTAATTACGCTTAGTAATTTACTAGAGCATACTAGTTAGTCTTGTTGGACTTTCTACCTTGTTGGACTTTAGCCTACCCTACTCTAGCTAGTGGACTATTTAATTAGCCCAATTATTAGTGGATTATGACCCAATTATATGTAAGACAAATGCCCATTTATAAGAGCCAACATACTATCATTTTTGCTCACCATTATCCTTAATGTTGCATGTGATCCTAACATAAGCACTAACTTTAGACAACCATTAACCATAAAGCAAAAAGTTGTCCCCCTTTGTCCCCCACCAAACCTACGGCCACCACCACCTCCCCACACCCTCACCTCCTATAAATACCAAGCTAATTCCATGAATTTCACACTTGATCTCATTCACAATTTACACACACTTACTCTCTTATTTTCTCTCTAGTCTTTCTCACTCTAAAACTTGTAGGTTTCTTGATTTTAATCTTCTTCTTCTTCTTCCTTTCTTGGTCACGAAATCATCATCATTGGAGGATCAAGCTCTTTAGCTTTTAGATCTTGTTATATCTTGTAGATTCAAACTTGGATTTGAATCCTTCAAGAACATGGAAGATTCAAGCTTCCTAGCTTTGAATCTTCACTTATTTTGTTAGATCTAAATCTTTTAGCTTTTAATCTCCTTATTTTGTTGTAAAGATTCAAACTTGTGTTTGTAATCGTCATGTAACTTGAAGATCTAGCTTCGTGCTGAAATGTCCCGTTCTTATTGATTAAAAACGTTCCATATTAATTGATTTCGTTGCGAGGTTTTGACCTCTATATGAGACGTTTTTCAAAGACTGCATTCATTTTAAAACAAATCATAACCTTTATTTCATCAATAAAGGTTTAAAAAGCTTTACGTAGATTATCAAATAATGATAATCTAAAATATCCTGTTTACACACGACCATTACATAATGGTTTACAATACAAATATGTTACAACAAAATAAGTTTCTTGAATGCAGTTTTTACACAATATCATACAAGCATGGACCCCAAATCTCATCCTTATTTAAGTATGCGACAGCGGAAGCTCTTAATAATCACCTGAGAATAAACATGCTTAAAACGTCAACAAAAATGTTGGTGAGTTATAGGTTTAACCTATATATATCAAATCGTAACAATAGACCACAAGATTTCATATTTCAATACACATCCCATACATAGAGATAAAAATCATTCATATGGTGAACACCTGGTAACCGACATTAACAAGATGCGTATATAAGAATATCCCCATCATTCCGGGACACCCTTCGGATATGATATAAATTTCGAAGTACTAAAGCATCCGGTACTTTGGATGGGGTTTGTTAGGCCCAATAGATCTATCTTTAGGATTCGCGTCAATTAGGGTGTCTGTTCCCTAATTCTTAGATTACCAGACTTAATAAAAAGGGGCATATTCGATTTCGATAATTCAACCACAGAATGTAGTTTCACGTACTTGTGTCTATTTTGTAAATCATTTATAAAACCTGCATGTATTCTCATCCCAAAAATATTAGATTTTAAAAGTGGGACTATAACTCACTTTTACAGATTTTTACTTCGTCGGGAAGTAAGACTTGGCCACTGGTTGATTCACAAACCTATAACAATATATACATATATATCAAAGTATGTTCAAAATATATTTACAACACTTTTAATATATTTTGATGTTTTAAGTTTATTAAGTCAGCTGTCCTCGTTAGTAACCTACAACTAGTTGTCCACAGTTAGATGTACAGAAATAAATCGATAAATATTATCTTGAATCAATCCACGACCCAGTGTATACATATCTCAGTATTGATCACAACTCAAACTATATATATTTTGGAATCAACCTCAACCCTGTATAGCAAACTCCAACATTCACATATAGAGTGTCTATGGTTGTTCCGAAATATATATAGATGTGTCAACATGATAGGTCGAAACATTGTATACGTGTCTATGGTATCTCAAGATTACATAATATACAATACAAGTTGATTAAGTTATGGTTGGAATAGATTTATTACCAATTTTTACGTAGCTAAAATGAGAAAAATTATCCAATCTTGTTTTACCCATAACTTCTTCATTTTAAATCCTTTTTGAGTGAATCAAATTGCTATGGTTTCATATTGAACTCTATTTTATGAATCTAAACAGAAAAAGTATAGGTTTATAGTCAGAAAAATAAGTTACAAGTCGTTTTTGTAAAGTTAGTCATTTCAGTCGAAAGAACGACGTCTAGATGACCATTTTAGAAAACATACTTCCACTTTGAGTTTAACCATAATTTTTGGATATAGTTTCATGTTCATAATAAAAATCATTTTCTCAGAATAACAACTTTTAAATCAAAGTTTATCATAGTTTTTAATTAACTAACCCAAAACAGCCCGCGGTGTTACTACGACGGCGTAAATCCGGTTTTACGGTGTTTTTCGTGTTTCCAGGTTTTAAATCATTAAGTTAGCATATCATATAGATATAGAACATGTGTTTAGTTGATGTTAAAAGTCAAGTTAGAAGGATTAACTTTTGTTTGCGAACAAGTTTAGAATTAACTAAACTATGTTCTAGTGATTACAAGTTTAAACCTTCGAATAAGATAGCTTTATATGTATGAATCGAATGATGTTATGAACATCATTACTACCTTAAGTTCCTTGGATAAACCTACTGGAAAAGAGAAAAGTGGGTCTAGCTTCAACGGATCCTTGGATGGCTCGAAGTTCTTGAAGCAGAATCATGACACGAAAACAAGTTCAAGTAAGATCATCACTTGAAATAAGATTGTTATAGTTATAGAAATTGAACCAAAGTTTGAATATGATTATTACCTTGTATTAGAATGATAACCTACTGTAAGAAACAAAGATTTCTTGAGGTTGGATGATCACCTTACAAGATTGGAAGTGAGCTAGCAAACTTGAAAGTATTCTTGATTTTATGTAACTAGAACTTCTAGAATTTATGAAGAACACTTAGAACTTGAAGATAGAACTTGAGAGAGATCAATTAGATGAAGAAAATTGAAGAATGAAAGTGTTTGTAGGTGTTTTTGGTCGTTGGTGTATGGATTAGATATAAAGGATATGTAATTTTGTTTTCATGTAAATAAGTCATGAATGATTACTCATATTTTTGTAATTTTATGAGATATTTCATGCTAGTTGCCAAATGATGGTTCCCACATGTGTTAGGTGACTCACATGGGCTGCTAAGAGCTGATCATTGGAGTGTATATACCAATAGTACATACATCTAAAAGCTTTGTTAAGTAGAAGTATTTTTATAAGTGTATTGAAGTCTTTCAAAAGTGTATAAATACATATTAAAACACTACATGTATATACATTTTAACTGAGTCGTTAAGTCATCGTTAGTCGTTACATGTAAGTGTTGTTTTGAAACCTTTAGGTTAACGATCTTGTTAAATGTTGTTAACCCAATGTTTATAATATCAAATGAGATTTTAAATTATTATATTATCATGATATTATCATGTATGAATATCTCTTAATATGATATATATACATTAAATGTCTTTACAACGATAATCGTTACATATATGTCTCGTTTAAAAATTATTAAGTTAGTAGTCTTGTTTTTACATATGTAGTTCATTGTTAATATACTTAATGATATGTTTACTTATCATAGTATCATGTTAACTATATATATATCCATATATATGTCATCATATAGTTTTTACAAGTTTTAACGTTCGTGAATCACCGGTCAACTTGGGTGGTCAATTGTCTATATGAAACATATTTCAATTAATCAAGTCTTAACAAGTTTGATTGCTTAACATGTTGGAAATATTTAATCATGTAAATATCAATCTCAATTAATATATATAAACATGGAAAAGTTCGGGTCACTACAGTACCTACCCGTTAAATAAATTTCGTCCCGAAATTTTAAACAGTTGAAGGTGTTGACGAATCTTCTAGAAATAGATGCGGGTATTTCTTCTTCATCTGATCTTCACGCTCCCAGGTGAACTCGGGTCCTCTACGAGCATTCCATCGAACCTTAATAATTGGTATCTTGTTTTGCTTAAGTCTTTTAACCTCACGATCCATTATTTCGACGGGTTCTTCGATGAATTGAAGTTTTTCGTTGATTTGGATTTCATCTAACGGAATAGTGAGATCTTCTTTAGCAAAACATTTCTTCAAATTCGAGACGTGGAAAGTGTTATGTACAGCCGCGAGTTGTTGAGGTAACTCAAGTCGGTAAGCTACTAGTCCGACACGATCAATAATCTTGAATGGTCCAATATACCTTGGATTTAATTTCCCTCGTTTACCAAATCGAACAACGCCTTTCCAAGGTGCAACTTTAAGCATGACCATCTCTCCAATTTCAAATTCTATATCTTTTCTTTTAATGTCAGCGTAGCTCTTTTGTCGACTTTGGGCGGTTTTCAACCGTTGTTGAATTTGGATGATCTTCTCGGTAGTTTCTTGTATAATCTCTGGACCCGTAATCTGTCTATCCCCCACTTCACTCCAACAAATCGGAGACCTGCACTTTCTACCATAAAGTGCTTCAAACGGCGCCATCTCAATGCTTGAATGGTAGCTCTTGTTGTAGGAAAATTCTGCTAACGGTAGATGTCGATCCCAACTGTTTCCGAAATCAATAACACATGCTCGTAGCATGTCTTCAAGCGTTTGTATCGTCCTTTCGCTCTGCCCATCAGTTTGTGGATGATAGGCAGTACTCATGTCTAGACGAGTTCCTAATGCTTGCTGTAATGTCTTCCAGAATCTTGAAATAAACCTGCCATCCCTATCAGAGATAATAGAGATTGGTATTCCATGTCTGGAGACGACTTCCTTCAAATACAGTCGTGCTAACTTCTCCATCTTGTCATCTTCTCTTATTGGCAGGAAGTGTGCTGATTTGGTGAGACGATCAACTATTACCCAAATAGTATCAAAACCACTTGCAGTCCTTGGCAATTTAGTGATGAAATCCATGGTAATGTTTTCCCATTTCCATTCCGGGATTTCGGGTTGTTGAAGTAGACCTGATGGTTTCTGATGCTCAGCTTTGACCTTAGAACACGTCAAACATTCTCCTACGTATTTAGCAACATCGGCTTTCATACCCGGCCACCAAAAATGTTTCTTGAGATCCTTGTACATCTTCCCCGTTCCAGGATGTATTGAGTATCTGGTTTTATGAGCTTCTCTAAGTACCATTTCTCTCATATCTCCAAATTTTGGTACCCAAATCCTTTCAGCCCTATACCGGGTTCCGTCTTCCCGAATATTAAGATGCTTCTCCGATCCTTTGGGTATTTCATCCTTTAAATTTCCCTCTTTTAAAACTCCTTGTTGCGCCTCCTTTATTTGAGTAGTAAGGTTATTATGAATCATTATATTCATAGATTTTACTCGAATGGGTTCTCTGTCCTTCCTGCTCAAGGCATCGGCTACCACATTTGCCTTCCCCGGGTGGTAACGAATCTCAAAGTCGTAATCATTCAATAATTCAATCCACCTACGCTGCCTCATATTCAGTTGTTTCTGATTAAATATGTGTTGAAGACTTTTGTGGTCGGTATATATAATACTTTTGACCCCATATAAGTAGTGCCTCCAAGTCTTTAATGCAAAAACAACCGCGCCTAATTCCAAATCATGCGTCGTATAATTTTGTTTGTGAATCTTCAATTGTCTAGACGCATAAGCAATCACCTTCGTTCGTTGCATTAATACACAACCGAGACCTTGCTTTGATGCGTCACAATAAATCACAAAATCATCATTCCCTTCAGGCAATGACAATATAGGTGCCGTAGTTAGCTTTTTCTTCAATAACTGAAACGCTTTCTCTTGTTCATCATTCCATTCAAATTTCTTCCCTTTATGCGTTAATACAGTCAAGGGTTTTGCTATTCTGGAAAAGTCTTGGATGAACCTTCTGTAGTAACCAGCTAGTCCTAAAAACTGGCGTATGTGTTTCGGAGTTTTCGGGGTTTCCCACTTTTCAACAGTTTCTATCTTTGCCGGATCCACCTTAATACCTTCTTTGTTCACTATGTGACCGAGGAATTGAACTTCTTCCAACCAAAATGCACACTTTGAAAACTTAGCGTACAATTCTTCCTTCCTCAATACTTCTAACACCTTTCTCAAATGTTCACCGTGTTCTTGGTCGTTCTTTGAGTAAATAAGTATGTCATCAATGAAAACAATGACAAACTTGTCAAGGTATGGTCCACACACTCGGTTCATAAGGTCCATGAACACAGCTGGTGCATTAGTTAAACCAAACGGCATGACCATAAACTCGTAATGACCGTAACGTGTTCTGAAAGCAGTCTTTGGAATATCATCTTCTTTCACCCGCATTTGATGATACCCGGAACGTAAGTCAATCTTTGAATAAACAGACGAGCCTTGTAGTTGATCAAATAAGTCGTCGATTCTCGGTAGTGGGTAGCGGTTCTTGATGGTAAGTTTGTTCAACTCTCGGTAGTCGATACACAACCTGAATGTACCATCTTTCTTCTTGACAAACAAAACAGGAGCTCTCCACGGTGATGTGCTTGCTCGAATGAAACCACGCTCTAAAAGTTCTTGTAATTGGCTTTGCAGTTCTTTCATCTCGCTGGGTGCGAGTCTGTAAGGAGCACGAGCTATTGGTGCAGCTCCTGGTACAAGATCTATTTAAAATTCAACGGATCGATGTGGGGGTAATCCCGGTAATTCTTTCGGAAATACATCGGGAAATTCTTTTGCTACGGGAACATCATTGATGCTCTTTTCTTCAGTTTGTACTTTCTCGACGTGTGCTAGAACAGCATAGCAACCTTTTCTTATTAGTTTTTGTGCCTTCAAATTACTAATAAGATGTAGCTTCGTGTTGCCCTTTTCTCCGTACACCATTAAGGGTTTTCCTTTTTCTCGTATAATGCGAATTGCAATTTTGTAACAAACGATCTCTGCTTTCACTTCTTTCAACCAGTCCATACCGATTATCACATCAAAACTCCCTAACTCTACTGGTATCAAGTCAATCTTAAATGTTTCACTAACCAGTTTAATTTCTCGATTCCGACATATATTATCTGCTGAAATTAATTTACCATTTGCTAATTCGAGTAAAAATTTACTATCCAAAGGCGTCAATGGACAACTTAATTTAGCACAAAAATCTCTACTCATATAGCTTCTATCCGCACCCGAATCAAATAAAACGTAAGCAGATTTATTGTCAATAAGAAACGTACCCGTAACAAGCTCCGGGTCTTCCTGTGCCTCTACCACATTAATATTGAAAACTCTTCCGCGGCCTTGTCCATTCGTGTTCTCCTGGTTCGGGCAATTTCTAATAATGTGGCCCGGTTTTCCACATTTATAACAAACTACATTGGCATAACTTGCTCCGACACTACTTGCTCCGCCATTACTCGTTCCGACACCATTTGTTCCTTTCGTTCTATTAACCCCTGGTCCGTAGACCTCACACTTCGCCGCGCTATGACCATTTCTTTTACACTTGTTGCAAAATTTGGTGCAGAACCCCGAGTGATACTTTTCACACCTTTGGCATAGCTGCTTCTGATTGTTGTTGTTGTTGCGGTTATTATTGTTGTTGGGATGATTGTTGTAGTTGCTGCTATTGTTGTTGTTGTTGTTGTTGTTGTTGGGCCGTTTCTTGTAGTTACGATTGATGTTGCGATTGTTGGGATAATTGTTGCGATTATTGTTGTAATTGCTGTTGTTGCTGTATTGGTGATTCTTATCACCGTTTTCCTCCCACTTTCTTTTGACTTGCTTCACATTGGCCTCTTCAGCAGTCTGTTCTTTAATTCTTTCTTCAATCTGGTTCACTAGTTTGTGAGCCATTCTACATGCCTGTTGTATGGAGGCGGGCTCGTGTGAACTTATATCTTCTTGGATTCTTTCCGGTAATCCTTTCACAAACGCGTCGATCTTCTCTTCCTCATCTTCGAACGCTCCCGGACACAATAGGCACAATTCTGTGAATCGTCTTTCGTATGTGGTAATATCAAATCCTTGGGTTCGTAACCCTCTAAGTTCTGTCTTGAGCTTATTGACCTCGGTTCTGGGACGGTACTTCTCGTTCATCAAGTGCTTGAATGCTGACCACGGTAGTGCGTACGCATCATCTTGTCCCACTTGCTCTAGATAGGTATTCCACCATGTTAACGCAGAACCTGTGAAGGTATGCGTAGTGTACTTCACTTTGTCCTCTTCAGTACACTTACTTATGGCAAAAACCGATTCGACCTTCTCGGTCCACCGTTTCAATCCGATCGGTCCTTCGGTTCCATCAAATTCCAAAGGTTTGCAGGCAGTAAATTCTTTGTAGGTGCATCCTACACGATTTCCTGTACTTCTAGATCCAAGGTTATTGTTGGTATGTAGCGCAGCCTGTACTGCGGCTATGTTTGAAGCTAGAAAAGTACGGAATTCCTCTTCATTCATATTCACGGTGTGTCGAGTAGTCGGTGCCATTTCCTTCAAAATAGTCAAATGGAACAAGTTAATCATACAGAATATTAAGAGTAGTTAATAGTATTTCGTAGCATAATATGAACTCATTTATAAAAGCTTTTTCTTCATATTAGCGTTTTATAAGTTTAAATTCGGGTAGTACCTACCCGTTAAGTTCATACTTAGTAGCTAATATACAATTCAACTACTACAATTCTATATGAAAAACTGATTATAATAATATTTCGCGTTCAAAATTTTACACAATATTTTACAAACTTACAATACCGCTTATTTTACATATAGCATGAAATATAGCACACAATAAATTTGATACAAGATGGTTGTGAAGATAATTCTAGTTAGTACACAAGTCGTTCAGCAAAGGCAATAAAGACACGTAATTCATACGTCCAGAAACAAGTCATGCATTCTGGTTTTACTAGGATTACTTCCCATCCTTGGTCTTGTGGAACATAACCGTTATGGCCGTTTATAAGACAGCGTGTTGTAACGTCGTCAAAGGGACGAGGGTTACGTAATGTCCAACAGTCCCGTAACAATCTAAAAACCTCATTTCTTACCCCAATTACCGACTCCGTCACTTGTGGGAACGTTTTGTTTAATAGTTGTAGCCCGATATTCTTGTTCTCACTTTGGTGAGAAGCGAACATTACTAATCCGTAAGCATAACATGCTTCTTTATGTTGCATATTAGCCGCTTTTTCTAAATCACGAAGTCCAATATTCGGATATATTGAGTCAAAATAATTTCTTAACCCATTGCGTAAAATAGCATTTGGGTTCCCCGCAATATATGCGTCAAAGTAAACACATCGTAACTTATGGATTTCCCAATGTGATATCCCCCATCTTTCGAACGAAAGCCTTTTATAAACCAAGGCATTCTTGGAACGTTCTTCGAATGTCTTACAAACTGATCTCGCCTTAAATAGTTGTGCCAAAGAATTCTGACCGACTCTAGACAAGATTTCATCAATCATGTCTCCGGGTAGGTCTCTTAAAATATTAGGTTGTCTATCCATTTTGTGTTTTTATACTGTAAAATAGACAATAGTTAGATTCATAAAAAAAAATACTTATTAATACAAGCAATTTTTACATATATCATAAAGCATAAGCACACTATATTACATATATTACACCACACGAATACAACTATCTTATTCCGACTCGCTTGTTTCTTCTTCTTCGGTTTTGGTTCGTTTTGCCAAGTTTCTAGGGATATATGATGTTCCCCTAATACGAGCCGTATTTTCCACATTGGTTTAGAAAAACCTGGTGGTTTAGAGGTTCCCGGGTCATTGTTACAACTTAAGGACTTTGGGGGTTGACGATACATATAAAGTTCATCGGGGTTGGAATTAGATTTCTCTATTTTTATGCCCTTTCCCTTATTATTTTCTTTTGCCTTTTTAAATTTAGTTGGGGTAATTTCTATAACATCATCGGAATTCTCGTCGGAATCCGATTCATCGGAGAATTGGTAATCCTCCCAATATTTTGCTTCCTTGGCGGAAACACCATTGACCATAATTAACCTTGGTCGGTTGGTTGAGGATTTTCTTTTACTTAACCGTTTTATTATTTCCCCCACCGGTTCTATTTCTTCATCCGGTTCCGATTCTTCTTCCGGTTCCGATTCTTCTTCCGGTTCCGACTCTTCTTTCGGTTCCTCTTCGAGAACTTGTGAATCAGTCCACGAATCATTCCAATTTACATTTGACTCTTCATTATTATTAGGTGAGTCAATGGGACTTGTTCTAGAGGTAGACATCTATCACATAATATCAAACGTGTTAAGAGATTAATATATCACATAATATTCACATGTGAAAAATATATAGTTTCCAACAAAATTTGTTAAGCAATCATTTTTCAAGTAAACAAGGTCGAAGTCCAGACTCACTAATGCATCCTAACAAACTCGATAAGACACACTAATGCAAAATTCTGGTTCTCTAAGACCAACGCTCGGATACCAACTGAAATGTCCCGTTCTTATTGATTAAAAACGTTCCATATTAATTGATTTCGTTGCGAGGTTTTGACCTCTATATGAGACGTTTTTCAAAGACTGCATTCATTTTAAAACAAATCATAACCTTTATTTCATCAATAAAGGTTTAAAAAGCTTTACGTAGATTATCAAATAATGATAATCTAAAATATCCTGTTTACACACGACCATTACATAATGGTTTACAATACAAATATGTTACAACAAAATAAGTTTCTTGAATGCAGTTTTTACACAATATCATACAAGCATGGACTCCAAATCTCATCCTTATTTAAGTATGCGACAGCGGAAGCTCTTAATAATCACCTGAGAATAAACATGCTTAAAACGTCAACAAAAATGTTGGTGAGTTATAGGTTTAACCTATATATATCAAATCGTAACAATAGACCACAAGATTTCATATTTCAATACACATCCCATACATAGAGATAAAAATCATTCATATGGTGAACACCTGGTAACCGACATTAACAAGATGCATATATAAGAATATCCCCATCATTCCGGGACACCCTTCGGATATGATATAAATTTCGAAGTACTAAAGCATCCGGTACTTTGGATGGGGTTTGTTAGGCCCAATAGATCTATCTTTAGGATTCGCGTCAATTAGGGTGTCTGTTCCCTAATTCTTAGATTACCAGACTTAATAAAAAGGGGCATATTCGATTTCGATAATTCAACCACAGAATGTAGTTTCACGTACTTGTGTCTATTTTGTAAATCATTTATAAAACCTGCATGTATTCTCATCCCAAAAATATTAGATTTTAAAAGTGGGACTATAACTCACTTTCACAGATTTTTACTTCGTCGGGAAGTAAGACTTGGCCACTGGTTGATTCACAAACCTATAACAATATATACATATATATCAAAGTATGTTCAAAATATATTTACAACACTTTTAATATATTTTGATGTTTTAAGTTTATTAAGTCAGCTGTCCTCGTTAGTAACCTACAACTAGTTGTCCGCAGTTAGATGTACAGAAATAAATTGATAAATATTATCTTGAATCAATCCACGACCCAGTGTATACGTATCTCAGTATTGATCACAACTCAAACTATATATATATTTTGGAATCAACCTCAACCCTGTATAGCTAACTCCAACATTCACATATAGAGTGTCTATGGTTGTTCCGAAATATATATAGATGTGTCGACATGATAGGTCGAAACATTGTATACGTGTCTATGGTATCTCAAGATTACATAATATACAATACAAGTTGATTAAGTTATGGTTGGAATAGATTTGTTACCAATTTTCACGTAGCTAAAATGAGAAAAATTATCCAATCTTGTTTTACCCATAACTTCTTCATTTTAAATCCTTTTTGAGTGAATCAAATTGCTATGGTTTCATATTGAACTCTATTTTATGAATCTAAACAGAAAAAGTATAGGTTTATAGTCGGAAAAATAAGTTACAAGTCGTTTTTGTAAAGTTAGTCATTTCAGTCGAAAGAACGACGTCTAGATGACCATTTTAGAAAACATACTTCCACTTTGAGTTTAACCATAATTTTTGGATATAGTTTCATGTTCATAATAAAAATCATTTTCTCAGAATAACAACTTTTAAATCAAAGTTTATCATAGTTTTTAATTAACTAACCCAAAACAGCCCGCGGTGTTACTACGACGGCGTAAATCCGGTTTTACGGTGTTTTTCGTGTTTCCAGGTTTTAAATCATTAAGTTAGCATATCATATAGATATAGAACATGTGTTTAGTTGATGTTAAAAGTCAAGTTAGAAGGATTAACTTTTGTTTGCGAACAAGTTTAGAATTAACTAAACTATGTTCTAGTGATTACAAGTTTAAACCTTCGAATAAGATAGCTTTATATGTATGAATCGAATGATGTTATGAACATCATTACTACCTTAAGTTCCTTGGATAAACCTACTGGAAAAGAGAAAAGTGGGTCTAGCTTCAACGGATCCTTGGATGGCTCGAAGTTCTTGAAGCAGAATCATGACACGAAAACAAGTTCAAGTAAGATCATCACTTGAAATAAGATTGTTATAGTTATAGAAATTGAACCAAAGTTTGAATATGATTATTACCTTGTATTAGAATGATAACCTACTGTAAGAAACAAAGATTTCTTGAGGTTGGATGATCACCTTACAAGATTGGAAGTGAGCTAGCAAACTTGAAAGTATTCTTGATTTTATGTAACTAGAACTTGTAGAATTTATGAAGAACACTTAGAACTTGAAGATAGAACTTGAGAGAGATCAATTAGATGAAGAAAATTGAAGAATGAAAGTGTTTGTAGGTGTTTTTGGTCGTTGGTGTATGGATTAGATATAAAGGATATGTAATTTTGTTTTCATGTAAATAAGTCATGAATGATTACTCATATTTTTGTAATTTTATGAGATATTTCATGCTAGTTGCCAAATGATGGTTCCCACATGTATTAGGTGACTCACATGGGCTGCTAAGAGCTGATCATTGGAGTGTATATACCAATAGTACATACATCTAAAAGCTGTGTATTGTACGAGTACGAATACGGGTGCATACGAGTAGAATTGTTGATGAAACTGAACGAGGATGTAATTGTAAGCATTTTTGTTAAGTAGAAGTATTTTTATAAGTGTATTGAAGTCTTTCAAAAGTGTATAAATACATATTAAAACACTACATGTATATACATTTTAACTGAGTCGTTAAGTCATCGTTAGTCGTTACATGTAAGTGTTGTTTTGAAACCTTTAGGTTAACGATCTTGTTAAATGTTGTTAACCCAATGTTTATAATATCAAATGAGATTTTAAATTATTATATTATCATGATATTATCATGTATGAATATCTCTTAATATGATATATATACATTAAATGTCTTTACAACGATAATCGTTACATATATGTCTCGTTTAAAAATTATTAAGTTAGTAGTCTTGTTTTTACATATGTAGTTCATTGTTAATATACTTAATGATATGTTTACTTATCATAGTATCATGTTAACTATATATATATCCATATATATGTCATCATATAGTTTTTACAAGTTTTAACGTTCGTGAATCACCGGTCAACTTGGGTGGTCAATTGTCTATATGAAACATATTTCAATTAATCAAGTCTTAACAAGTTTGATTGCTTAACATGTTGGAAATATTTAATCATGTAAATATCAATCTCAATTAATATATATAAACATGGAAAAGTTCGGGTCACTACACGTGCTTCAAGGATCTTCAAGAACAACCAAGATTCAAGCTTTCTAGCTTTGAATCTTCATTTCTTTTGTTGGATCTAAGTTTTCTAACTTATGATCTCGTTATTTTGTTATAAAGATCAAAACTTGTGTTTATGGTCTTCATGTAACTTGAAGATCTAAGCTTTATGTTTCAAGAACTTCAAGAACACCAAAGATTCAAGCTTTTTAGCTTTGTAATCTCATAACTTGTGTGAAAAGGATCCAAGTTCTCTAGCTTAGGGTTCCATTACTTTATTTGATCAAGTTTGTGTTCATACTTGTTTGATTGAAGGAAATTTTGTAGCTTTAGTAGTAAATAGAACTTTTATTTGTGTTAAGACTAAGAATATGTTGTAACATTGGTTCATAATCCTTCTAAAACTCTTAAGTGAGTTGTATTCTTACTTGGTCTTAACATATTGTGTGTTGATGGTTGAATCTTGGTCAAAGTGATGCTAACACATCAATGAGTTGTACACTTGAAGCTACAAACATCAAGGATGAGAACCGTGATGAGCATCAAGCACCAAGAATCCCACCAGAGCACTTGTTTACTATTTTTCGGGGTCTGATCAGACTCTCTGTGAAAGGACCCGTTCATATACATTATAAACGATTCACAATAGTTGATTACGTCGCTAGGTAATTGACCTCTATATGATACATTTTACAAATATTGCATTAGTTTTTAAAAGACAAACTTTCTTTACATTGAAAGTTGACGGCATGCATACCATTTCATAATACATCCAACTATAATTGACTTAATAATAATCTTGATGAACTCGACGACTCGAATGCAACGTCTTTCAAAATATGCCATGAATGACTCCGAGTAATATCCTTAAGATGAGCTAATACACAGCGGAAGATTTCTTTAATACCTGAGAATAAACATGCTTTAAAGTTTCAACCAAAAGGTTGGTGAGTTCATAGGTTTATCGTAAACAATAAAATTCATCATTTTAATAGACCACCAGATTTAATATTCCCATTTCCCATAACCATTATGCATAAAATTCATTCATATGGATTGAACACCTGGTAATCGACCTTAACAAATTTCATATAGAATATCCTCATCATTCCGGGAAAACTTCGGACATGATAAATTCGCCATCATTCCGGGAAAATTTCGGACATGATAAATTCGTCATCATTCCGGGAAAACTTCGGACATGATAAATTCGCCATCATTCTGGGACAACGTCGGACATGATAAATTCAACATCATTCCGGGACAACGTCGAACATGATAAATTCAACATCATTCCGGGACAACTTCAGACATGATAAAAAGGGCACATTCAATTTCGATAATTCAACCATAGAATGTAGTTTCGATTACTTGTGTCTATTTCGTAGAACAGTTATAAAAGTATTTCATGTATTCGCAGTTCAAAATATATTTCAAAAGCATTTAACAAAACAGTTATAAAAACAGCGCATGTATTCTCAGTCCCAAAAATGTAAAGAGTAAAATGGAATCAAATGAACTCACCTAGTGTATTTTGTAGTAAAAATACATATGACGATATTGAACAAATGTAGGGTTGGCCTCGGATTCACGAACCTATATCAGGTATATATATTAATACACATAATCGTAATCGAACAATTTATTTATTATTATTATTAATTGTTACTTTAGTAAGTTATATGTTTCATTAATAATTTAGCTATATTTATTTTAAGTATACTTTAGATAAATAATGTTTAAAATAATAATTTTAATGTTAATAATAATGATGATGATGATAATAATAATAATAATAATAATAATAATAATAATAATAATAATAATAATAATAATAATAATAATAATAATAATAATAATAATAATAATAATAATATTATTATTATTATTATTATTATTATTATTCATAAAATTAATAGTAATAGTAATTTTCATAGAGATAATATTAATATTCATAAAATGATAATAATGATAATAATAATAAAAATAATGATAATAGTAGTAGTTTTTAATAAAATGAAAGTTTAATAATAATAATAATGAAAATAATAGTTTTTATAATAACACTTAATACTTAATAATAATAATAATAATAATAATAATAATAATAATAATAATAATAATAATAATAATAATAATAATAATAATAATAATAATAATAATAATAATAATAATAATAATAATAATAATAATAATAATAATAATAAAAATACTAATAAATAGATAAATAACTACCTCAAGGAAGTAGCCCTAAAAATAATGCCCAAGTCCGGGTTTGAACCCGCGACGTCCCGATAACCCGATATGTCCTTAACCACTCCTTTGATCCCGCTTTTTCTGATTATATTCAGGATTTAAATTTATTAAGCCCGTTTTTCTGTTTCTACTTCTTCTACAGCAACTCAATCCGCATATCATCATTCTCGTTGTTATCTTATCATCATCATAATCATAACCCTAATTATAATCATAATATGATCCAAATTCCTAATCTTCCATCTTATATATCAACATCATATTGTGATTTTCATTACCACTAAATCATCTTTAATATTATCATTCTCATTAAACTGTCTCCTCTCTTTCATCAATATCGTTTTATAATAATCATCATCATAATCCTATCATATACATACCATCATCTAGTATTATATTAATTGGATCATCATCATGATTATCATGACTCGCCATCATCATCATCATCTTTGCAAAATTTCATCATGTTACCTGCCTCATACTTACCATCATTATTTAACATCATAATCGATTATCCTTATGATCATCACATCATTTTTTATCATTCCCATGATCATTATTCTCCCTCTCTTCGATCTAACAGAAACAAATCCTCACGGCCCAACTAAGACATGAAAACCCACGGCCCATGTTATAATCAAAAATCCCACAATTTGATTAGCCTAATAAGGAATTTAACTTACAAACCCACTAATCTAATTAGCAAGAGCTCGGCTGTTGATTTAACAAGGATACAGTGATATCGAGCCATAAAGAAACATCATAACTCAACATCATTAACTCCATTATTAATATCATTATCTTCCACTAAGTCCACATAATCATAAAAAAAATATCACGCGTCATATTGATGTCCCATTTGGGTCGGCCACCAAAGTAAAGCAACAAAAAAAAAATTCGCCAACATAATATCCCCCACTAACTTCATGTTAGACTTTATAATTAAAAATGGGAACTAGTGGGTGTCGGTCAGGAATAAAAAAAAAGAGGAGTACCGAAGGTAGTTCAAATACCACATCACAATTCAATTTCCTCAATGGTTGATTTGGAGTAAACCGAGAGAAAAGAAAAAAAAATATACGTGCGTATAAATAATAGTAGCGGTATGTAGATGATGATGGTCAGTGTTTGCATCGGATCATGAGTAAACAGAAATCAATCGGCTATACCTTGCAGGTTGGCGCACGTGTGTAAGTTGAACAAGAAGTAATGGTAGTGTTTGATGGTGGTGACCGTAATTTCTAGGTGATGGTTCCCGGAGATCAAAGTGGCGGTTTAGAGGTGGTTGATTGGTGTTGGACGTAGTGGAGATGATGAGGTAGTGGTTTGCGATTGAAATGGAGACAGAAAACGAAGCATGCTCTAATGGTGCTGGGTGTTTATGACGGTTATATGGCAACGATGGTGGTTGATTAACGGTTGAAAGTGTTCATGGTGATCGATTATAATAGTAAAGGTGGTGATGGTTCGATGGTTTTTAACGTGGTGGTTATCATGGTTGAGATGGCCGGTTGGTTTGAAGAAGGCAAGGTGGTGGCAGGTGATCATTTGTTGTGGTTTTCGATTGACAGAAACAAAGAGCATAAGCTTTCGATGGGTGTGGTAGAGGTTGATGATAATCAATGGTGATGGTTGGCGAGTGACATGGTGTTTGTGGAGTTTGATCAATGAAGATGGCTCATGGTGGTTTTCGACTACATCAAGGAAATGACAACAACAACTAGCAGTCAAATTGATGATGATTTTGGTTGGTTAATGAAGGTGTTTGAATTTCTATGTTTTTCTTTCGAATTATGTTATCAAAAGATTATATTGAAATTATTAGATACAATCACAGCTGTAATGATTTAATTAACAGTTATTTACTAATTTTGATTGGTACGACCCAGTTAAACAATCAGAAGAAAAAAAAAGTAAACAACCCTAACAGATTTTGGATTCTAATTGAGAATTGTATTCGACTGAAATCAAAGTTGGAGACAGGAAATCAATATTTGATGGTGTTGTTAAACTGATTCAGCTCCTATATTGGTGTTTATATAATCCGTAATAATAAATATATATATATATAAGTACATATAATTCTAATTAATAATAATAATACTGATTAATAATGATATAAATATTAATAATAATAATAATAATCAAAATACATAATGATATAATGATATTGATCTTATTATTAATGTTAAAAAAATAACGAAATGTATTATTTCCAATAAATAATAATAATAATAATAATAATTATAATAATAATATTGATTTTAATTATAAATTTGGTAATAACAATATTATTCATATTAATGATAATAATACTAATTATAATATAATTTTATTAATAATAATAATATTCGTAGTAGCAATATTTTAACACTTCCTATATATATCAAATTCACATTTATAGATTTATATATATTTAAAATAATATTAATAATATGAGTATTGACATTAATATTGAAAGTAATAACAATATTATTATAACAAATATGGTTATTCATGTATTAGATATATATATTATTACATATGTAACATTTATTAATCATATAATATATCGTATAATAACTGTTATTGATTATTTATTACTTCTAAGATATATATATATATATATATATATATATATATATATATATATATATACACATTTTATTTACGTACAAG
This sequence comes from Rutidosis leptorrhynchoides, assembly GCF_046630445.1. Classification (NCBI taxonomy): domain Eukaryota; kingdom Viridiplantae; phylum Streptophyta; class Magnoliopsida; order Asterales; family Asteraceae; genus Rutidosis; species Rutidosis leptorrhynchoides. The sequence goes on along the minus strand of NC_092336.1, from coordinate 292,487,108 downwards.
AGTTCGTGAATCGTCGAGGATGGTCATAGGTTAAATGCATTCATGAAAAGTTGTTTCAACATTTTGGAACTCAGTTTAATAGACTTTGCTTATCGTGTCAGAATCTTATAAAGATCAAGTTTAAATTTGGTCGAAAATTCCCGGGTCGTCACAGTACCTACCCGTTAAAGAAATTTCGTCCCGAAATTTGATTGAAATGGTCATGGCTGATAATAAATAGTTCTTCATGACTCATATAAGTTGAAATTTAGAGTTTTATCGTCATTAAGTAATATGGAATAAACAATTCGTTTATGTGAAGTGTACGAGTGAAGCTATCACAAAAGAGTGAAATGAGGTAAATAAAGATTCTTCTTAACTTTTGACGTAGTCATAGTTGACTTCCGGAATTCCAGGAATTTATTGGAAAGTCTTTGGAAATTTATAAGATCTGATTCTTCGGAATTTAAGGAAATTAGAATCTCATTTGGTTAAATGCGATGATTTGCCTCGATTGCTCTGTCGGATATTTTACTATAAATCCACCCTCTTCATTTTCTTTATATTATGGAGTTCCATCCTTTTGTTTTCTCTTCCTGACTTTAAGTCAAGCGAATAATGGTCAAGAATTCATAGATATGAAGTTTCTAATGAACATAACTAATGTTCTAAGAGAGAGATTGTAATAGCATGATCTACAGTGGTTAAGTTACCAGAATTCAAGAGAAAAGATAGAATTATCAGAAAAATATGTTTTCTATATGTTTATAGATTAGATAGAATGTAAGAGTCGTGTAACATGGCACATGATGACGTTATACTCTGTGAATCATCACATTCCATTAGAAACTCAGCATGACTTACTGTAATATAATCACGTTGATCAAGTGTCATTATATTATACTAACTCATGCTTCAGTTCCCAACACTACTTTAAAAACATTCATATTCGAATTTTTCAGAATTTAGAAACTAAAACAGTTTCCTTTATGATGTAACGCAGATAGCGCAGAAGATAAATAATTTTGGATAAGAATAGTTATGAAAATATCTTCAGAAATATCGGGGATATTTATAATAAAAGATTCGATGATATCTTAGAATTTCTAATATCAAGAATGATGAGGAAGATTTGTCCGTAAGGGTTTAGAGTCAGGAGCAAGGTATTTGTTAATGATTTTAGCAGATAATGAATCATTTGAATTCTTTAAAGGCAGGTTTAGTAGTTGTGATTTGTCCAGAGTCTTCTTCATGATTTGCTCAATTCATTTTTTTTAGTATCAAAATCTTTGAGCTTTTTCAACACTCCATTTTTTATCATCAAACTTTTGACTATTAAAGTCGTTTACAGTTTTTGCTGCTTCATCAGCACTTTTCAAAATTTAGAGAACTGATTCGTAAACTGGGTGCTTTTCAGAATTTCAGAATGGAAGGTCATAATTCTAAGAGATAAATGTTATATTTATACATATAATTGTTGATGTAGACATGCTGCGAGATTTCAAAATACTGATTGTTGATTCTCGGTATTTGGTATGGCAATTTTCATTATCAGATGCAGATGAGTAAATGATAGGGTTTCAATGAATATAATAACTTTTCAGAAAGTCAAAGATCAATACAGTTGCTGGTAAGTTTATTGCTAATGTAGTGGGATATAAACGGTTCCCCAATAACGAAGGTGAAAAGACAACGTATATATCAAGGTTATAATAAGACTAGTATGAATGAAAATTCGAAGTTGACTTGCTGGAGCTGTGACAAAATTGGCTACTTTGGAAAGGGATTGCAAAGTTATTTTCGGTAATAATAACGCTAAAGGAATTAGCACAGCTAGTGTTAAACATTTACTCAGTTTTAAAGAATTTTTAGGTGCATAACTATATGCATCAATCTTTTCTTCCGTAGATGAAGTGCGGTTGGTTCATCCTCTCGATTGAGGTGTTTTCAAGAATCACGAAAGGTTTGAACGTAGATTATAATCATCAAGATACAAATGAGGTTTAAGATGAAATCAAGTGGCAAACTTGAAGAATTGTTTAGTTTCATATGTTATAATCAATATTTTAATTCATTTTAATTGTCCAATGTTGGTAGTCCACAGTTAACAGTCCACAGTTACTAACTCAATAATTCATATATGGTTTATAATATTCGAATTAATTAATACATATCGTGACCCGTGTACATGTCTCAGACTCGATCACAACTCATAGTATATATATTATTGTAGAATCAACCTCAACCCTGTATAGCTAACTCGAGTATAGAGTGTCTATGGTTATTCCAAATAATATATATAGATGCATCGATATGATATGTCAAAATCTTGTATACGTGTCCCGATGTTTAAAGTGCGTAAAATAAATAACAGAAATTAAATGACGATAAATAAAATTGCGAGAATATAAATTGCTATAAATAAATTGCGATAAATAAAATGTAATCAGTTAGCTAGGAACAGTTAGCTAGGATTTCATTAGCGTGGATTCTTAACGAAATTTCTCATAGTTAGTTTGTTTGTTTCTAACAAATTTTATTTTGTCCAATGTTTTCTTCATTATGCCACTTGTTGGATTCTGATAGGTCAAAATCCAAATATGAAATTGAATGAAAATGGTTATTTTGTGGTGAACAGATTCGTATATCGGTGAATGTAAGTAGGATAGTAAATGATCATTGAATCAGATTCGAAGAATGTACAGTATAACTTATTAATGTGAAATCTAAATACTCCTCAGGTATTTCCTACCCGTTAAAATATTTTCACCATTAACATTTTGTACAAAAGAACTTTTAATTACAATCTTTATGAAAATACATATACATATATATTTTCTTCGGATGTAATCATAGATTTAATGAGTTAATATGATATTAAACTCATTTGCTTTTCGGTTTGAGCTAGAATAAATAACCTCCAAGTCTTTTAGAAACCATATATTCTTCGCAGAATATTTCTTCAATGAAGTTATGGATCAATACTTCATCGTTAACTACTAGGAACCACATATTCTTCGCAGAATATTTCTTCAATGAAATTATGGATCAACACTTCATCGTTCATTTTTGCTGGTACTCCTTGGTATCTACGGTGCGTATGACGTTGATGCTCGAGGTACAGATTGTGATGTCGAGGTGTGGGATGTAGATGTTGTTAGTGGTGGTGGTACTGTTGGTGCCGATGATGTTGCTGAAGCTGGTACGTTTTCCACCATATTTTCCAAGGCTACAACTCGTGCGCGAAGCTCGTTGACTTCTTCTATTACCCCAGAATAATTCACGGTTGAAACGAGCGGATGAATAAGATCTAGAATTTGAGATAATATATAATCATGACGAGACACTCTGGAAATGAGAGAAAAAATGGTACTTCGGACAGGTTCGCCGGTAAGTGCTTCAGATTCTTCGCCAAGAGGGCAATGTGGTGAATGGAAGGGATTACCTTCTTCTTGTCTCCAATGATTGAGGAGGCTACGAACCCATTCCTAATTCATCCAGAATAGATGATGGCTGATTGGTTGATCCATTCCGGTCACACTGCTTTCGGAGCTCAAACGAAACTCCGTATCGGAATCCGAGGAACTTGAATTAGTGGCGAGTTCCATTTCGTACGATGGAATAAAGGATTTTTCGATATGAAATGATTTCTGGCTATCAGATGATATTCTAATTACATAGAGTATCAATATGGAGCAAAAGATTTCGTAGATTACGGCGGAATTTATGGAATATCAGGCAAAGTTTACTGTAACAGATACGCCAAGATATGAATTATCAGATACGCTAAGATATGAATTTTGTCTATACACTATTCATGCAATCAATGCAGTAGGATGTGTCTAGACTTAAGAATGATAAGAAAGCAATTTTTGACAAAAATGATAAGCAAAACTTTTGACATGCAGATACGGTCGAAGTCTAGACTCACTAATGTATCCTAACGACTTATCAGTTAAACACACTAATGCAGACCTGGTTCGCTAAGACCACCGCTCTGATACCAACTGAAAGGACCCGATCATATACATTATAAACGATTCACAATAGTTGATTACGTCGCGAGGTAATTAACCTCTATATGATACATTTTACAAACATTGCATTAGTTTTTAAAAGACAAACTTTCTTTACATTGAAAGTTGACGGCATGCATACCATTTCATAATACATCCAACTATAATTGACTTAATAATAATCTTGATGAACTCGACGACTCGAATGCAACGTCTTTCAAAATATGCCATGAATGACTCCGAGTAAATCCTTAAGATGAGCTAATACACAGCGGAAGATTTCTTTAATACCTGAGAATAAACATGCTTTAAAGTTTCAACCAAAAGGTTGGTGAGTTCATAGGTTTATCGTAAACAATAAAATTCATCATTTTAATAGACCACCAGATTTAATATTCCCATTTCCCATAACCATTATGCATAAAATTCATTCATATGGATTGAACACCTGGTAATCGACCTTAACAAATTTCATATAGAATATCCTCATCATTCCGCGACAACTTCGGACATGATAAATTCACCATCATTCCGGGAAAACTTCGGACATGATAAATTCGCCATCATTCCGGGAAAACTTCGGACATGATAAATTCGCCATCATTCCGGGAAAACTTCGGACATGATAAATTCAACATCATTCCTGGACAACGTCGGACATGATAAATTCAACATCATTCCGGGACAACTTCGGACATGACAAAAAGGGCACATTCGATTTCGATAATTCAAACATAGAATGTAGTTTCGATTACTTGTGTCTATTTCGTAGAGCAGTTATAAAAGTATTTCATGTATTCGCAGTTCAAAATATATTTCAAAATCATTTAACAAAACAGTTATAAAAACAACGCATGTATTCTCAGTCCCAAAAATGTAAAGAGTAAACGGGAATCATATGAACTCACCTAATGTATTTTGTAGTAAAAATACATATGACGATATTGAACAAATGTAGGGTTGGCCTCGGATTCACGAACCTATATCAGGTATATTTATTAATACACATAATCATAATCGAACAATTTATTTATTATTATTATATATTGTTACTTTAGTAAGTTATATGTTTCATTAATAATTTAGCTATATTTATTTTAAGTATAATTTAGATAAATAATGTTGAAAATAATTATTTTAATGTTAATAATAATGATGATGATGATGATGATGATAATAATAATAATAATAATAATAATAATAATAATAATAATAATAATAATAATAATAATAATAATAATAATAATAATAATAATAATAATAATATTCATAATAATAATAATAGTAATAGTAATTTTCATAGAGATAATATTAATATTCATAAAATGATAATAATGATAATAATAATAAAAATAATGATAATAGTAGTAGTTTTTAATAAAGATGAAAATTTAATAATAATAATAATGAAAATGAAAATAATAGTTTTATAATAATACTTAATACTTAATAATAATAATAATAATAATAATAATAATAATAATAATAATAATAATAATAATAATACTAATAAATAGATGAATAACTACCTCAAGGAAGTAGCCCTAAAAATAATGCCCAAGTTCGGGTTTGAACCCGCGACGTCCCGCTAACCCGATATGTCCTTAACCACTCCTTTGATCCCGCTTTTTCTGATTATATCCAAGATTTAAATTTATTAAGCCCATTTTTCTATTTCTACTTTTTCTACTACAACTCAATCCGCAAATCATCATGCTCATTGTTATCTTATCATCATCATAATCACAACCCTAATTATAATCATAATATGATCCAAATTCCTAATCTTTCATCTTATATATCAACATCATATTGTGATTTTCATTACCACTAAATCATCTTTAATATTATCATTCTCATTAAACTGTCTCCTCTCTTTCATCAATATCATTTTATAATAATCATCATCATAATCCTATCATATACATACCATCATCTAGTATTATATTAATTGGATCATCATCATGATTATCACGACTCGCCATCATCATCATCATCATCTTTGCAAAATTTCATCATGTTACCTGCCTCATACTTACCATCATTATTTAACATCATAATCGATTATTCCAATGATCATCACATCATTTTTTTTATCATTCCCATGATCATTCTTCTCCCTCTCTTCGATCTAACAGAAACAAATCCTCACGGCCCAACTAAGACATGAAAACCCACGGCCCATGTTATAATCAAAAATCCAAAAATTTGATTAGCCTAATAAGGAATTTAACTTACAAACCCACTAATCTAATTAGCAAGAGCTCGGTTATTGATTTAACAAGGATACAGTGATATCGAGCCATAAAGAAAGATCATAACTCAACATCATTAAGTCCATTATTAATATCATTATCTTCCACTAAGGCCACATGATCATAAAAAAAATATCACGCGTCATATTGATGTCCCATTTGGGTCGGCCACCAAAGTAAAGTAATAAAAAAAATTCTCCATCATAATATTCCTCACTAACTTCATGTTAGACTTTATAATTAAAAATGGGAACTAGTGGGTGTCGGTCAGGAATAAAAAAAAGAGGAGCACCGAAGGTAGTTCAAATACCACATCACAATTCAATTTCCTCAATGGTTGATTTGGAGTAAACCGAGAGAAAAGAAAAAAAAATATACGTGCGTATAAATAATAGCAGCGGTATGTAGACGATGATGATGGTCGGTGTTTGCATCTGATCAAGAGTAAATAGAAATCAATCGGCTATACCTTGCAGGTTGGTGCACATGTGTAAGTTGAACAAGAAGTAATGGTAGTGTTTGATGGTGGTGACCGTAGTTTCTAGGTGATGGTTCCCGAAGATCAAAGTGGCGGTTTAGAGGTGGTTGATTGGTGTTGGATTTAGTGGAGATGATGAGGTAGTGGTTTGCGATTGAAATGGAGACAGAAAAGGAAGCATGATCTAATGGTGCTGGGTGTTTATGACGATTATATGGCAACGATGGTGGTTGATTAACGGTTGCAAGTGTTCATGGTGATCGATTATAGTAGTAAAGGTGGTGATGGTTCGATGGTTTTTAATGTGGTGGTTATCATGGTTGAGATGGCCGGTTGGTTTGAAGAAGCCAAGGTGGTGGCAGGTGATCATTTGTTGTGGTTTTCGATTGATAGAAACAAAGAGCATAAGCTTTCGATGGATGTGGTAGAGGTTGATGATAATCAATGGTGATGGTTGGCGAGTAACATGGTGTTTGTGGGGTTTGATCAATGAAGATGGCTCATGGTGGTTTTCGACTACATCAAGGAAATGACAACAACTAGTAGTAAAATTGATGATGATTTTGGTTGGTTAATGAAGGTGTTTGAATTTCTATGTTTTTCCTTCGAATTATGTTATCAAAAGATTATATTGAAATTATTAGATACAATCACAGCTGTAATGATTTAATTAACAGTTATTTACTAGTTTTGATTGGTACGACTCAGTTAAACAATCAGAAGAAAATAAAAAAAAAAACAAACAACCCTAACAGATTTTGGATTCTAATTGAGAGTTGTATTCGACTGAAATCAAAGTTGGAGACAGGAAATCAATATTTGATGGTGATGTTAAACTGATTCAGCTCCTATATTGGTGTTTATATAATCCGTAATAATAAATATATATACAAGTACTTATAATTCTAATTAATAATAATAATACTGATTAATAATGATATAAATATTAATAATTATAATAATAATCAAAATACATAATGATATAATGATATTGATCTTATTATTAATGTTAAAAAAATAACGAAATGTATTATTTGCAATAAATAATAATAATAATAATTATTATTATAATAATAATATTGATTTTAATTATAAATTTGGTAATAACAATATTATTCATATTAATGATAATAATACTAATTATAATATAATTTTATTAATAATAATAATATTCGTAGTAGCAATACTTTAACACTTCCTATATATATCAAATTCACATTTATAGATTTGTATATATTTAAAATAATATTAATAATACGAGTATTGACATTAATATTGAAAGTAATAACAATATTATTATAACAACTATGGTTATTCATGTATTAGATATATGTATTATTACATATGTAACATTTATTAATCATATAATATATCGTATAATAACTGTTATTGATTATTTATTACTTCTAAGATATATATACATATATATATATATATATATATATATATATATATATATATATATATATATATATATACATTTTATTTACATACAACAGTTTGTGAATCGTCGAGGATGGTCAAAGGTTAAATGCATTCATGAGAAATTGTTTCAACATTTTGGAACTCAGTTTAATAGACTTTGCTTATCGTGTCAGAATCTTATAAAGATCAAGTTGAAATTTAGTCAAAAATTCCCTGGTCTTCACACTCTGGGCTTCTGGAAAGTTTATTTTCAGATAGTTCGTTTCGAGTAGATGACTTTTCGTTTAGGCCTCGCCTAAATCCGATATACGGTTTAGGATTTATAGCCTTCTGAAAGTCACTACGCCGTTGTAACAACGTGCTAAAATTCTGACCTACTTGCACTTAAACCGTCGCCACGGTCAAATGAAGATGAGTTAGGTTCTGAAAATTGGACAGCGGAGCCTTGGCCACTAACTACGCGTCTTTTCGATTTGTATAGAGGTCGTAACAGCTGTCCAAAGTCAGCCTTTGGTTTCGATCTCTATTCTTGTTAAACTTACTTTAGCTTTGATGATGATGATGATGACACTTAAACTTAATTTATATCGGATCAACTTACTACCTGCATACGTTTCATATCGACTTTTACTGCTTATTCACTGTGAGTTATAGCATCCCTTTACTACTTTTACTATTTTTGGGACTGAGAATACATGCGCTTTTTACATTTTACATACTAAACACGAGTACTTAATCTTTATATATGTGTGGGTTACAAAATGGCACAAAGATTCCCCTTAGCTCGGTAACGTTTAATCATTGGTTTCCTAACCGTGAACGCGAATCTTAGATATGGATCCATAGGATTTGACATCCCCACTCGGGCTAGTCGCGCTAGCATTCAACGGGTGTTTAATACTTCGAGGACAAATGCACTCGCCAAGTGCACTTTTAGGGGGTGATATACATACGTTAAGTCTAGTTACCGGGTGCCCACAGTTAAGCTTATACTTTTCATACTGATTTAAACTGCTGATTGAAGCACTGAAATCTCGTGGTCTACATTACTTTACTGATTACAAACTATAGCTCACCAACATTCGTGTTGACTTTTAAGCGTGTATTTCTCAGGTGCTTAGATAATGTTGCTTCTGCTGTTACACTTGCTGTCTTGGTATAATAGACTTGTTGTTATGGACCTACTGTGTTAGATTTCCGCTGCATTACTTACGAGATGTCTCAATCATGAAACTTTTATTTTGCATTTGTAACTTATGTTATTTTCAAGCAATGGCTTTGTAACGACCTTTGGGTCACATAGTTATGTTAACGCTTCTATCCATAGGAAGAACGTTATCTTTGTAAAACGCTATCTTTTTATGAATGCAAAACTGGTTTTCAAACAGCATATAGTGTTTGACCTTGTAATGATCCTGTTGTTGATGGACCGTAATGATCCTGTTGTTGATGGACCGTACACGATGGTTTTGTACGGGGCATCACGTTTGGTATTAGAGCTTTGGTTGTAGGGAATTAGGTTGCATTAGTGAGTCTAGACCAGACCAAGTAGGATTCACTAATAGGACTAATCTACAACTTGCTTGTTTATCTATTTCTGCGAAACTGCTGCATGCTATTATATTGTATTACTACATGTCACTGTTACTACCACTGTATGCTACTGCTTACTCTTACTGCTATGCGAACTTACTGTATGCTGCTACTTATTCTTGTTACTGCATGCTACTACATGCTTTTGCGTGTTACATCTGCTTAGAACAGTTTTCATTACCATGTCCTGTACGGCTGTAGACGACCTAGGCTACTGTAGTTATTATGCCTGATTTCTTGCTACTATATGTCTTACTGACATGGAAAAAGTTATTTTTCCTTGTTCAAATGTCGGACATGCCACCCATGACCTTTGACTTCGAGAGTGACTCAGAGACGACTGCTGCCTTGCCTACTATTGTTGCTGACTCACCGCTACCCTCCGATAACTCTGGTGATTTGACTTCTGGAGATAGTGGATACGCGCTTGACCTGATGGACATCTCGGACGGAGATGACGATCCAGAGGAGATTCCATCACCACCCAGCCCTGGACTCACTGGAGCATAACACCATTCCGGTGGTGTTGTGATTCCTGGGGGAAACGGAGACGGTCCCTTCTGTAACGAGCATGGAAATTGGGCTAGACGCACCACTGACGGACATTTCGTATTGATTACACCTGGCAGATATCGACTTATGACCACCGGCCAGACGCTTTCTCCCGCCCGCAATGATCCTGCATTACCTTCCGACGATTCAGCCAGATCATCATCCGATGACACCAGCGAGGAGGATCCTGAGGAGGATTCTAAGGAGGACCCTGAGGAGGAGGCCATGCAGCTGCCCTCTACTCAGCCAAAGAAGCGGTACAGTTTTTATGGTACTATTATTCCAGGGGTTAACGGAGGTATATCATTCGTGGATGCACATGGACAGTTGGTTAGGGTCACAGCCCGTAAGCGGGTAGTACCGTATCCTGCCGATCCATTCGTGCGTAAGACAGCCTGCACTGTGTCGTCTACATCTGCATCATCTGGACTATCTGCACCACCTGCCCCACCAGCATCCTTCGTCGTCGAGGAACTGACGAGGGAAGTGCATGCCCTCCGTACTTGGGTAACTGAGCTCGAGGATCAGATATCCCACCTGGTGGACATCATTTACCCACCTTCACCCTAGGACTATTGTATTAGATTTCCTTATGTATTCCGTTTGTAGTTTCCTGTTTTTCATTAATGTAATGTACGAACCTCATGCCATTGTACGTAACTTTCTTATTATGAATGGAATTAATGTTGCTTAATTGTTGTACGACGTTTACTTTAAGTTATCACATGTTAGCTTTTGTGCTATCTGCTGCTGTTTGCCATGCTTAGTTATCGTGTATTGTATTGTTTCTGTACTGTTTAGCTTATGCTATGAAGTTACCGATTATTGAATTTTGACTTAAGTTGAAATTTTTGTTTAGAAGATCAATGGCAAATGGAAGAGGTCCGAGAGTAATCCCCACTGCAGCTCAAATTGAGGAGATGATAGTTGCTCGAGTAGCCGCAGCTATGGCAGATGCCAACCCTGAACCAGCACCAATGGCGAACCGGAATGCTCAAAATGGGTGTACTTACAAGGAGTTCCAGAGCTGCAAGCCCCACAATTTCAGTGAAACAGAAGGGCCAGTTGGCTTAATAAGATGGTTTGAAAAGTTGGAATCTGTGTTCTGTGTGAGTAACTGTTCCGAAGCAAATAGGACTAAGTTCGCATCCTGCACACTGTCGGATGGCGCTTTGACTTGGTGGAATACGTTCGCCCAGGCTCAGGGAATTGACGAAGCTTATGCTACACCATGGGAAGAGTTTAATAGGGCTATGATCGAGGAGTACTACCCCAGAACAGAAATTCAGAAGATGGAAGCGGAGTTTGGGAACTGAAAGTTGTAGGAACTAACCTTGATGGCTATAACCGAAGGTACTTGGAGTTAGCCCTGATGTGCCCCACAATGGTTACACCTGAGTTCAAACGCATGGAACGGTATCTGTGGGGACTCCCCAAGGAAATTTAGGGAATGTCACTTCATCAAAACCAGTGAATGTCCCGGAAGCTATGCGCATGGCGCACACCCTGATGAATCAAATTACCCGCCAAGAGCTAGAGAAGGCGAAATCAGAATCGGGAGCTAGTAATGGGAAACGTAAGTGGGACGGAAACAAGGGAAAAGGTTTTGACCAGAAACCAGCTAAGAGGTATGAGAATTTCAAAGGGAACAACGACTGGAGGAACCCGAACCTGAATCCTAACTCAAAACCTAAATATAAGGGCACCCTTCCTCAGTGTAAGAGATGTTACATGTGACGACCCAAAAATCTCCGACCAAATTTAAACTTAATATTTAAATGATTTCGACACAATAAGCAAAGTCTGTAATGTTGAGTCACAAAATTTTGAACTATTTCATATATTCATTCGACTTTCGACCATTCCCGACGATTCACGAACAATTATTTGTAAATAGATAACATATATATATATATATATATATATATATATATATATATATATATATATATATATATATATATATATATATATATATATATATATATATATATATTAAATAGGTATTTATAATTTGGAATATTATATAATCTAATTATTAAAATATATATTGTAAAATAAATAAAATAAAATGCGATGTAATGAAAACTATATATATATATATATATATATATATATATATATATATATATATATATATATATATATATATATATAATAGCTGATATGTATAAATTGTAATATTACTAATATTGATATTATTATTATCATTAATAATATCAATATTTTTGTAGTTAATATTATTAAGATCATTTTATTGTTAATATCATTATTAAAATCGTTATTGTTGATATCATTATATTATTATTATTATTAATTTTATTAATATTATTATTAATAGTGTTATTATTAATATTAGTTTTATTATTATTGTTAGTATTTTTTTATTATAATTAATATTATTATAATTATTAAATATTAATTTATTATTTATTAATATTAATTATATAAAACCGTATATAAAGATTTGATAAATCAGGGTTCGTTTCAAGTCATTTTTTTCCAATTGTTATTGATTGATAAATTGGTACAAATCAGTTTCCAATCACTATGTGTTCTTTTGGATTGTCTGCTAGATCAATAAGTCTAATTCCATTATCACGAATATAACAAATTCTGTTTAGGGTCGTAATCTAACTTTATTTCTTGTTTTCTTCTTCCTGGATGGAATATTTTCATCGACACCACAATCACATAGTGTGATCCTTACTCTTTTGCTATTAACCTATATAATCACATATACATGCATCTTAAAGAAGGAAGAACTACGAATCTGTTTTAGACTTCTGATTAACCATCATAAACCATCACGCCCATCACCTTTCATAATCTCTTTTAAAAACACACTAACACATACATGAAACCAAACCAACTTCGCCATTACACCACAATTGTCAATCTTCAAACCACCTTGATCATGCCGTAGAACCATCACACTATTATGTTAATGTGTTTCGATTTCTTTCATCCCAAATCATATCATAATCATATGATCATATTTATATGAATACCAACAAACGAATATGAACATATAATTATCAAATTCTAATATCTAAAAACTCACCATTTCTTTATTTCTGTTTCCTGAGTTCACAGACATCCCCAACCAACCACACATCCTTCTTCGCGTTGTAGCCACCATAAACCGCCATGTTCACCACTCTAAAACCGTGAAACCACTTTTGTATTCCTGTTTCTATGCATTGAACCATCACCTCTAACCTTCAAAAATTATTTAATCACCACTTGATCATCACCGACTATTTCTACAAGAATTGTTGCTAGTTTGAATTCATAAACAACATCACCACCTTTCTTCCTCGCTATCCCGCATATCCCTCTCACTCCATCACCATCTTTGCTTTCAATTCTGCTGCTATACGCTTGTTTCATTTTTTTGTCAAACGATTGTTGCTAAAGCTGCAATTGTGTTAGAATTCAGTTTTATAAGATAGTGATATACAATATAGAAGTGATAAAAGTCGAAGGTTGGTAGTCTGCAAACCACTCTACCCTTTTAATAACAAAATGGTATGTTCTCTTATTTTACTTCTATGGCAGACAAAACCATGAGCAACTAACCCCACTCACCAATTGATATTTTCTATATCATTCTGTTCGATGGAGTAAGATCACTGAACCCCACCACCCAATTGATTATTCTATTCGCATGCTATATATCCATATTAATCCTCAGCCACTTGATAACTTTACTTGTTTAAAATGAAAGTGAACTAAATTATTGGTGGCCCACATGGGTATTTTGAAACAGAATACTCATTCATATATTTAGTGAACTGCTATATTTTTTTTCTCTCCTACACCGCCACCTTACAATTTTACTTGGGTCACCATTTTTATTTCGGACCATGTAACATGTTGGGCCAAAGTTCAATTGTTGGGCCACGATTATGGATCTAGAAATTTGGCTGTGCAATTGCGTTTGCTTATGTTGCTGGGCCGAAAAACTTGTTCTCATCTCATATTCATGGTCGACAACATGAAACTTTTATGTGTTGAAGATTAGCGAACGTTAAGGAGGATGATGATGTTAAGTGATGAACGATGATGATATTTAATACATAAAATGTGGGACTAGCTTCAAGCTTAATGGCTGACAAACTGCAAAGCATTGGAATAGTTTATTGTGAAATAAAACTTCTTTTGCAAGTGGCTGATGTTCGATTAATTAAAGATACCTAGTGGACCGATTTATACAAATAATGTGATTATACTCCTCTATTCTAGTATACTAGTGGAAATATATTATTGAGAATTATGATAAAAAAATTGAAGACCCATGTAACAACCAAATCACTCTATCTTGCTATTTTTACAACGAAAACTGATATAAGCTTGGGTCAAGAATTTTTGATTAAGTTGTTGGGCCGAGATCCATGTTTGTTTCCTATTAGACTCCTAGGTTAATTGGGCCATAAAATTTATTATGATGGTTGGGCTGAAATAATATTCAGTTTTCTGTTTGTGCCGTAATTTTGTATTGAACCGAGATTCGCTGTGTAATTGGGCCAAGACTAGCATTTCTGTTGGGCTGTGAAGACTGGACTATCAGCTGTTAATGATAACAATATGGTGAGGATACAATTCATTAATAATAAATGATTATGATTAATTAGAATTAAGAAAGTGATTATGATAATTACGGGTTCATAAGATGAGGATGAAGGATATGGTAATGATGATGACGAGGGTGCTAAGTTAAGATGATTAGATGATTTGGTTTAGTTGATATCGATAATGATTCTAGATGTTGGCGAGTTGATATTGATGTGGTGATCGAGATAATATTAATCAAAGATGAGATAGAGGATAGAGTAAGAATAATGAAGCCGAGTTTAATGATCGAAATCATTAATATGGGATGACTTGATAATCATGGTGTATGATGATGATGTTCTAAGAATGATGATGGTAACAGATTTTGAAGAAAGAAAAATGAGACAAACGAATACATTAGTTAAATCGATGTGGCGTCTGAATTAAAATAGAAATGAAAGTGTAGCGTAATGGTTTAGGTTGTTACGGGTTAGCGGGAGGTCGCGGGTTCAAACCCGGACTTGGGCATTTTTTAAGGGCTACTTCTTTGAGGTAGCTATTTTTAACTCTTATTATTATAATTATAATTATTATTATTATTATTATTATTATTATTATTATTACTACTACTAAATAATGTTATTATTATGATAATTGTTATCATTTCCTAACATTTTGAAGTATGATTATTATCATCATTAATCTAATTATTAGTATTATCATTAATATTATTGTTATAAGTATTATTATTAATACTATCATTTTTATTATAAATATGATTGTCATTATTAGTATTATTATTATTATCATTAGTAAGTAAAATTATAATTATTATTAGTAATATTATTATTATCTTTATTACTAAAGGTAATTTTTATTAATTATCATTTTTATTAAAATTAGTATTATTATTGAAATTAACATTTTTATTAAACTATCATTTTTGTTATTAAAATTTTCATTTTCATTAGTATTAGAACTATCATAATTTTTATCGTAATTAGTATTATTTTTATCATTATTATTAATAGCATTATTAACATATTAAATAAAGATTTTCTATATAAAAATATATTTATGACATAATACATAACTATAATAATATTGTTGTAATAAATATTAACTATTCATTTAAAATATATAAAATAAATATTTAATTAAAATTATTAACATATAAATTAATAAAATAACAATTAATAATAAGATATATATAAATTTGTGTGATTACAATTATATGTGTTAATATATATATACATGATATAGGTTCGTGAATCTGAGGCCAACCTTGCACTTGTTCAATGTCGTCATATATATTTTTACTACAAAATACATTAAGTGAGTTTATTTGCTCCCTTTTTAAATTCTTTTGCAATATATATTTTTGGGACTGAGAATACATGCGCTTTTATAAATGTTTTATGAAATAGACACAAGTAATTGAAACTACATTATATGGTTGAATGATCGAAGCCGAATATGCCCCTTTTGCTTGGTAACCTAGGAATTAGTAAACCAGTCTACTAATTGACGCGAATCCTAAAGATAGATCTATTGAGCCTAACAAACCCCATCCGTTGTAACGGATGCTTTAGTACTTCGAGTTTTTATATCATGTCCGATGGATGTCCCGGAATGATGGGGATATTCTTATATGGATCTTGTTAATGTCGGTTACCAGGTGTTCAATCCATATGAATGATTTTTGTCTCTATGCATGGGACGCATATTTATGAGAAATGAAAATGAAAATCTTGTGGTCTATTAAAATGATGAAAATGATCAATTATGATAAACTAATGAACTCACCAACCTTTTGGTTGACACTTTAAAGCATGTTTATTCTCAGGTATTAAAGAAATCTCCCGCTGTGCATTTGCTCATTTTAAAGATATTATTTGGAGTCATTCATGTCATATTTCAAAAGACGTTGCATTCAAGTCATTGAATTCAATAGAAATTATTATTATGTAAATGACAGATTAGATCATTTATAGGTTGGATATTATGAAATGGTATGCATGCTTGTCAGCTTTCGATGAAATGAAAGTTTGTCTTTAAAAACGAATGCAATGTTTGTAAAATATATCATATAGAGGTCAAATACCTCGCGATGTAATCAACTATTGTGAATCGTTTATAATGTATATGAACGGGTCCTTTCAGTTAGTATTAGAGCGGTGGTCTTAGCGAACCAGGTCTTGCAATAGTGTGTCTAACTGATAGTTGTTTAGATGCATTGGTGAGTCTGGACTTCGACCGTGTCTGCATGTCAAAAGTTTTTCTTATCATTTCTAGTCAGAAATCATCTGCTTATCATCCTTAGGAAATTACCTTCTTATCGTTCTTAGGGAATCACTTGCTTATCATTCTTAGTCTAGACACATTTTACTGCATTGATTGCATGAATAGTGTATAGATAAATTCATATCTTAGGGTATCTGTTATTGTTACCTTTGCCTGACAGCTTTCGTAGATTCCTCCGTAACTTATGGGATTTTAGTATTATATATGCATATGTAAATTATGTATTGCAGGGTACTAATCTACATCCTATAATATATTCTTATCGAAAATCCTTCATCTGATCGTACGAGATGAATCCCTCAATCAGTTCGAATTCCTCGAATTCTGACAGCTATTCCGATATGGAGTTTCACATAAGCCCCGAAAGCAGTGTCACCAGAATGAATCAACCAATTCATTTGATGGTTCGCAGCCTACTTAATCATTGGAGACAAAAAGAAGGTGATCCTTTCCATCAACCAAATTTACCTCTTGGCGAAGAACCTGAATCACTTACCGGTGAACCAGTCCGAAATACCATTTTCACCCTCATTTCCCGAATATCTCGTCATGATTACATACTATCTCAGATTCTAAACCTTATTCATTCGATCATTCTTACCGACAATCATCCTGGAATAATAGAAGAAGTCAGCGAACTTCGCGCTCGAGTAATCAATTTGGAGAATATGGTGTAAAATTTACCAGCTTCAGCAATATCACCGGCACCAACAGTACCATCAACAATCCATGCCTCAATATCACCATCTGTACTTCGAGTATGATCTTCGTTCTACGTATCGTTCTATGTCATTTATCTTCGTTCGACATGGCGATTATGTAATCTCTAATGTTTTAGAGATTATATATTCTTGTTCTAACGGTAAATCAAATGAGTTAATATCATATTGACTCATTAAATTCATGATTACATCTGAAGAAAATATATATGTATATATGTTTTCATAAAGATTGTAATTAAAAAAATTCTTTTGTACAAACTGTTAATGGTAAAAATATTTTAACGGGTAGGTAATACCCGAGGAATATTTAGATTTCACATTAATAAGTTACACTGTACATTCTTCGAATTTGATTCAACAGCCATTTACTATCATACTTACATCCACAGATATACGTATCTGTTCACCACAGAATAACTCTTTTCATTTAATTTCATATTTGGATTTTGATCTATCAGAATCTAACAAGTGGCATAATGAAGAAAACATTGGACAAAAATAAAAATTTGTTAGAAACAAACAAATTAACTATGAGAAATTTTGTCAAGAATCCACACTAACTGTATCCAGCTAATTGTTCCTAGCTAACTGATTACATTTTATTTATCGCAATTTATTTTATCGCAATTTAATTCTCGCAATTTAATTTATTGTTATTTAAATTCTGTTATTTATTTACGCACTTTATTTATCGTCATTTAAATATTGTTATTTACGCATTTTAAATATCGGGACACGTATACAATGTTTTGACATATCATATCGACGCATCTATATATTATTTGGAATAATCATAGACACTCTTTATGCAGTAATGATAGAGTTAGCTATACAGGGTTGAGGTTGATTTTATAATAATATATATACCTTGAGTTGTGATCGAGTCTGAGACATGTACACGGGTCACGATACGTTTTAATTAATTCGAATATTATATATTAAACTATATATGAATTATTGGAATGTTAACTGTGGACTATCGACTGTGGACTAATAACATTGGACAATTAAAATGAATTAAAATATTGATTATAACATATGAAACTAAACATTTCTTCAAGTTTGCCACTTGATCTCATCTTAAACTTCATCTGTATCTCGACGATTACAATCTGCGTTCAAACCTTTCATGAATCTTGAAAACACCTCAATCTAGAGGATGAACCAACCGCACTTCATCTACGGAAGAAAAGATTGATGCATATAGTTATGCACCTAAAAACACTCGAAACCTGAGTAAACGTTTAACACGTATCTGTGCTAGCTCCTTTGGCGTTGTTATTACCGAAAATAACTTTGCAATTCTTTTCCAAATTAGACAATTTTGTCACAACTCCAGCGAATCAACTTCGACTTTCATTCGGATTAGCCTTATTATAACCTTGATATATACGTTGCTTTGTATATTATTGTTACCAAGGAACCTTTTACATTCTACCATATTAACGGTAAACGTACCAACAACTTCATTACCCTTTGACTTAATCCTCTCCGAAAATTCACTATATTTATTGAAAACCCTATCATATATCCATCTACATCTTGTAACAATAATTTCCATACTGACTACCGGTAATCTTCAACCATTATTCTCGGACTTCGTAGCGTTCCTACATCAACAGTTATATGTATACATATAACATATATCCCCTAGAAATATGATCTTTAATTCTGAAATTTTGAAAAGCACCCAGTCTGCGGATTAATACTCTGAAGGTTGAAAATGCTGATGAAGCAGCAAAAATTGTAAACGACCTTAACGGCAAAAATTTTGATAATAAAAAATGGAATGTTGGGAACGCTCGATAGAAAATTTGGTACTGAAAAACAGATTGAGCTAACCATGAAGGAGACCAAGGACAAATACAAGGACCAAACCCCAAATTCAAAGAATTCGGGTAATTCTGGATCCGATGAAATCTTTAGAGAATATCCTGCTCCGAAGTCATGTTAAAATCTTGCTGAAATATTTTCCTTATCAACTTTCGAACCTAGAAATTCCAAAATATCATCATAAATATCTTCAATACTTCTGAAGATATTTTCATAAATATTCTCGTCCGAAATTATATACATCTTTGTGCTATCTGCAATACATTATATTGGAAATTTCTGTAAAATCTAAGTATAAACTATGAATGAATTCTGAAGTAGTGTTGGGAACTGAAGCATGAGTTAGTATAATATAATAACACTTGATCAACGTGATTATATTACAGTAAGTCATGCTGAGTTTCTAATAGAACGTGATGATTCACAGATCACAATGTCATCATGTGCCATGTTATACGACTCTTACATTCTATCTAATCTATAAACATATCAAGAACATATTTTCTTGATAGTCCTATCTTTTCCCTTGAATTCTGGTAATCTGACAAGTCAAATTGTGCTATTACCATTTCTTTCTTAGAACATTAGTTATGTTCATTCGAAACTTCATATCTACGAATTCTGGACCATTATTCGCTTGACTTAAAATCTGGAAGAGGAAACAAAAGTATGAATTGGGGGAGAAAGAATAGAAAGTGTGAGTTGTGGAAATAAGGAAATGAAAGGGATGGATATAAAGAGAAATATCAGACAGAATAATCGAGGCAGATCACCGTATTTAATTATAGAGATCTTAATTTCCTTATTTACCGAAGGATCAAATCTTAGTACAAAGATTTTCTTTAAATCCCTTGAATTTCGGAATTCAACCATGACTAGTCAAAAAGTTATGATGAAACAATGTCTTTCTCATTTCACTATTTAATAATAGCTTCACTCGTACTCTTCGAGTAGTCAAATTGTTTTATCCATATTACTCAATGATGATAAAACTCTATTCATCAACTCATATTCGTGATGAAAACATTTCTATTGTTAGCCATGACGACCTCACTCAAATTTCGGGAAATTTCTTTAACGGGTAGGTACTGTGACGACCCGAAAATCTCCAACTAAATTTAAACTTAATCTTTAAATGATTTCGACACGTTAAGCAAAGTCTGTAATGTTGAGTCACAAAATTTTGAACTATTTCATATATTCATTCGACTTTCGACCATTCCCGACGATTCACGAACAATTATTTGTAAATAGATAACATATATATATTTAAATAGGTATTTATAATTTGAAATATAATTTGGAATATTATATAATATAATTATTTAAATATATATTGTAAAATAAATAAAATAAAATGCGATGTAATGGAAACTATGTTTATAAATATGTATGTATATATATATATATATATATATATATATATATATATATAAGCTGATATGTATAAATTATAATATTACTAATATTGATATTATTATTATCATTAATAATATCAATATTTTTGTAGTTAATATTATTAAGATCATTTTATTGTTAATATCATTATTAAAATCGTTATTGTTGATATCATTATATTATTATTATTAATTTTATTAATATTATTATTAATAGTGTTATTATTAATATTAGTTTTATTATTATTGTTAGTTTTTTTTATTATAATTAATATAATTATAATTATTAAATATTAATTTATTATTTATTAATATTAATTATATAAAACCGTATATAAAGATTTGATAAATCAGGGTTCGTTTCAAGTCATTTTTTTCCAACTGTTATTGATTGATAAATTGGTACAAACAGTTTCTAATCACTATGCGTTCTTTTGGATTGTCTGCTAGATCAACAATTCTAATTCCATTATCACGAATATAACAAATTCTGTTTAGGGTCGTAATCTAACTTTATTTCTTGTTTTCTTATTCCTGGATGGAATATTTTCATCGACACCACAATCACATAGTGTGATCCTTACTCTTTTTCTATTAACCTATATAATCACATATACATGCATCTTAAAGAAGGAAGAACTACGAATCTGTTTTAGACTTCTGATTAACCATCATAAACCATCACGCCCATCACCTTTCATAATCTCTTTTAAAAACACACTAACATATACATGAAACCAAACCAACTTTGCCATTACACCACAATTGTCAATCTTCAAACCACCTTGATCACTGTCGTGGAACCATCACACTATTATGTTAATGTGTTTCGATTTCTTTCATCCCAAATCATATCATAGTTATATGATCATATTTATACGAATACCAACAAACGAATATGATAATATAATTATCAAATTCTAATATCTAAAAACTCACCATTTCTTTATTTCTGTTTCCTGAGTTCATAAACATCCCCAACCAACCACACATCCTTCTTCGCGTTGTAGCCACCATAAACCACCATGTTCACCACTCTAAAATTGTGAAACCACTTTTGTATTCCTGTTTCTATGAGTTGAACCATCACCTCTAACCTTTAAAATTTATTTAATCACCACTTGATCATCACCGGCTATTGCTACAAGAATTGTTGCTAGTTTGAATTCATAAACAGCATCACCACCTTTCTTCCTCGCTATCCCGCATATCTCTCTCACTCCATCACCATCTTTGCTTTCACTTCTGCTGCTATCCGCGTGTTTCATTTTTTTGGTCAAACGATTATTGCTACAGCTGCAATTGTGTTGGAATTCGGTTTTATAAGAGAGTGATATACAATATAGAAGTGATAAAAGTCAAAGGTTGGTAGTCTGCAAACCACTCTACCCTTTTAATAACAAAATGGTATGTTCTCTTATTTTACTTCTTTGGCAGACAAAACCATGAGCAACTAACCCCACTCACCAATTGATATTTTCTATATCATTCTGTTCGATGGAGTAAGATCACCGAACCCCACCACCCACTTGATTATTCTATTCGCATGCTATATATCCATATTAATCCTCAACCACTTGATAACTTTACTTGTTTAAAATGAAAGCGAACTAAATTATTGGTGGACCACATGGGTATTTTGCAACAGAATACTCATTCATATATTTAGTGAACTGCTATATTTTTTCTCTCTCCTACACCGCCACCTTACAATTTTACTTGGGTCACCATTTTTATTTCGGACCATGTAACATGTTAGGCCGAAGTTCAATTGTTGGGCCACGATTATGGATCTAGAAATTTGGCTGCGCAATTGCGTTTGCTTATGTTGCTGGGCCGACAAACTTGTTCTCATCTCATATTCATGGTCGACAACATGAAACTTTTATGTGTTGAAGATTAGCGAACGTTAAGGAGGATGATGATGTTAAGTGATGAATGATAATGATATTTAATACATAAAACATGGGGCTAGCTTCAAGCTTAATGGCCGACAAATTTCAAAGCATTGGAATAGTTTATTGTGAAATAAAACTTCTTTTGCAAGTGGCTGATGTTCGATTAATTAAAGATACCTAGTGGACCGATTTATACAAATAATGTGATTATACTCCTCTATTCTAGTATACTAGTGGCAATATATTATTGAGAATTACGATAAAAAAATTGAAGACCCATGTAACAACCAAATCACTCTATCTTGCTATTTTTACAATGAAAACTGATATAAGCTTGGGTCACGAATTTTTGATTAAGTTGTTGGGCCGAGATCCATGTTTGTTTCCTATTAGACTCCTAGGTTAATTGGGCCGTAAAATTTATTATGATGGTTGGGCCGAAATAATATTCAGTTTTCTATTTGGGCCGTAATTTTGTATTGAACCAAGATTCGCTGTGTAATTGGGCCGAGACTAGCATTTCTGTTGGGCTGTGAAGACTGGACTATCGGCTGTTAATGATAACAATATGGTGAGGATACAATTCATTAATAATAAATGATTATGATTAATTATAATTAAGAAAGTGATTATGATAATTACGGGTTCGTAAGAGTTGACGATGAGGATGATGGATATGGTAATGATGATGACGAGGGTGCTAAGTTAAGATGATTAGATGATTTGGTTTAGTTGATATCGATAATGATTCTAGATGTTGGCGAGTTGATATTGATGTGGTGATCGAGATAATATTAATCAAAGATGAGATAGAGGATAGAGTAAGAATAATGAAGCCGAGTTTAATGATCGAAATCATTAATATGGGACGACTTGATAATCATGGTGTATGATGATGATGCTCTAAGAATGATGATGGTAACAGATTTTGAAGAAAGAATAATGAGACAAACGAATACATTAGTTAAATCGATGTGGTGTGTGAATTAAAACGGAAATGAAAGTGTAGCGTAATGGTTTAGGTTGTTACGGGTTAGCGGGAGGTCGCGGGTTCAAACCCGGACTTGGGCATTTTTTAAGGACTACTTCTTTGAGGTAGCTATTTTTAACTCTTATTATTATAATTATAATTATTATTATTATTATTACTACTACTAAATAATGTTATTATTATGATAATTGTTATCATTTCCTAATATTTTGAAGTATGATTATTATCATCATTAATCTAATTATTAGTATTATCATTAATATTATTGTTATAAGTATTTTTATTAATACTATCATTTTTATTATAAATATGATTGTCATTATTAGTATTATTATTATTTTTATCATTATTATCATTAGTAAGTAAAATTATAATTATTATCAGTAATATTATTATTATTATCTTTATTACTAAAGGTAATTTTTATTAATTATCATTTTTATTAAAATTAGTATTATTATTGAAATTAACATTTTTATTAAACTATCATTTTTGTTATTAAAATTTTCATTTTCATTATTATTAGAACTATCATAATTTTTATCGTAATTAGTATTATTTTTATCATTCTTATTATTAGTATTATTAACATATTAAATAAAGATTTTCTATATAAAAATATATTTATGACATGATACATAACTATAATAATATTGTTGTAATAAATATTAACTATTCATTTAAAATATATAAATAAATATTTAATTAAAATTATTAACATATAAATTAATAAAATAACAATTAATAATAAGATATATATAAATTTGTGCGATTACAATTATATGTGTTAATATATATATACATAATATACGTTCGTGAATCCGAGGCCAACCCTGCACTTCTTCGATGTCGTCATATGTATTTTTACTACAAAATACATTAAGTAAGTTTCATTTGCTCCCTTTTTAAATGCTTTTGCAATATATATTTTTGGGACTAAGAATACATGTGCTTTTATAAATGTTTTACGAAATAGACACAAGTAATCGAAACTACATTATATGGTTGAATGATCGAAGCCGGATATGCCCCTTTTGCTTGGTAACCTAAGAATTGGTAAACCAGTCTACTAATTGACGCGAATCTTAAATATAGATCTATTGGGCCTAACAAACCCCATCCGTTGTAGCGGATGCTTTAGTACTTTGAGTTTTTATATCATGTCCGATGGATGTCTCGGAATGATGGGGATATTCTTATATGCATCTTGTTAATGTCGGTTACCAGGTGTTCAATCCATATGAATGATTTTTGTCTCTATGCATGGGACGTATATTTATGAGAAATGAAAATGAAAATCTTGTGGTCTATTAAAATGATGGAAATGATCGATTATGATAAACTAATGAACTCACCAACCTTTTGGTTGACACTTTAAAGCATGTTTATTCTCAGGTATTAAATAAATCTTCCACTGTGCATTTGCTCATTTTAAAGATATTACTTGGAGTCATTCATGGCATATTTTAAAAGACGTTGCATTCAAGTCGTTGAGTGCAATATAAATTATTATTAAGTAAATGACAGATTAGATCATTTATAGGTTGGATATTATGAAATGGTATGCATGCCTGTCAGCTTTCGATGATGAAAGTTTGTCTTTAAAAACGAATGCAATGTTTGTAAAATGTATCATATAGAGGTCAAATACCTTGCGATGTAATCAACTATTGCGAATCGTTTATAATGTATATGAATGGGTCCTTTCATTACAAGCATCATACTGGACAATGCAACGTAGTGTGCGAGAAGTGCAAAAGGATTGGACACATCGGCAGAGACTATAAGAGCACCGTCCCAGCTGTGAGGACAAACCTAAATGGACCAAGGAAGTGCTATAAGTGCGGACAGCAGGGCCAATTCAGGAATGAATGTCCCAACAAGAAGAAGGATGGCGGGCCAACACGTGGAAGAGCCTTCAACATGAACGCAATAGATGCCCGTGAGAATCCTGACTTGGTTACAGGTACATTTACTATCAATAACCTATTAGCTTCTGTTCTGTTTGGTACTGGTGCCGATAGGAGTTATGTATGTAGACACTTTTGCTCTAAGATAGATTGGTCGTTAGTTCCTTTGGTGGAGAGTATGCTTGTTGAGGTAGCCAATGGAAAACATGAGAAAGTTGACCAAATTGGTCGAGGAGGTATTATCAACCTAGCCGAAGTGGATTTTGAGATTGATCTAATACCCATCAAGTTGAGAAGCTTTGATGTGATTGTCGATATGGACTGGTTGTCCAAGGTAAGAGCCGAAGTTATCTGTGGTGAGAAGATTCTTCATATACCTCGCGAAGATGGTGAGCCACTGATTGTTTATGGAGATAGATGTAGCCCGAAGCTGAACCTAATTAGTTGCATGAAGGCACAAAAGGTTATGAAAAAGGGGCGATTTGCTATTTTGGCGCACGTGAAGAAACAAGAAACTGAGGAGAAAAGCGTGGATGAAGTACGAATTGTGAACGAATTTCCCGACGTATTTCCAGAAGAATTGCCGGGATTACCCTCGCCGAGGTCGGTGGAGTTTCAGATCGACCTAGTGCCAGGAGCTATACTCATAGCGCCCGCACCTTATCGACTTGCACCTTCCGAACTACAAGAGTTACAGAGTCAACTGCAGGAATTGCTAGACCGAGGGTTTATCCGACCGAGTTTATAACGACCCTCATTTTTCTATTCTATATTTCTTCAAATATTAAATGCCCAAACAATATAATTAAAACTTAATGATTAAACTTTAACCAACAATTTTTAAGTATTAAGAATTATAAAACATATTAATTAACTCTGTGCAATAATTGCAAGTTAATAAAAGATAAAAACTATTGTAAACAAAATGTAAAACTCTAAAACTTGTAGCCTTTAAACATTTAAACTTAAACTTATAAAGAACCATTTTAACCAAACCAAACTACAGGGTCTAAAACGAAAAAGTTCCATCTCCCTCCTCCTAACCCTAGCCGATTTTGGGCAAGGCAAAAAGACCCTTTTTCCCTTGTGAAAATCGGCCAAAAACACCACCCATAACCTAACCCTAATTTCTAACTTTTCCTCCAAGTATTCTAACCTAAACCTAATTCTAGAATGACCTAATCTCAACTATAAATAGAGGTGCTTGCTAACCATTTTTCTCATCCCATTCTCTCATTCATAATCACCTCACAAAAACAATCTCCTCCCTCTCCCTCTCTTGTGGTTTTGGCCAAGACACCACACACACACCACTTTGAAGTTTTGGTTAAATACTTCTAGTTTTTGGGTTAATCTTCAAGTGTGTTCTTCGTGTTCATCAAGATCTTCAAGTGTGTTCTTCTTTATTCGGGTTATTTGATCTTCATCTTCAAGTGATATTCATCTTTTCTTGTTAATCTTCATCAAACATCATCAAGGTATAACTCTAGATCCAAATCTTTTAAATTCTATCTTTCGATTCATGCTTATATTCATAATCATATTCATTCTTGATCTTAACATTCATATTGTTCATGTAAAAAATATATATAAACAATATGCATATACATATACACAACTATATAAAAAAAGAAATTTTGTTGAATCTTTAAACCCAAATTATTTGGATCATTAACATGTATGTATTCTTGTTAAAAATATACAAAATATATATAAATACATATATCACGTATACATATACATATATAAAAAATATAAACATATACATACACATACATATACGGTTTTAAAAAAATGTTTAGATCTTCAAAACCCTAAAGATTTATCAAAGATTGGTTAATGGTTAAAAAGGGAAACAAATATATATACATAATATATATATACATATATGATTTATATATATACAAAAAAAATTTATTATATATATACATATATACATACGGATATATATATAAAAAATATATAAACTATATATATACATATACACACACATATACATACATAAACCCTAAACACTATTTAATACTACTTAAACCCTAACATTAATTATATAACCCTAATTATATAACAATAATTACCTAATCATTTAATCATTAAATCTAATCATTACTTTACTAAACCCTAAACACTATTAAATACTACTAAACCCTAATCATTAATTAATTATTAACACCTAATATTTAATACTACTCTAATTAATTAAAACCCTAATACTACTATTTATACTACATACTACTATCTAACACTTACACACCTATACTACTACTAATACTTATAATGTACTACTTATATTATAATACTTATATTATAAGATTATAACATACACGATAATGTGAATTTACTCGAACGTCAATGCTACTTAAGACCTAGGGTGATCCTTGGTACCATTATGGGATGCTTGTGGATCTCAAATGCCAAGACTTAGATTCTGGTCAAGAGATTCTGGGCCAACCGGTAACAATAGATCATTCAAGTGACTCGGCGGTGGCATAGATGTTTGGGTATGGTGCACAATATCAAACCTGACTATAGTGATCATACACTCACTAAGTGAACAACACTTGGTCACTTGTACACTTAAGAAGTTGTAGACTTATTAAGGTTAACTCACTAGTGTTCAACACTAACTTACTAAACATGAAAACTTACTAAAAATGGAAACTTACTAAGAATGGGAACTTAGTAAAACGAACTACACTTAAACACTTGCATACTTAACTTAAACTTGGGCAAATATTTAACTACTCTTAAATGTCATTAGGTTGACTTTTTTCTCACATTCATCCAACTCTTCTTATCCGAGGAATAACAAACTCTTCTCCTACTTACTAAGGTGAACTTCATAGCCCCACTTTATATTGTGCACAACTTATTTAACCTACTGGGGTGAGACACATGCTTCTTTTAATATTTACAACTTAGACACAAATACCAACTACTAAACTGTGCTATACCTGGCTATGTCCTGCAAGTCCCCACTGTGATATTTTTAATTGCTTTTACATAACGCATGCTTAGTTATTGGGGGTAGGCCTATCGGGAGTAACGTCCCCGATACATTTGACCAAGTCATTGTATTACTTAATAATGATTCAAACCGACAAGGACAGTACAACTTGTCACGGGGCAAACTTTGAAACTGTTTAGTCTAAATATCACAAACTTGGCACTACTTTTAGATCCCTGCGAGATCTACTTTTATAAATAAAAATATTGTGGTCTAAACAACGGTCAACTATTTTGTTAAACCTATGAACTTCACTCAACCTTTTTGGTTGACACTTTAGCATGTTTTGTCTCAGGTTACGATTGATCAGCTTACTCTTATCTATGTGATGCTATGACAACCCAGAAATTTCTGACCAAATTTAAACTTTAATCTTTATATATTCCCGACACGATAAGCAAAGTTTGTAAGTTAAAATCTCAAGAATTTTAAACTGTATTCATACATTCAATTAATCTCGACCAAGTTTGACGATTCACGAACCAATACATAAATGGATATGATTATATATAAATACATATATATATTATAACTTAAAAACATTAACAAAGTATTAGATGTATAATACTTTACATGAACGTATTTGCTTTAAAATATAATTTAAAATAATTATCGACGGAATTAAAAGATAATATCAAATGATTGAATTATCAGATACATTGAATTATGGCTACGAGTCCCTATTAGGAGGTCCACTTTGATTTAGGAAACCTTTCCTTTTTAACCATATTCGGAAAATGGTAATGTGATTTTACAAATAAGAACAAAGTGTCAATTAACGGGAACTAGACAAGGGTTAGTGGAGATTCCCGTTTGATTTGCAATTTATGCTTTACAATAATTGTCTCGTGACTTTTGATAAGATAAACTATTAAACTTGTATATTAATTAACGTGGAGGTAAGATTATAGAATATAGATAACTTAGAAGATGGATATCAACAAGTTCAGTAAATTAACGTTTTACATTAAAATAATTTATTACGTTTACCTAACCTTTAGACTTTATATCACGTTGCACCAACAAACGTTAAAAACTTGAAACCTATGAAAAGTATATTTAATCTTACTTCTCTAAAATGTTTTACGATATAACAACTTCTACTAATATAATCTTTTTAGCAAAATGATTCTTTAATATACTTAGTTTTGGAAAACAAAGTTTTCATATTTACTTAATATTGTTTCAAACGTACAAAAACAATTTTTAAAGAACACTATTAGTGAAACGTCTTATAAGATTAATTGTGCATAGGTTTTAAGGAACTAATTAAAGCTTTATATCATAAATTACATATATATATATATATATATATATATATATATATATATATATATATATATATATATATATATATATATATATATATATATATATATATATATATATATATTGTTTCAAAAACATAAAACGTGCTACGACATAATATTTTCTATTACTTAAATGTTTTGAACTTTGAAATATAATTAGATAGATATTTCAATTATATATAAGATATAAAAATTTATATTCTTAAGTAAGAATGTATATATATATTTTACAAACGCGTTAATATATAAATTAAATATAAAACGTTTCGATATTGGGACTTTGATTTAAAGAAGCAAACGACCAAAACACTCAAATGAATAAGTTACACATTGAGTTGGATTATTTTTCATTGATTTGAGTTTTGTCATATATAAAGGTACACGACGCGAAACGTAAAATGCTAGTTTTCTTAGTGTACAAAATGTCGTTCGAGAAACCGGAACCGGGACATTGGTCGTGTGACAACGTACAAGTTTTGGAACTAATTTTACAAATTAACTATGCACGTAAATATAATATAATATTAAATTAATTATATAAATTAATGATAATATATATAAATATTATATAAACTGTCGGCAACCCACGAGAAGAATGAGAGATAGCTGGAAACAGGAGCTCCGCGAGTGCGGAGCTTTATGCCTATATACCTCCGCGAGTGCGGAGGAAGCTGGGACAGAAATGGATATAAAGCTCGATCGAATTCGCGTTCATTCTTCACAATTCATTTCACATACTCCGTAATCATTACCAATATTATTTATATTTATATTATTATTATTAATTAGTATTAAGATTATAATTATAAATCTTAATTTTAGTATTATTATTATTATTATTATTAGTATTATACATAAAATATTACGACGAGGTTATGAACGGATTATTTCAAAACGAGTTTTACGAGCGGGATAGAGCTAAGGAAATTATGGGTTATAGCTATGGAGGTTATGGGTAATGTTCGGGGGTATAGCTCGTGAGGTCAATCTAGTATTTATCATCTCCGTTGCTACTATGTATTTTCCTGCAATATTGAATCTCAATATTGATACGTGAGCACTCATAACTTAACTTTTACATACTAATAGTGTATCCCTGACTAGTGCTCGAGTATATAGAATTATGCATGTTTGTACTTTTAATATTGCCTTTAGTTAGGTTATGTTGAATCCTGAATTAGTTATATATGCGGTTGAGATAAGGTATAAGATATGCATGTCGTTGGAAAGCTAGCGAAAAATTAAGAACTTTTCCTTTAGATATCAAATGGTTTCAATGAACGGATTTGAAGTTATAGTCCATCGAATTTTTGTATTATTATTAAAAATGATTATTATTATCGTCGTTATTATCGTCGTTCTAGTTTTATCTTATTATTATTATCTTTATCAATAAAAGGATTTATCATTAAAAATTGTTATTTTTATTATTATTACTATCATTATTATCATTAAAGTTATAATTAGTATTATTATTATTATTATTATTATTATTATTATTATTATTATTATTATTATTATTATTATTATTATTATTATTATTATTATTATTATTATTAGTATTATTATTATTATTATTATTATTATTATTATTATTATTATCATTATTATTATTATTATCATTATTAATATATATATCATTATTTAAAAATGGTTATTGTTATTATTATATTATCATTATCGTTAATATTGTCATAGTAATTATCATTATTAGTATTATTGTAATTAAAACTAATATTAGTAACACCTAATTATTTTGATTACTATTATTATCATTATTATGAACATGATATAAAAGACGATTAAAAGCTATTAAACGAAACGATTAGGAAATAATGAGTAAGAGTATCATGATGAAATTAAAATATTATAAGATATTGATTTAGATAAAATTATCGTTCTTATTATTTTTATTATTACTATTATTATTTAAAGTATCGTTAGTATTAAAACTATCATTTTAACAAAAATTATCATTTTAATAGAAATGTCATTGTTACTATAAAATATCATTAGTAATATCATTTTAAATAGAATTATTATTTTATAAATAATATTAAAAAGTATCATAAATATTAAAGTTATCATAATCAGAATTATCGTTTTATTATAATGTCATCTTAGTAATTATAAATATTGATATTTTTATAATAATAATAATTATTATTACAAAATAATACAACTTTTACTTACTATTATTATAGATATTATTTTATCAAATAAATATGTGATACAAACATATTTTACTACGTGTAATAAATTACTTTAATAATACCTATCATATTATCTTTATGATATTAAATGAACTCTATAAATTTTATTACTTAATATATATAAAAATATATTTTATTATATAAATTTTTATATAAAATTTTATTTATTAATAAATGAATCATATTATTTACTCTAATAAATCTTTTAAAAATATTTAAAAAATATAAAACGACGATATTTAAAATATATTATAATCATGTATAAATTTTGGAAATCATTTTGAGTCAAATTGACTTTTGTTGACTTTTGCATATTAGTCTCGAGCATTAGGATTGTGGTACACTATGACCGGACCTAATTGTTAGACAAATATTGACCAGCATATAAATATATATAATTAATTTAGGTTCGTGAATCTGAGGCCAACCTTGCACTTGTTCAATGACGTTATATGTATTTTTACTACGAAATACAATATGTGAGTTTCATTTGCCTTTTTACCCTTTATATTTTTGGGCTGAGAATACATGCGCAATTTTTATAAATGTTTTACGAAATAGACACAAGTAATTGAAACTACATTATATGGGTGAATGATCGAAGCCGAATATGCCCCTTTTGCTTGGTAACCTAAGAATTAGTAAACCGATCTACTAATTGACGCGAATCCTAAAGATAGATCTATTGGGCCTAACGAACCCCATCCATGGTTGCGGATGTTTTAGTACTTCGATGTTATTTTATCATGTCCGATGGATGTCCCAGAATGATAGGGGATATTATTATATGCATCTTGTTAATGTCGGTTACCAGGTGTTCACCATATGAATGATTTTTGTCTCTATGCATGGGACGTATATTTATGAGAACTGGAAATGAAAATTCTTGTGGTCTACTAAAATGATGAAAATGAATGATTATGATAAACTAACGAACTCACCAACCTTTTAGTTGACTCTTTAAAGCATGTTTATTCTCAGGATTGAAAGAAATCTTCCGCTGTGCGTTTGCTCATTTTCAAGATATTACTTGGAGTCTTTCATAGTATATTTCGAGAACGTTGCATTCGAGTAGTTGAGTTCATCAAGATTATTATTAAGTCAATTATAGTTGGATATATTATGAAATGGTATGCATGCCGTCAACCTTCGATGAAATGAAAGTTTGTCTTGTAAAAACGAATACAATGTTTGTAAAATGTATCATATAGAGGTCAAGTACCTCGCGATGTAACCAAATGTAATGTATTCGTCCAGATAGATTAGGACGTGTCTCTTCACTTGGTCTCTAGGACTTGAAGAAAGAGTCACATTTATTATTTATGCATTTATTTACATTCTTGTAATTTCAATTCTTGTAACGACATTCTATTTTCCGCTGCGTACTCAATAAAGTTTGTTTTTATCATATAGTGTTGTTCTCATTATATAATATATTGGTATTTTTGATATTAATGTCACATTCACCCAGGCCCTAACTGGGGGTGTGATAGAGTTCATCGCCTTGGGGCGCGCCTGTGTTGTTCGTCAAGAAGAAGGACGGATCTTTCCGCATGTGTATCGACTATCGAGAGCTGAACAAATATTACGATCAAGAATAGGTATCCTCTTCCTAAAATTGACAATCTTTTCGATCAGCTGCAAGGATCCAGTGTTTACTCCAAGATCGATCTACGGTCAGGTTATCACCAGTTGATGGTGAAGGAGAGCGATGTACTTAAGACGGCGTTCTGAATACGTTATGGCCACTACGAGTTTCTGGTGATGTCATTTGGCTTAACTAACACACCTGTCATGTTTATGGATCTCATGAATCGCATATGCAAGCCATATCTGGACAAATTCGTTATCGTCTTCATAGATGATATCCTCATATATTCCAAAAGTGAAACAGAACATGAGCAACATCTTCGACTCGTGCTAGAACTCTTGAGGCAAGAGCAACTTTATGCCAAATTCTCTAAGTGCAAATTTTGGTTGAAGGAAGTTCAATTTCTCGGTCATATCATGAGCGATCAGGGTATCAAAGTTGATCCCGCAAAGATCAAAGTTATCAGTAAGTGGGAAACCCCCACTACTCCGACTGATATCCGCCAATTCTTAGGCTTCGCCGATTACTATCGTAGATTCATCGAAGGTTTCTCTTTAATTACACGTCCTTTGACTGCATTAACTCATAAGGGGAAGAAGTTCGTTTGGGAAACCGAGCAAGAATCGGCATTCCAAACCCTGAAGCAGAAGTTAACCACCTCACATATTATGTCCCTTCCTGAAGGTAGTGATGACTTCATTGTGTATTGCGATGCTTCCCGACAAGGTTTTGGGTGTGTATTGATGCAACTGAAGAAGGTTATTGCTTACGCCTCCCGACAACTAAAGATTCACGAGCAAAACTACACAACTCACGATCTCGAGCTTGAAGCTGTTGTCTTCGCACTAAAACTGTGGAGACACTATCTTTATGGGACTAAGAGCACTATTTTCACCAACCACAAGAGCCTCTAACACATTTTTGATCAGAAGCAACTGAATATGAGACAACTTCGATGGATCAAGACATTGAACGACTATGATTGTGAACTCCGTTACCATCCTGGCAAGGAAAATGTGTCGATGCCTTAAGCCAAAAGGAGAGAATGGTACCTCTTCATGTTCGTGCATTGAACATTACCATTCAGAAGAATCTCAACAGCCAAATCCGTGTAGCCCAAGATGAGGCTCTCAAGGAGGATAATATTGCTCAAGAGCACTTGAACATTCTC
Organism: Rutidosis leptorrhynchoides; assembly: GCF_046630445.1. NCBI lineage: Eukaryota > Viridiplantae > Streptophyta > Magnoliopsida > Asterales > Asteraceae > Rutidosis > Rutidosis leptorrhynchoides. Next base: position 292,451,906 of record NC_092336.1, on the reverse strand, counting down.
GTTTCTCGATTTGAGGTCAAGGAAACTGGACTCTGATACTTTGCTGGAAGAATCTGGGTGCCTAGTTATGGGGATCTACGGAGCCTTAATCTAGATGAAGCCCACAAGTCAAGGTATTCAATTCATCCAGGAGCTGGTAAGATGTACCACGACCTCAAGGTTCAATATTGGTGGCCAAACCTCAAAAGGGATGTTGTAGCATATGTTGGAAGGTGTTTAACTTGTTCCAAGATCAAAGTCGAACATCAGAAGCCGTATGGGTTACTTCAACAACCCGAAATCCCACAATGGAAGTGGGAAGGAATAACAATGGACTTCATCACGAAGCTACTAAAGACGGTAGGCGGTTATGATACCATCATGGTTATCGTTGATCGTCTTACCAAATCTGCACACTTCCTAGCCATGAAGGAAACTAATACAATGGAGAGACTGGTGCAGTTATACATAAAGGAGATTGTATCTCATCACGGTGTACCCTTATCGATTATCTCAGATCGCGATACCCGTTTCGCTTCTAGATTTTGGCATTCTTTACAAGAAGCCTTAGGAACACGTCTAGATATGAGCACAACGTATCACTCGTAAACCAACGGACAGAGCGAGCGCACGATCCAAACCCTGGAGGATATGTTACGTGCTTGTGTTATTGATTTCGGGAAAGCTTGGGAGAGACATTTGCCGTTAGCCGAATTCTCTTACAACAACAACTATCACACAAGCATTAAGGACGCACCTTTTGAAGCATTGTATGGCTGTAAATGTCGTTCTCCTATCTGTTGGGCCGAAGTAGGTGAAAAACAACTCACCGGTCTCGAACTCGTCCATGAAACAACCGAGAAGATTGTCCAAATTCAAGCGAGGCTCAAGACGGCCCGTGATCGTCAAAAGAGCTATGCCGACCTTAAACGTGGAGATCACGAATTTCAAATAAGCGACCGTGTTATGTTGAAAGTCACACCTTGGAAAGGTGTAATCCGCTTCGAAAAGCGTGGGAAGTTGAATCCGCGATATATTGGTCCTTTTGAAGTCTTGGAGCGTGTTGGACCCGTTGCTAACCATTTGGATCTTCCGACTCAATTGAGCGCAGTTCACCCCACTTTCCACGTGTCGAATCTGAAAAAATGTCTTGCCGAACCAAAACTCATCATACCTCTCGAGGAGCTTACGATTGACGATAAACTCCATTTCGTGGAAGAACCTGTCGAAATTATGGACCGTGAGGTCAAGAACTTGAAACGCAACAAGATTCCGATTGTCAAAGTACGATGGAATGCAAAACGAGGACCTGAGTTACTTAGGAGCGAGAGGATCAGATGAAGCAAAAGTGTCCTCACCTCTTCACAACTCTACCATATACTTCAACTTAAAATTTTGGGACGAAATTTTCATTAACAGGTGGGTAATGTAACGACCCCACTTTTTAAACTTGCTTTTGTGCTTTGTGCTTTCACGAAACTGAGTTTTTGTGCGTATTGTGCCATATTATACTCTAGGATCTTACTACATGTGAATTACTTTCATTTATATGTGAAAACGTGCCTTTAAGTATGTAGGTTACTTAACTTGATCTCCGGAAGCCTTTATGACCATTAGTGTCACTTGACGTTTAGAACGAACTGCGTACTGTGTACACGTTTAACTTTTATCGTAATCGGAATATTATGACTACGAAATACTAATTGTTATTTTATAATAACAATTACTTGGGTTTTTGGATGCTTAATTACACTTAGTAATTTACTAGAGCATACTAGTTAGTCTTGTTGGACTTTCTACCTTGTTGGACTTTAGCCCACCCTACTCTAGCTAGTGGACTATTTAATTAGCCCAATTATTAGTGGATTATGACCCAATTATATGTAAGACAAATGCCTATTTATAAGAGCCATGTAACGACCCTGGATTTTTCCAACGTTTATTTATTAATAATTATTATTATTAATACTTGTGATTAAACGAATGTACGTTATTACATTTACATGTTGCCATGATTGCCCGTACTTGACTTTAAATGCCCGAAACATCTTTGTGACACACAAAACTTGCACGAATAATATTTTCAAGTATTATTTACATTCATGATTAAGTTTATTAATCATTTTAATTAACTAAGGTTGTTGGTTAATTACTTGGGCTTTGTTGGATTTAATTGTTAATTACTTGAACTTGGGCCTTTATTAGTGTTATGGACTCATGATATTGGGCTTATAAGCCCACCATACATCTTAAATGGTTTAACTAGCCCAACCTAACATGTAAGTACCACTTTAGAACTTAACTAGTTAGTAAATACTTGTAGGAATCTAGTTATCACCTTATCCCCATGCAAGCCTCCTTATTAACCAACTTTTGTGACATTTACATGCTATAAACTTGTGGATCCTTCCCTTCCTCTTGCTAGCTTGGCCGTCGGCCTTATGGGGTGTAAAGGGGAGTTTTTTTTTTTTTTTTTTTACTACTTCACTTACTTGTAATCTCACACATACACTTCATTTGAAACTTACATCTTACTTTCCTCTCATATTTTTATCTCATCTTTCCTTTACTTGTAAGTACCAAGAACATCTTTTTCTCCCCTTTTCTTTTGGCTAAAACCGAATACCATAGCACCCTTAATCATCATCATCACTTGTTGTTGTTGTAGTTAATTACTTGTTGTTTACATACTTGTTGATGATTACTTACTAGTTAACAAGAATCAATCTTTCTAGTTTGAATTCTTCTTTTTATCTTGTACTAGCAAGAACATACAAGAACTAACTTTCTAGTTATGTTCTACATATAATATGTCAAAATATTGTAAGTTCATGGTTGTAAATCATACTTGAAGCTCATGAAGTAAACTTTAAAGTTTACTTTCCAAAGATCAAGACTTAGGCTTGAATCTTTAAAGTATGCAACCCACGAACTTATTAACTTGTTTACTTAGCTTATTTACTTCATTTACTTGCACTTTAATTTCATGTTTGTTGGTTGTAAATGGTCAAGTATTACAAGTTAGTCTTGATCTCATACTATCTTGAACTAAAAGTTAACTTTAAAGGTTCAAGAACATGTAAGTAAGCTTTCTTTAATTATAACTTTGTACACTTATGTTAGATCTAGAATTTTGAGTCTTGGATCTTCAAGATCAAACTAAGAACTATGTTCTACAACTCAAGATCTTGATTTCATAAGTTACTTTCAAGTTTGTAACTTATTATTAGTTTTAAAGTTCATGTATGTGTTAGATCTAAGACTTTGATGTAACTATGGTTCATCAAAACACTTGCAACACTTAAGTGAGTTGTGCTTCATGTCTTAGACTTACACTTGGGTTATGATGGTCAAACCTTGGTGAAAATGATGCAAACACATCAACGAGTTGTACACTTGAAGCTATATGCATCAAGGATGAGAACCATGATAAGCATCAAGCACCAAGAACCACCGGAACCTACTGACCCTACTGTTCTACTGTTTCTGTGACTGACCCGTACGACCTGGGCTACTGTAACTATGAATTTCAGATATCTCTGTTCGAGTATATAACTTTTCATATATGACTTGTCTTAATCCAAGTTACGGTTTAGGATTTATGGCCCTCCGATCATCACTATGTCCATTTAACGTTGTGCTGAAAATTCTGACCTACTCGCACTTAGACCGTCGCCACAGTCAAACGAAGACGAGATATCTTCTATAATTTTTACCACAACTAAAGGACTCATATACGGAGCCATTTCCACTAGTCTCACCTTATTTCAGTAGGTATAGAGGCCGTGGTGACTGACCGAACTCAGCCTTTGTTTTAAACTCTTTTCATGAACGAAATTTACTTTACACCTTTTGTTTAATGATGAATGATGATGACCCTTAAGACCTTATTTACATACTTTTAAAGCTATTCAGACGATTTACTGACTTAGTACTATTTGACTTAGGTTGAGGACCCGTTTGGACAACCTTCATTACTTGCTTACTTTCCGAGTCATACTTTACCGCTACTTTATCATTGTGAGTTATAGCATTCCCTTTTTTTTTTTACTTTAACTTATTTTGGGAACTGAGAATACATGCGGATTTTATGTTTTACATACTTGGCACGAGTACTTAAACTTATATATGTGTGGGTTATACAACGGCATAAACATTCCCTTTAGCTCGGTAACATTTAGTCATTGGTTTTTGAACCGGTGAACGCGAATCTTAGATATGGATCCATAGGGTTTGACATCCCCACTCGGGCTAGTAGTGCTAGCATTTAACGAGTGTTTAATACTTCGTAAACATACGCACTTCCCAAGTGTACTTTCAGGGGGGATAAATGTTAAGTTAGTTACCAAGTGCCCACGGTTAACATATACTTTATCATACTGTTTTGAAACGCTCTTTGTAGCATTGAAATCTCGTGGCCTACCTTACATTACTGTTATACTTAAACTATAGCTCACCAACCTTTGTGTTGATGTTTTTAAGCATGTTTTTCTCAGGTGCTTAAGGTTGCTTCCGCTGTGTACTAGTCTTGCCGTAGACACCCGCTGCTCTAGTGTTATCACCGCATGAACTGTTTATCTTGCATTCAAACTTTATTACATTTGAAACTATGTTTTGTAACGACCTAAGGGGCACATACATTTATTCATGCTTGCTATTCGTAGAAGCATACTGTTGGTGTAAAACACTTGACGTTCGTTATGACGTCACCTTTTATCGTGAATGCAAACATATTTTGAAATACCATATAGTGTTTGACCTTGTAATGATCCTGTCGTTGATGATTCGTACACGATGGTTTTGTACGGGGCATCACATTTGGTATCAGAGCATTGGTTGTAGGGAATTAGGTTGCATTAGTGAGTCTAAGACTTACCCGAGTAGGATTCACTAATAGGATTAATCTACAACTTGCTAGTTTACTTGTTTCCGCTGAACTTACTGCATGCTGCTGCTTACTTTTACTGCTATATACCGTATGCTATTACATGATTTCACTACTGTATGATATTACTTGCTTTCGATTGCATGCTACTTCTGTACGATTCGTTATTATTGCCATGCTACTTATTGTTATACATGATTTAAACTGTTGGCCTAATACGTGCTTGCTTTATGACTTACTGACATGGAAAAATTTATTTTTCCTTGTTCAGATGTCGGATACACCACCTGCTATCATTTTGGGCAGTTCAGACTCGTCAGCCACCTCACCTGCTGCTGCCGACACACCGATCCCGCTACCCACGAGTGACCCCGGTGCTTCATCTTCCGGGACTAGCAGCCAGGCGCCTGCCCCAGTGGTTACTTCTAGCGGAGCCTAGGACCCTTCGGAGATTCCAACTCCATCTGCCCCCGGACCCTCAGTATCACAGCCCCGCTCCGGTGAGATTGTGATTCCCGCGGAGTTCGGGGAAGGTCCTTTTCGTAACCGGTATCGCCATTGGTGCCGAGCGCCCCTGATGGACGTCTCATTCCGATCAGACCTGCTATGTACAGATAGATGATGGCCGCTCAAGGAAGGCCAGTTCAGCCACCCGTACAGCCACCACATGATTCGGACGACCCGTCATCCACTGATGCTTCATCCGACGACACCTCCTGTAACACCCCGTCAAAAATCCCTTTAACAAAATGTTAACTCTGGTCCCAGTGCTTGGCTTGACTTCTGTAACAACCCTGCTTTTTCCGTCACTTCCGTTAACTTTCTTTTAATTAATTTAACGACGATTACTTGAATTTTATACGTTTATGTGTAATAAATACATACTTGATCCATGGAGGGTTACAATAATTAATATGGGTTGATATTAATGCGAATAAACATTTCAGATAAAGAAATACGATAAAAACGATACGGTTTTGATAACTGCTTTTCGAGCAACGAAACGCTCGGGTTTATTTTAATAATTAATTTAATAATTATTAACTTTTTTTAAATATTTAATTTATTGGGTTTAGCGTTCCGGGCCTTCGGTACGACTAAACGGCACTTGAAACGGACCACGAGTACAAGCTTTTACGCAAAACGAGCCGAGACCCGAGCCCGAGGCCACATGGCCATGACCTCATACATCATCATCATTGATCTCATGAGTAGCCCATGCATGTTGACTATTAGTTTTAGGCCCATGCATGTTGACTATAAGTTTTAAGCTCATGTTTGTTGACTTTTAGTTTTAAGCACTAAATGACTAACTAGATAATTGTCTAGATAATTATTACACTCTCATTCTATCATACATCCACAATAGTGCAGCTCATTCCTCCTCCCTCTCTTCTTCTTCACTTCAAACACACACACACAAATCAACCATCAAACTTCCTTGTTTGCTCTTACTCGTTGATCAATCTTGCTCCGATCGTCGTTCTCTACGCGCTAGTATACACAAATTGTGTTTTGAGGTATAATTACACTGATCCCAATTCAATTAAATCTAATTTTATTCAATTACATAGTGTAGTCAAGTCTAGTGCTCAATTGATTGTGTTATTACTCGTTGTTAGTCGTTAATTTGATCAATTGATATTGTTTACATGAAAAACGAATTGTATTTCAAGGATCTGATAAGAGTTGACTTTTTATCTGATCATTTAACATGTTTAGATGTTTAGCTTTCGAAAAACTATTAACTTTAGGCTTTGATTTCACTTGATTTCGTTACCGTATGCTTAAGATATGCTAAATCGAAGTTTTGACTAGTTTATAATTGCAATCCGAATTCTCTGAGATATGTGATTATTGAATTAGCTAATGAAAAGTGTACTACTGTAATTCTTGTGAAAATCATGCATGTTAGACTTAATAATTGCATCAAAAGCTTTTGTAATGCTCCCGATATGTTTAAACGAAGATTCATACGTTAAAGTGTACCGAAACTGTTTTAATGCTAGAAATAATTACCTAGAGTGGACTAGAAATTGATTGAGGCTTTGATCTTCTAGATTATGTTATTTAATATGGTCCTTCACATATTTAATTTGCACGTTAACATCTGAAAACGTTAATTACCATGAGTTATAGGTTTGATATGTTGACATGTCTAGTTATTGTCCAAAACTGATAGATCAGTAAAGATCGGTTAGTCGGTACAAATTGGCTAAACAAAAATTGCTCTATTTTTGATATGTGTTAGTTTAACTTGTCCTTGAACCATGGCCACTGGTATTGTATCAATTGCATGTCCCTAGCTCCGGTTATAGCCAAAACAAAATCAGTGCACTGACAGAAACTGACTTGGAAAACCATAAATATATCCCTTCTGATTCCTGACTTTTAATTATCGTATGAGACCCTGGTCAGACTTTTTGGAATTGATTTTGAGTATACTTATGATCTTGAGTTTTCCATGTTTGCATGAATTTTGTACCATGAGATAATATGCTAAGTTTGCTACATGTACATGAACTTTGTGCACAACGATAAACTGAAATTGTGAAATTGACCATGTATGACCTAAAACGTGTTGTTTGACTTAGGTTTGACATGTTGACCAACATTTGACATGAACCTACTGATGTTGACCTTAGTTGACTACTTTGACCAAGTTTGACTTTTGGTTTGACATTGGTTGACTTTGTTTGACTTGCATGATCTAGTTGACTATATGTTGACTTTTACTTTGAAAAGCGTCGAATCGAGCAATAAGACAACTTAAACTATGAAACCACATTTTCTTAAGACATATATGTTGACCAACCTGAATACGTATACTTAGGTTGCATTACTCGGCACTAAACCATACAAGTTATTTGTCCACTTTTCAATCCGAGCTTTATTCAAGGTGAGTCTACAGTCCCGCTTTTTACATGTTTTTCAGGGATGAGAATACACGCTGTTATACTTACATTATCAAATGCTTTTGTATTGACACGAGTACTATATATGCATATTGAGTTTGTTCAAAAAGCCTCTAGCTTGAATACTTTAAATACCATCGGTGTAGGCATAATTTAGATGGATGGATCCGTTAGGTTGACAACCTCACCCGCTATAAAAACTGTGGTGCATTTACTTTGAACATTAAGACACTTGAACAAGTGTATAACATTTTATGAGGTAAAGGCGGGTATAGTGGATTCTATACTCGGGTCATTGCTAGTATTCTGGTGCTCATAGATTATGCAAACGTTTCGCAACTTGGAGTTGTACTTGTAAAATCTCGTGGTCAAGGAAATTAAACTATTTTTCTGATAACTGTTTTCAGACACTGTTACATTACTTTAAACCTGTAGATTCACCAACATTATTTATTGACCTATTTTTACGTGTTTTATTCTCAGGTCCTTAAGAGGTAGACTTCCGCTGTGTTTGCTGCATGGTCTGGCCGTGGAGTCAGCATATTATTTAAAGAACATTAATTACTTTTGCATTTAAAACTTTTGTAACTGTTTAAATATTGTTGGCTTGTGGTTACGATCACAACAGTGTTTCTATTTTGGAGTTTATTGACTTATGTTTTGAAGTCAATTTTTAATAAAATTAAATGCGATTGCTTTAAACGTCTCATATAGAGGGCGTAAATGTTAACTGTGGGACCTTGATTAATGCGCCGTCAGATGGTAATTTGGCGGGGTGTTAAAGATGGTATAAGAGCTAACGGTTCGTAGGGAAACTAGGACTTGCATTAGTGTGTCTGATTTGGTCATTAGGACACTTTAGTGAGTCTAGACTACGACCAGGACTTAGTCATTACATTAGTACTTTATGACTAACGTTATTTGTTTGGCTAACCTGCTTTATATGTGTTCTTGTCTTGTGAGATAGATGTCACAGAATTCCTGAAATAGCAGCAATTCAAGTGTGGCTGATGCCAATGCACCTGCTCATGCACCAGCACCTGCTCCACACCAGATGCCTAACTATCCCGTTAATCTTTATGAGTTGGATCTAATTCATACTAATCGAAACAGGAATGTAATTGATCGTGTTAATGCTTTGAGTGATGTTGCGAGGACATACCCCCATCCTGATGATCTCGACAGGTTGGACTCAAGGGTTACGTCCATACACACTTATATGTACGAGACCGAAGCAAGGTTCTTCGACATGGAGCGATTGATAACAGCCTTGACTGCCAGGGTTGCTGCGTTGGAGGCAGAACGTGATAGGCCGAGGAATGATGGACCTGCCTCCCGTACCCGACAGAAGAGGAAGTGAAGGGTCATCCGACCATGAGCTTTCTTTTCTTTTTCATCCACCATCCTTTCTTTATTTGATTACATAAGACTTACCGGGTGTTTAAACCGGGCTACTAGCACATTATGATTATTGTTTGGTTTTATTACTTTTGGGATTTGGTTTATTACTTTTTGGATTGTAATAATAATAATGGTGGATTATGCTATTAGCGATTATTATCTTTTATTGCATGCGGTAATATTCTGTATTTAGTAACATTGTATGATTATAATACTTGTGTTTTGTGATACTGCCATGATTTCATTGTTACTACTTAGTGCTACTACCGTTGCTATCACTACATAACACTAGTGCCACTACTATTACCACTAGTGTCACTACTATCACTACAATCACTACTATCACTCCTATCACTACTACCACTACTAATACTACTTACACTACTTCTCACTACTTACGAATTTTTTCGTACTATTATTATTTACTAGTCTTCAACACCTGTTGCTAGTATATTTTCATATAGCGTTGTTTTGACACTGACTTAGTGTGTTTTCTGTGTTGAAGATGCCTCCGAAGCAATCAACCGCTGCTCAGATCAGGAGATTGGTTGCTGAAGGTATTGCGGCCGAGAGAGCTGAACTACTGAGAGAATTCAACAATGGCCGCAACAGCAATGATCGCGGTGGTTCTAGCAACACCAATGGGAATGGCACTCAAGGCCGTAATGGATGTTCTTACAAGACATTCACTAGTTGCAACCCGCATCCTTTTAACGGAACTGAGGGACCAGTTGGTCTCACTCGTTGGTTTGAAAAGCTTGAGTCGGTTTTCCGCATCAGCGGATGTAATGCTAATGACCGGGTAGGTTTTGCTACGGGCACGCTGTCGGACAGTGCGCTCACCTAGTGGAACAACTATGCTCAATCCCTGGGTCATGATCAAGCTTATGCCCTACCTTGGGAAACTTTGAAGCAAATAATGATAGAGGAGTATTGTTCACGGAATGAGATTAAGAAAATGGAACGCGAGTTCCGAGAATTGAAGTTAGTAGGCAATAATCTCACCGCCTATAACAAGAGGTTCTTTGAGCTGGCGCTAATGTGTCCTGAAATGGTTACTCCTGAGAAGCGAAAGGTTGAACTGTACATTGAAGGTCTAAGTGAGAATATTCAAGGCGGGGTCACTACTTCTAAACCCGCAAACGTGCAAGAAGCTATTGACATGGCTAGTATGTTATTGGACCACATTGCCCAGAGAGGGAAGGGTACTACAGTGAATGAGAATAAGTCCAATGATGGTAAGAGGAAGTGGAATGGTGGTCAAGATAAGAATTTTAACCAATAGCCATTCAAGAAGCAAAATACTTACCGCAACGACACTGGGGTCGCCGGAACTAACTCCGGTTATAAGGGCAAAAATCCACAATGTCAATAGTGTGGCAAGCATCACACCGGAAACTGTGCTGTTCTAATTTGTGACCGGTGCAAGAAGTTTGGCCATTTGGCCAAAGATTGTAAGGTTAACCTCAACAACAACAACACTGCAAACAATGCGAACAATGCTGGTAATGGTAAGAACTGTTTTGGTTGCGGACAACTAGGTCATTTCAAGAAAGACTGTCCTAAGAACAACAATAATGGGAATGCTCGAGGCAGGGCATTCATCATCAATTCTGCGGAAGCTCGTGATGATCCGAAACTAGTCACGGGTACGTTTTCACTCAATGATCAACCTGTTTATGTTTTGTTTGACTCTGGTGCTGATAGAAGTTTTATATCTAAGGATGTCTGTCACAATGTTAAAAATCCCATTTCTCCTCTAGATAACGTGTATTCCATAGAACTAGGGAATGGTAGCTTGATGAGAGCCGATAAGATTTATCGCGGTTGTACTTTGACATTAGAAGGTAAGCCTTTTAGCATTGATGTAATACCTATTAAACTGGGAAGTTTTGACCTTGTGGTTGGAATGGACTGGTTAGCTGATAACAAAGCCGAGGTGGTCTGTGACCTAAAGGCTATTAGTATTCCTATTGCTAACGGTGAACCTATGATGATTTATGGAGAAAAGAATGGCTCACAATTGCATCTCATTAACTGCTTGAAAGTTCAGAGATATGTGAGAAAGGGATGTATCGCGTTTATGGCTAATGTAAACCAAATTGTACCTGATGAAAGGAGACCCGAAGAATTTCCTATAGTTAAGGAATTTCTTGAAGTTTTTCCGGAGGAATTACCTGGTCTCCCACCGCATCGAGAAGTTGAGTTTCAAATAGATTTAGTGCCAGGAGCGGCACCGGTGGCTCGCGCACCGTACAGACTTGCACCCCCAGAGCTTCAAGAGTTATCTAGTCAATTGCAAGAGTTGTTAGACAAGGGATTCATCCGACCGAGTTCTTCACCTTGGGGAGCTCCGGTTTTGTTTGTTAAAAAGAAAGTTGGGTCGATGAGGTTGTGTATCGACTACAGAGAATTGAACAAGTTGACAATCAAGAATCGGTATCCACTACCGAGGATTGATGACTTATTTGATAAACTACAAGGATCGAGTTGTTATTCGAAGATTGATTTAAGATCCGGGTATCACCAAATGAGAGTCAAAGAAGCTGATGTCCCGAAGACGGCGTTTAGAACACGCTATGGACATTATGAGTTTATAGTGATGCCGTTTGGTTTGACGAACGCACCAGCAGTGTTCATGGACCTCATGAACCGTGTGTGTAAGCCATACCTAGATAAATTCGTCATTGTGTTTATTGATGATATATTAGTGTACTCCAAGAACAAGGAAGAGCATGAACAGCATCTACGATCGATATTAACCATGCTTAGAAAAGAGCAGTTGTATGCAAAGTTCTCTAAGTGTGACTTTTGGTTACCAGAGGTACAATTTCTTGGCCATGTTGTAGGGGTCAATGGAATACAGGTCGATCCAGCAAAGATTAAGTCGGTTAAGAATTGGGAAACTCCAAAGACGCCAACTCAGATCCGACAATTTTTGGGTTTAGCTGGTTACTACAGGAGATTCATCGAGGGATTCTCTAAGATTGCCCGACCATTAACAGCGTTGACTCATAAGGGCAAGAAGTATGAGTGGTCAGAGCCACAAGAAACTGCATTTCAGTTGTTGAAGGAGAAGTTAACAACTGCACCGATATTGTCTCTACCCGAGGGAAGTGAAGATTTTGTTGTTTATTGTGATGCTTCATGTCAAGGAATGGGTTGCGTGCTCATGCAACGAAATAAGGTTATTGCTTATGGATCGCGACAGTTAAAGATTCATGAGCAGAACTACACTACGCACGACCTTGAATTAGGAGCTGTTGTCTTTGCTCTCAAAATGTGGAGACACTACCTGTATGGAACCAAATTTACTATCTTCACTGACCATAAGAGTTTACAGCACATATTCGATCAGAAACAGCTTAACATGAGACAACGACGTTGGATGGAACTACTTAATGATTATAACTGTGAGCTTCAATACCATCCGGGCAAAGCGAATGTTGTGGCGGATGCTTTAAGCAGAAAGGAGCGAGAGAAACCCCTCAGGGTTAAAGCTCTTAATATAGTTGTCCGTACAAATCTCACATCACAGATCCGGGAAGCACAACGAGAAGCCATGAAGCAAGAAAATGTCGATGTTGAATTTCTAAGAGGAATGGATAAGAAATTTGACATCAAGGAGGACGGAACATGGTACTTTGCTAATCGAATCTGGGTACCAAAGTTTGGTGGATTGAGAGAACTAGTGTTGGAAGAAGCACACAAGTCAAGGTACTCAATTCATCCGGGATCAGATAAAATGTACCAAGATTTGAAGGCGTTTTATTGGTGGCCAAATTTGAAAGCTGATATTGCTACCTATGTCGAAAAGTGCTTGACTTGTGCTAAAGTTAAGGCTGAACATCAGAAGCCATCAGGGTTATTAACTCAACCAGAGATTCCACAGTGGAAGTGGGAAGGTATTACCATGGACTTCACCACGAAACTGCCGAGAACGGCGGGAGGATATGATACTATTTGGGTTATCGTGGATCGTCTCACTAAGTCTGCACACTTCTTACCAATAAGAGAAACTGATAAAATGGAGAAGTTGGCTCAGGTTTACATTAAGGAAGTCGTCTCTAGGCATGGAGTTCCTATATCTATTATATCTGATCGCGACAGCAGATTCACTTCAAGGTTTTGGCAGTCATTACAGAAAGCAATGGGGACCTGTTTAGATATGAGTACAGCATATCACCCCCAGACAGATGGCCAAAGCGAACGAACTATTCAGACTTTTGAGGACATGTTGCGAGCATGTGTCATCGATTTTGGAAATGGATGGGATAAGTACTTACCACTAGCTGAGTTCTCATACAATAACAGTTACCATGCGAGCATAAAAGCTGCACCTTTTGAAGCGTTATACGGAAGGAAATGTAGATCTCCTATTTGTTGGAGTGAATTGGGGGATAGTCGGTTGACAGGTCCTGAGATTATTCAGGACACAACTGAGAAAGTTCTACAGATTCAGGAACGATTGAGAACGGCTCGGAGTCGTCAAAAGAGTTACGTCGATGTTAGACGGAATGACATAGAATTCCAAGTTGGTGACAAAGTTATGCTTAAAGTATCACCTTGGAAGGGTGTCGTACGGTTTGCAAAACGAGGTAAATTAAGTCCTAGATATGTTGGACCATTCGAGATAACCGAAAGAGTCGGACCGGTAGCTTACAGGTTGGAACTGCCACAAGCACTCAGTGGTATACACGACGTTTTTCACGTATCCAACTTGAAGAAGTGTTTAGCTGACGAGAATTTGATTATTCCATTAGAGGAACTGCGTATCGACGACAAACTTCATTTCATTGAAGAGCCTGTTGAAATCTTGGGCCGTGAGGTCAAACAGTTGAAGCAAAGCAGAATTCCTATCGTTAAAGTTCGGTGGAACGCGAGAAGAGGACCAGAGTTCACGTGGGAGTGTGAAGATCAGATGAGACTAAAATACCCGCAACTGTTTCCTGAGGAAACTACTTCAGTGGACTATCACTAAAATTTCGGGACGAAATTTTCAATAACAGGTGGGTAATGTAACAACCCTGCTTTTTCCGTCACTTCCGTTAACTTTCTGTTAATTAATTTAACGACGATTAATTGAATTTTATGCGTTTATGTGTAATAAATACATACTTGATCCTTGGAGGGTTACAATAATTAATATGGATTGATATTATTGCGAATAAACATTTCAGATAAAGAAATACGATAAAAACGATACGGTTTTGATAACTGCTTTTCGAGCAACGAAACGCTCGGGTTTATTTTAATAATTAATTTATTAATTATTAACTTTTTTTAAATATTTAATTTATTGGGTTTTTAATAAATTAAACGTTTGGTTGCGTTTTAACGGTCGGTTTAGCGTTCCGGGCCTTCGGTACGACTAAACGGCACTTGAAACGGACCACGAGTACAAGCTTTTACGCAAAACGAGCCGAGACCCGAGCCCGAAGCCACATGGCCATGACCTCATACATCATCATCATTGATCTCATGAGTAGCCCATGCATGTTGACTATTAGTTTTAGACCCATGCATGTTGACTATTACTTTTAAGCTCATGTTTGTTGACTTTTAGTTTTAAGCACTAAATGACTAACTAGATAATTGTCTAGACAATTATTACACTCTCATTCTATCATACATCCACAATAGTGCAGCTCATTCCTCCTCCCTCTCTTCTTCTTCACTTCAAACACACACACACAAATCAACCATCAAACTTGCTTGTTTGCTCTTACTCGTTGATCAATCTTGCTCCGATCGTCGTTCTCTACGCGCTAGTATACACAAATTTTGTTTTGAGGTATAATTACACTAATCCCAATTCAATTAAATCTAATTTTATTCAATTACATAGTGTAGTCAAGTCTAGTGCTCAATTGATTGTGTTATTACTCGTTGTTAGTCGTTAATTTGATCAATTGATATTGTTTACATGAAAAACGAATTGTATTTCAAGGATCTGATAAGAGTTGACTTTTTATCTGATCATTTAACATGTTTAGATGTTTAGCTTTTGAAAAACTATTAACTTTAGGCTTTGATTTCACTTAATTTCGTTACCGTATGCTTAAGATATGCTAAATCGAAGTTTTGACTAGTTTATAATTGAAATCCGAATTCTCTGAGATATGTGTTTATTGAATTAGCTAATGAAAAGTGTACTACTGTAATTCTTGTGAAAAATCATGCATGTTAGACTTAATAATTGCATCAAAAGCTTTTGTAATGCTCCCGATATGTTTAAACGAAGATTCATACGTTAAAGTGTACCGAAACTGTTTTAATGCTAGAAATAATTACCTAGAGTGGACTAGAAATTGATTGAGGCTTTGATCTTCTGGATTATGTTATTTCATATGTTCCTTCACATATTTCATTTGCATGTTAACATCTGAAAACGTTAATTGCCTTGAGTTATAAGTTTGATATTTTGACATGTCTAGTTATTGTCCAAAACTGATAGATCAGTAAAGATCGGTTAGTCGGTACAAATTGGCTAAACAAAAATTGCTCGATTTTTGATATGTGTTATTTTAACTTGTCCTTGAACCATGTCCACTTGTCTTGTATCAATTACATGTCCCTAGCTCCGGTTATAGCCAAAACGAAATCAGTGCGCTGACAGAAACTGACTTGGCAAACCATAAATATATCCCTTCTGATTCCTGACTTTTAATTATTGTATGAGACCCTGGTCAGAATTTTTGGAATCAATTTTGAGTATACTTATGATCTGGAGTTTTCCATGTTTGCATGAATTTTGTACTATGAGATAATATGCTAAGTTTGCTACATCTACATGAACTTTGTGCACAACGATAACCTGAAATTGTGAAATTGACCATGTATGACCTAAAACGTGTTTTTTGACTTAGGTTTGACATGTTGACCAACATTTGACATGAACCTACTGATGTTGACCTTAGTTGACTACTTTGACCAAGTTTGACTTTTGGTTTGACATTGGTTGACTTTGTTTGACTTGCATGATCTAGTTGACTATATGTTGACTTTTACTTTGAAAAGAGTCGAGTCGAGCAATAAGACAACTTACACTATGAAACCACATTTTCTTAAGACATATATGTTGACCAACCTGAATACGTATACTTAGGTTGCATTACTCGGCACTAAACCATACAAGTTATTTGTCCACTTTTCAATCCGAGCTTTATTCAAGGTGAGTCTACAGTCCCGCTTTTTACATGTTTTTCAGGGATGAGAATACACGCTGTTATACTTACATTATCAAATGCTTTTGTATTGACACGAGTACTATATATGCATATTGAGTTTGTTCAAAAATCCTCTAGCTTGAATACTTTAAATACCATCGATGTAGGCACAATTTAGATGGACGGATCCGTTAGGTTGACAACCTCACCCGCTATAAAAACTGTGGTGCATTTACTTTGAACATTAAGACACTTGAACAAGTGTATAACATTTTATGAGGTAAAGGCGGGTATAGTGGATTCTATACTCAGGTCATTGCTAGTATTCAGGTGCTCATAGATTATGCAAACGATTCACAACTTGGAGTTGTACTTGTAAAATCTCGTGGTCAAGGAAATTAAACTATTTTTCTGACAACTGTTTTCAGAAACTGTTACATTACTTTAAACCTGTAGATTCACCAACATTATTTGTTGACCTGTTTTTACGTGTTTTATTCTCAGGTCCTTAAAAGGTAGACTTCCGCTGTGTTTGTTGCATGGTCTGGCCGTGGAGTCAGCATATTATTTAAAGAACATTAATTACTTTCGCATTTAAAACTTTTGTAACTGTTTAAATATTGTTGGCTTGTGGTTACGATCACAACAGTGTTTCTATTTTGGAGTTTATTGACTTATGTTTTGAAGTCAATTTTTAATAAAATTAAATGCGATCGCTTTAAACGTCTCATATAGAGGGCGTAAATGTTAACTGTGGGACCTTGATTAACGCACCGTCAGATGGTAATTTGGCAGGGTGTTAAAACTTCTACGTGACAGCAATATTCTACAGCGGAAGCAATTAATACCTGAGAATAAAACACGCAAAACGGATCAACAACAATGTTGAGTGAATCTACAGGTTTTAGGTAAACAATACAGTATGTTTAAGAAATACATTTCGAAAACGGTTATTAGTGGAAGACCACCAAGGTTCAATGTTAAAAGTTTGTAGACAACTTTGTGTTCCATTTCAAAAGTTTGATGACACTACCATGTCAAGTTTCAATCATTTGTAGACCATACCATGTCAAGTTTCAAATATTCGTAGACAATACCATGTCAAGTTTTATCTCATTTGTTCGTAAACCACACTTTTAAATAACGTTGTATAGTATCTGAAAAACAGTTATCAGAAAATAGTTTAAGTTCCTTGACTACGAGATTTTTACAGGTACAACTCCAAGTTGCGAAACGTTTGCGTAATCTATGAGCACCTGAATACTAGCAATGACCCGAGTATAGAATCCACTATACCCGCCTTTACCTCATAAAAATGTTATACACTTGTACGAATGTATTATGTTCAAAATAAATGCACCACAGTTTTTATAGTGAGTGAGGTTGTCAACCTAACGGATCCGTTCATCTAAATTGTGCCTACACCGATGGTATTTAAAGTATTCAAGCTAGAGGCTTTGTGTACAAACTCAATATGCAGATATAGTACTCGCGTTAATACAAAAAGCATTTGATAATGTAAGTAAAACAGCGTGTATTCTCATCCCTAAAAACATGTAAAAAGCGGGACTGTAGACTCACCTTTGAATAAAGCTCGGATTGAAAAGTGGACAATTAACTTGTACGGATTATAGTCGAGTAATGCAACCTAAGTATACGTATTTAGGTTGGTCAATAAATATGTCCTAAACAAATATGGTTTCATAGTATAAGTTGTCTTATTGCTCGAATCAACGCGTTTCAAAGTAGAAGTCAACATATAGTCAACTAATTCATGCAAGTCAAACAAAGTCAACCGAAGTCAAACCAAAAGTCAAACTTGGTCAAAGTAGTCAACCAAAGTCAACATCAGTAGGTTCATGTCAAATGTTAGTCAACATGTCAAACCTAAGTCAAACAACACATTTTAGATCATAATTGGTCAATTTCACAATTTCAGTTTATCGTTGTGCACAAAGTTCATGTACATATAGCAAACTTAGCATATTATCTCATAGTAGAAAATTCAAGTAAACATGGAAAACTCCAGATCACAAGTATACTCAAAATCAATTCCAAAAAGTCTGACCAGGGTCTCATACGATAATTACAAGTCAGGAATCAGAAGGGGTACATTTGGGGTTCACCAAGTCAGTTTCTGACCGCGCACTGATTTGGTTTTAGCTATAACCAGAGTTAGGAACATGCAATCGATACAAGACCAGTGGCCGTAGTTTACAAACAAGTTAAACTAACATATATCAAAAATCGAGCAATTGTGGTTTAGCCAATTTGTACAGTTTATTCATGAAAGTTGAACATTCAGTTTTTCAGCTCAAATCAGAATTTACATAAAGTATGGCCCTATTGTGCCCAATGCATAAGGTTTCAGAGATTGACATAAACTAATAATAAGTCACATATCATGTTAAAATTCATATTCCAGAAGCTTACATGATCATTCAATAAACACAATCGACAGAGTATAAAACAGAGAGCAATTTACAGATTCGATTCCAGTTTCGCTAGTCACATTCGCACGCGATTATCCAAAGATCTAGATACAATTAGCCTATGATATCTACATGAAAGATGAATTAATTTTTGTGTAGATTTCAAATATGCAAAGATTTAATCACGGAAGCTAACACATTTTATCATACAAGGTCGTTTTCATGCAAGTGCTGTATAAAACTACTTTTACACTAATTCAAGCATATCTCGGGTTTTACATAAGCAAATGACATGATATCCTAGTCTAAAGTGTGTATTTTTAAATTATCTTTCCAGTGGTATAAGTTTCACATGCAAATTTGTAACACACAAATTGCAGTTTTCGTTTTGTTGCATAATTACATACCGAAACTTCAAACGATCATAACTTACGCTATACTAAATGAAATCATGCGATTCAAGCGTGAAAATTCAATAGTTTTTCTATAGCTATCCATCTAAACACTTTTCAATTACAGAAAACAAAGTCACAAAACCAGTAGCATAGCAATACAATTCGTGATTAAACCCTAACTCGCAATTCAGGCAATATAACCACTAATTACATGTACAAACGCGACCAATTGAGCAATAGAACATCTAAATTATATGATAAACAATTAAATCTGGAAAAATAGAGTTTTTAGATCTTACCCTAATCATACAATTGTTGGTATAGATACGTAGGGCTCGTCGAGAGGAACACGGATATGCGATCAATTTAACGATCAAGCAAACATCGAGGGTGTTCTTGAAGAAAGGATGATCGATGATGGTGAGTATTCATGAGATATGATGCACCATTTAACTCTTTATTTTCTAATTACTAGTTTTACTTGTAAAAGGTGATGCTCATGCCAAAAAAAAAAAATTATGGGATTGCCTACTAATGGCCTCCTCTTTTTGACTAATATAAGATATTTTATGATATAATAGCCACCTTCTTTTGACTAATATAAGATATTTTAAGATATAATGGCCACCTTCTTTTGACTAATATGAGATATTTTAGGATATGATGTATGAGGTCACGGTCATGTGGCCTCGGGCTCGGGTCTCGGACTCGTTTTGTGTAAAAGCTCGTTCGCGCGTGGTTCGTTTCGAGTGCCGTTAACCGTACCGAATCTCCGGAACGTTAACTAGTCGTTGAAACAAAATCACAGTGTTTAATTCATTAAGTAAATAATAAATTAAATTTCTTTCGTAAGTTCAATAATTATTAACAATAATTATTCTATCGTTTTTCTGAGTTCCGTTAACTGAAAAGTTTTCTAGGCGATTAACTTTAATCGTGTCGTTTCTAGTTTAATTCGTCAATCGAATTAAGTTTACTAATTAATATAACATATTAATTCAAGTAATCCACTAAGGATCAAGTACGCATTTAATTTCTTTAAATACAAAAAAAAATTCACGTAAGTTCTATTAACTAACTAACGGACAGTTAAATAAAGTAACGAAAAAAGTTGGGTAGTTACATTACTTCACCGTTATTGAAATTTCGTCCCGAAATTTGGATGATGGCAGTTATTGATGAAAATAAAATATTTTCGTATCATTAGAAATCCACGTTTCAACGTGAGCTTGAATTCTATAACGAAGTTTGCAAATAAAGTTTATACTTGGCTTGAATAGTTTGTCTTTCCAGACGTAAGCCTTCATAGATTCTTTTAAATAAAAGAATTTGGTCATATACGAGTGTTTCGTCAAATAATATGATAAGATTAAATAATCTTTCGAGATCTCTATACGGATGGACTTCTAAGGTCCGTTCGGTTTCGTAATGAATACCAGTTAAGTGTATAGAATTTCTTATCATCAAGAATATGAATGAAATGATTGGGTTACGTGTAAAAATACGACTGAATATGTCACTAATGGATGTATTGAAGTAATAGTTTTCCGCCTTGACTTTTCGATGTAATCACTATTGATTCTCCTAAATTCAAGGGATTTGAATATAATCGTTTGAAATTTGTGAGATTTGAATCCCGGTAATTAAGGAAATTAGAATCCTTTTCTTTTTGATTTAATACGATTATCTTAATCGGCTGACGCGTTGCTATGGTAAAAAGTTCTGATATAAATTAATCATCTCTGTGGCCTTATTTTCTCAACCTCAATCTTCTTACTTTCAAGATTCTATTTTCGAAAATTTTATGAAGATGCTTCATCCGCTCTTGATTTTCGTTACTATTTTGACTGTGTATACAGTCATTTTTCTTTTTAGTCTACCACCAGAAGAATCTCTATTCTTCTATAATGCTCTAGGGGTGACATTATTTTTAATTCTACCACTCCTCTGTTTTTCGATACTTATTGATATAAATGGTTTATGATCTTCCATGTTTGTTGTCTTTTATATTCTGACCTATTTTTCGAAGACTCATGCTTTTTATCCAAGAAGATCTTCAACTTGTTCTTCTATACATGGTCAAATAATACGGATCAATAGCCGATGATGATACAGAAACATTCGCTGTTCATCGTCATAGTATCCGTTTTCACCTTGTTTTCTCTTCTCGACTTTAAATCAAGCAAGTAATGGTCCAGAATTCGTAGGTATAGAGTTTCGAATGATCATAATATACAAGATAGAAAGGAAAGGTAATAGCACGATTTGATTTGTCAAATTACCAGAATATTCGAAAAAGACTGAATCATCAAGAAATATATTTCCTTGATATGTTTAGTAGTTAAATAGAATGAAAGAGTTATGTAACATGGTTCATGATGATTGTAATGTCTGTGAATCATCATCTTCCATTAGAAATTCAGCATGACTTCAGAGCAAGATATTCTCTAAAGATATCATCGGATCCAGAATTACCTGGATTCTTTGAATATAAGGTTTGGACCTTGTATTTGTCCTTGGTCTCCTTCATGGTTAGCTCAATCCGTTTTTCAGTTCTAAATCTGAGCTTTTTCAATACGTTATTCTTTATCATCAAACTTTTGGCCATTAAGACCATCTATAGCTTTTGCTGCGTCGTCAGCATTCTCAAGGTTAACGAATCTGAATCGTTGGTTATCATTCCGAGATGGTTTCAAGAGATTTTATTTTTAGATGATTAAACGCTGATTGTAATCGTTAACGGATCTAATGGTTGACGAATAGGCGTTGTTGATTTCAAAAGTAATGAATGATAATTTCGATGGATTGATGTGATAATTCATCATAGAATACAAATGAATATAATTCATGAATGTAGTGATCTTTAGGAAGATAACACTTGCTAAAGCTTTACTTAGATTCCGATACGTCAAAATCAGAATATGTAGTAGTTGTTCTTTAGTTAACGGATACACATATCTTGTGAGTGTAATTAGTATAGTTACTGATTATTGAATCAGAATTTGAAGAATGTATAATGTAACATATTAATGTGAGGTATAAATATTTCTCGGGTTTTACCTACCCGTTAAATATTTTTACAATTTACAGTTTGTACAGAAGGGTTTTTAATTACAATCTTTATGAAGATATATATTCGTATATATTCTTCAGATGTAATCATGGATTTAATGAGTTAATATAATATTAAACTCATTTGATTTACGGTTGAAGATAATCTCCAAAGCCTTAGAGATTTCATAATTGTCGCGAAATATTTTGCTAATGAAGTTATGAATCAATACTTCATCGTTCATTGTTTATTGATATACCTCGGTATATGATATTGATGCTCGTGGAGTTCTTGTGAAATTTACAAGGCACGAATAATGTTTTCTAGAAAGTTTCGAGTACATCGAAAATAGAAGTGAAAAATCAAACATGTATTTGAATAATACACTTAGTTTATTATGAAATGGAGTTTATTGTGCTGAAGCAGTGATTAATGATTGTTAAGTCATTAACGAAAGATGTACATCATAGCATATTAATGATATGATTTAACCAAGTAGTACATACTAGTTAAGATTCACACGTAATAGCTTAGTACGAAAAGATTTATTATTGTTCCAAACCATATATATATATAAAGTATACATATATAATTTTTTTTTCCAGGAAGAATGAGTCAATACATCTTAACTCACAATTACTAATATTCCTTGGTATCTATGGGGCGTATGATGTTGATATCCGAAGTACCGAGTGTGATGTTGAGGTGTGGGATGCGGATGTTGTTGTTGGTGAAGCTGATGCTGTTGGTGGTGATGTTGATGGCACTGGTTATGCTGTTGGTGCTGCTGATGCTCTTAGATTTCGCACCATATTCTCCAGAGCCACTACTCGAGCGCGAAGCTCGTTGACTTCTTCTACTATTCCGGGATGATTGGCGGTTCGGACAAGTGGATGAATAAGATCTAGAATTCTGGATATTAGATATTCGTGGCGGGATATCCTGGAAATGAGGGTGAAAATGGTGTTCCGGATTGGTTCGCCGGTAAGTGCTTCAGGTTCTTCACCAAGAGGTGAATTCGGTTGGTGGAAGGGATCACCTTCTTCTTGTCTCCATTGATTGAGTTGACTACGAACCCATCCCCAATTCATCCAGAATTGATGATGACTAATTAGTTCGTTCGTTCCGGTTATGCTGCCATTGGAGCTCGAGGAGTTCGAGGAATCAAGTGAGAAATCCATATTATATGATTGGATAAAGGGTTTTTGTTATGAATGGGTGTTGAATACTGAATGATATATTCGTCTCCTCGATATACGTATATATAGCAAAAAGATTTCCGTATTTTACGGAGAAAATTTAGGAA
Source organism: Rutidosis leptorrhynchoides (assembly GCF_046630445.1). Taxonomy (NCBI): domain Eukaryota; kingdom Viridiplantae; phylum Streptophyta; class Magnoliopsida; order Asterales; family Asteraceae; genus Rutidosis; species Rutidosis leptorrhynchoides. The sequence goes on along the minus strand of NC_092336.1, from coordinate 292,428,372 downwards.
AAGTGTTTAGACAAAGTCTATTGGATAGATATGATAAGATATGATTTGTCTATACTCCATTTACGCAATAATTGCAGTAAGATGTCGGTGGATCAAAAATGATAAGCAGTGAGAAGTAGTGATCGGTCGCGACTAGTAGTGAGAGGCAGCGTTGAGTAGTAGTAAGCAACGAAAAATAGCAAGGAGTAGTGGTATAAGATGATGAGTATGTCCAGGCAGTGTCTTCGTAGTGCCAAGTAGAAATCAGGGATGACGGACAGTGTCGGGTAGTGACGAATTGTGACATGATTACACGCTCCTTATAGGTTATAATAACAATTAAATCGTACAATGTAAATTTCTACTCATATTTGAAATTAAACGGTTTATGTTCTAAATGGTATTTATCCAAGTAACCTACTTGATTCGTTCCCAATTCCTTATTTTGCGATGTCGGAACTTCTATATGAGTTACCATAATGTAATCCCGGTCATTACATTACGCTATCTCATATTTCCATTCGACATTACTCCATAAGTTTAAGATAGAGTAGTCGACTTAATTCTGTTAAATCTCGCGTTGCATGTACGTATGCGATTCGTAGTATAGTGTTTAATTCAAGTCCATATCATATGGGTACAGTGTGTATATGTATGTGATGTATTGTGTTGCACTACATGTAGCATAGTGACACAAACAGTGCAAGTATGGTGTATAAAAGTCATCTAAGACACACGGCTATAGACTAGACCAACTAATGCGCCCTACAGTTAGACACACTAATGCATCCTAGTTCCCTATAGCCAAAGCTCTGATACCAAACTGTAACACCCCATCAAAAATCCCTTTAACGAAATGTTAACTCTGGTCCCAGTGCTTGGCTTGACTTCTACGTGACAGCAATATTCTACAGCGGAAGCAATTAATACCTGAGAATAAAACACGCAAAACGGATCAACAACAATGTTGAGTGAATCTACAGGTTTTAGGTAAACAATACAGTATGTTTAAGAAATACATTTCGAAAACAGTTATTAGCAGAAGACCACCAAGGTTCAATGTTAAAAGTTTGTAGACAACTTTGTGTTCCATTTCAAAAGTTTGATGACACTACCATGTTAAGTTTCAATCATTTGTAGACAATACCATGTCAAGTTTCAAATATTCGTAGACAATACCATGTCAAGTTTTATCTCATTTGTTCGTAAACCACAGTTTTAAATAATGTTGTATAGTATCTGAAAAACAGTTATCAAAAAATAGTTTAAGTTCCTTGACTACGAGATTTTTACAGGTACAACTCCAAGTTGCAAAATGTTTGCATAATCTATGAGCACCTGAATACTAGCAATGACCCGAGTATAGAATCCACTATACCCGCCTTTACCTCATAAAAATGTTATACACTTGTACGAATGTATTATGTTCAAAATAAATGCACCACCATTTTTATAGCGAGTGAGGTTGTCAACCTAACATATCCGTTCATCTAAATTGTGCCTACACCGATGGTATTTAAAGTATTCAAGCTAGAGGCTTTGTGTACAAACTCAATATGCAGATATAGTACTCATGTTAATACAAAAAGCATTTGATAATGTAAGTAAAACAGCATGTATTCTCATCCCTGAAAACATGTAAAAAGCGGGACTGTAGACTCACCTTTGAATAAAGCTCGGATTGAAAAGTGGACAATTAACTTGTACGGATTATAGCCGAGTAATGCAACCTAAGTATACGTATTTAGGTTGGTCAATAAATATGTCCTAAACAAATATGGCTTCATAGTATAAGTTGTCTTATTGCTCGAATCAACGCGTTTCAAAGTAGAAGTCAACATATAGTCAACTAATTCATGCAAGTCAAACAAAGTCAACCGAAGTCAAACAAAAAGTCAAACTTGGTCAAAGTAGTCAACCAAAGTCAACATCAGTAGGTTCATGTCAAATGTTGGTCAAAATGTCAAACCTAAGTCAAACAACACATTTTAGATCATAATTGGTCAATTTTACAATTTCAGTTTATCGTTGTGCACAAAGTTCATGTACATGTAGCAAACTTAGCATATTATCTCATAGTAGAAAATTCAAGTAAACATGGAAAACTCCAGATCATAAGTATACTCAAAATCAATTCCAAAAATTCTGACCAGGGTCTCATACGATAATTACAAGTCAGGAATCAGAAGGGGTACATTTGGGGTTCACCAAGTCAGTTTCTAACCGCGCACTGATATGGTTTTAGCTATAACCGGAGTTAGGAACATGCAATGTATACAAGACCAGTGGCAGTAGTTTACAAACAAGTTAAACTAACACATATCAAAAATCGAGCAATTTTGGTTTAGCCAATTTGTACAGTTTATTCATGAAAGTTGAACATTCAGTTTTTCAGCTCAAATCAGAATTTACATAAAGTATGGCCCTATTGTGCCCAATGCATAAGGTTTCAGAGATTGACATAAACTAAAAATAAGTCACATATCATGTTAAAATTCATATTCCAGAAGCTTACATGCTCATTCAATAAACACAATCAACAGAGTATAAAACAGAGAGCAATTTACAGATTCGATTCTAGTTTCGCTAGTCACATTCGCACGCGATTATCCAAAGATCTAGATACAATTAGCCTATGATATCTCATGAAAGATGAATTACTTTTTGTGTAGATTTCAAATATGCAAAGCTTTAATCACGGAAGCTAACATATTTTATCATACAAGGTCATTTTCATGCAAGTGCTGTATAAAACTACTTTTACACTAATTCAAGCATATCTCGGGTTTTACATAAGCAAATGACATGATATCCTAGTCTAAAGTGTGTGTTTTTAAATTATATTTCCAGTGGTATAAGTTTCACATGCAAATTTGTAACACACAAATTGCAGTTTTCGTTTTGTTGCATAATTACATACCGAAACTTCAAACGATCATAACTTAGGCTATACTAAACTAAATCATGCGATTCAAGCGAGGAAATTCAATAGTTTTTCGATAGATATCCATCTAAACACTTTTCAATTACAGAAAACAAAGTCACAAAACCAGTAGCATAGCAATACAATTCGTGATTAAACCCTAACTCGCAATTCAGGCAATATAACGACTAATTACATGTACAAACGCGACCAATTGAGCAATAGAACATCTAAATTATATGATAAACAATTAAATCTGGAAAAATAGAGTTTTTAGATCTTACCCTAATCATACAATTGTTGGTATAGATACGTAGGGCTCGTCGAGAGGAACACGGATATGCGATCAATTTAACGATCAAGCAAACATCGAGGGTGTTCTTGAAGAAAGGATGATCGATGATGGTGAGTATTCATGAGATATGATGCACCATTTAACTCTTTATTTTCTGATTACTAGTTTTACATGTAAAAGGTGATGCTCATGTCAAAAAAAAAAAAAAAAAATTATGGGATTACCTACTAATGGCCTCCTCTTTTTGACTAATATAAGATATTTTATGATATAATGACCACCTTCTTTTGACTAATATAAGATATTTTAAGATATAATGGCCACCTTCTTTTGACTAATATGAGATATTTTAGGATATGATGTATGAGGTCACGGTCATGTGGCCTCGAGCTCGGGTCTCGGACTCGTTTTGTGTAAAAGCTCGTTCGCGCGTGGTTCATTTCGAGTGCCGTTAACCGTACCGAATCTCCGAAACGTTAACTATTCGTTGAAACAAAATCACCGTGTTTAATTCATTAAGTAAATAATAAATTAAATTTCTTTCGTAAGTTCAATAATTATTCTATCGTTTTTCTGAGTTCCGTTAACTGAAAAGTTTTCTAGGCGATTAACTTTAATCGTGTCGTTTCTAGTTTAATTCGTCAACCAAATTAAGTTCACTAATTAATATAACATATTAATTCAAGTAATCCACTAAGGATCAAGTACGCATTTAATTTCTTTAAATACAAAAAAAAATTCACGTAAGTTCCATTAACTAACTAACGGACAGTTAACTAAAGTAACGAAAAAAGTTGGGTTGTTACACCTCCTCAGATGACTCCAGTGATGATGAGGACCCTGCTGATGCACCTATTCAGCCACCCTCCACCCCGCCGAAGAAGCGGTATCGCTTCGACGGTACCATCATTCCGGGGATCAAAGGAGGACGAGCCTTCACTGACACATTTGGTCGGCGTCGTAGGGTTACCGCCCGTAAGCGGCTTGTGCTGTACCCTGCGGATCCCTTCATCCATAAGCCTTACTGCCTGGCAGCCTCTACGTCTGGAGCCAGACCCTCTGCACCACTGGCACCACCTGCACCACCAGCACCACCTGCCCCACCATCTCCCACTGTCGAGGAATTGACAAGGGAGGTGGAGATACTTCGAGGTTGAGTTGCTGAGCTAGAGGACCAGATGGCCCATGTTATGGACATCGTACACCCACCACCACCGTAGGACTTTTGTATTTAGATTTCATTATGTAATCTAGTTGTAGTTTTATGCTTCACTTATGTATTGTACGAACTTATTCAGATGTATGAAACTTATTATTATTAATGAATGGAACTTTGCGTTATTTAATTCTTGCACGATGTTCTATTTACATTACTGTACGATGATTCTGTGGTATTTGTACCTAGATGCTTAATTTAATAACATGTGATGTTTTGATTCCATGTTGGTTACTATATACGGTATTATTATTATTGAATGCTGGATTTTGACTTGAGTCAAAATTTTTGTTTAGAACACCATGGCTAACGGTCGATCCACACCTACTGCTGCTCAAATTGAAGAGATGATCCAAGAATGTGTAGCTGCAGCCATTGCGGAAATGCAACCCCAAGCTCCACCGCCACTGCCACCACCACCGATTATTCAACCCATTCGTAATGGGTGCACTTACAAGGAATTCCAGAGCTGTAAACCACATAACTTCAGCGGAACTGAGGGACCGGTTGGTCTCACTAGATGGTTCGAGAAACTTGAATCAGTATTCCTAGTTAGCAACTGTTCGGAGGACAACAAAACCAAATTTGCTTCTTGCACGTTGTCTGACGGTGCGCTCACATGGTGGAACACAATGGCACAGGCACAAGGCATTGATGAGGCGTATGCTATGCCATGAGAAGAATTTAAGTGTGCCATGATTGAGGAGTATTATCCGAGAACCGAAATCCAAAAGATGGAAATGGAATTCATGCAGTTAAAGGCCGTTGGGAACGACCTTGATGGTTACAACAGGAGATTTTTGGAATTAGCCCTGATGTGTCCGACAATGGTCACCCCGGAATTCAAACGAATGGAAAGGTACTTCTGGGGGCTTCCTAAGAGTATTAAGGGAAATGTCACCTCGTCCAAGCCACCGAATGTTCCCGAGGCGATGCGCATGGCGCACACTTTAATTAATCAAATAACCATCGATGAACCGGAGAAAACTAAGTCTGAAGCGGGTACTAGTGAGAAACGCAAATGGGATAACCACAACAACAACAACAACAACAACAACAACAACAACAACAACAGGGGAAGGAACTATGATCAAAACCCGGTGAAACGACATGAGGGTTTTAGGGGAAACAACAACGGTGGAAATCCCAATCCAAACACCAACACGAACCCAAACTACAAGGGAACCCTACCTCAATGCAAGAGGTGTTACAAACACCACACTAGGTATTTTAATGTTGTTTGTGAGAAGTGCCAACGGACTGGGCATGTTGGAAAAGACTGCAAGGTCACCACTTTGAATGGGAAGCCGAACCCCACAGGGCTGAGGAAGTGTTACGAATGCGGGCAGATGGGCCATTTCAGAAATGAGTGCCCAAATAAGTGAAAATATGGCGGACCACCCTGTGGGCGAGCTTTTAATGTTAATGCAAGGGATGCACGCGATAACCCCGACTTGGTGACAGGTATATTCACTATCAACAATTTTTTAGCTTCTGTCTTGTTTGATACTGGTGCGGATAGAAGTTATGTATGTAGACATTTTTGCGATAAGATAAATTGGTCATTAGTCCCGTTAAAAGAGAGTATGCTTGTCGAGGTCGCCAATGGAAAACTTGAGAAAGTTGACCATATTAGTTGAGGAGCTATTATCAACATAGCTGGTGCAGATTTCGAAATTGATTTGATACCTATCAAATTGGGAAGTTTTGACGTGATCGTCGGTATGGATTGGTTGAGCAAGATAAGAGCCGATATTATTTGTGGAGATAAAGCTCTTCGTATACTACAAGGAGACAGTGAGCCACTGATCATCTACGGAGAGAGATGTAGCTCGAAGCTGAACCTCATTAGTTGCGTGAAAGCGCAAAAGATTATGAAGAAGGGACGTCTTGCTGTCCTAGCGCATGTGAAAACGGTAAAAACTGAGGTGAAGAGCGTGAACGACGTTCGAATTGTGAACGAATTTTCCGATGTCTTCCTAGAGGAATTGCCTGGATTACCGCCGCCGAGAGCCGTAGAGTTTCAGATCGACTTAGTTGAAATGTCCCGTTCTTATTGATTAAAAACGTTCCATATTAATTGATTTCGTTGCGAGGTTTTGACCTCTATATGAGACGTTTTTTCAAAGACTGCATTCATTTTTAAAACAAACCATAACCTTTATTTCATAAATAAAGGTTTAAAAAGCTTTAAGTAGATTATCAAATAATGATAATTTAAAATATCCTGTTTACACACGACCATTACATAATGGTTTACAATACAAATATGTTACATCGAAATCAGTTTCTTGAATGCAGTTTTTACACAATATCATACAAACATGGACTCCAAATCTTGTCCTTATTTTAGTATGCAACAGCGGAAGCTCTTAGTATTCACCTGAGAATAAACATGCTTTAAACGTCAACAAAAATGTTGGTGAGTTATAGGTTTAACCTATATATATCAAATCGTAACAATAGACCACAAGATTTCATATTTCAATACACATCCCATACATAGAGATAAAAATCATTCATATGGTGAACACCTGGTAACCGACATTAACAAGATGCATATATAAGAATATCCCCATCATTCTGGGACACCCTTCGGATATGATATAAATTTTGAAGTACTAAAGCATCCGGTACTTTGGATGGGGTTTGTTAGGCCCAATAGATCTATCTTTAGGATTCGTGTCAATTAGGGTGTCTGTTCCCTAATTCTTAGATTACCAAACTTAATAAAAAGGGGCATATTCGATTTCGATAATTCAACCATAGAATGTAGTTTCACGTACTTGTGTCTATTTTGTAAATCATTTATAAAACCTGCATGTATTCTCATCCCAAAAATATTAGATTTTAAAAGTGGGACTATAACTCACTTTCACAGATTTTTACTTCGTCGGGAAGTAAGACTTGGCCACTGGTTGATTCACGAACCTATAACAATATATACATATATATCAAAGTATGTTCAAAATATATTTACAATACTTTTAATACATTTTGATGTTTTAAGTTTATTAAGTCAGATGTCCTCGTTAGTAACCTACAACTGGTTGTCCACAGTTAGATGTACAGAAATAAATCGATAAATAAAATCTTGAATCAATCCACGACCCAGTGTATACGTATCTCAGTATTGATCACAACTCAAACTATATATATATATATATTTTGGAATCAACCTCAACCCTGTATAGCTAACTCCAATATTCACATATAGAGTGTCTATGGTTGTTCCGCAATATATATATAGATGGGTCGACATGATAGGTTGAAACATTGTATACGTGTCTATGGTATCTCAAGATTATATAATATACAATATAAGTTGATTAGGTTATGGTTGGAATAGATTTATTACTAACTTTCACGTAGGTAAAATGAGTAGTTTTTATCAATCTTGTTTTACTCGCCATTTCTTCGTTTCTAATCCGTTTTGAGTGATTCCAGTGGCCATGATTTCGTATTGAACTCAAATTTATGAATCTAAATATAAAAACTATAAGTTTATAGTCAGAAATATAAGTTACAAGTCATTTTTGAAAGAGGTAGTCATTTCCGTCGAAAGAACGACATCTTGATGACCATTTTGAAAAACATACTTTTACTTTGAGTTTAACCATGATTTTTGGATATAGTTTCATGTTCATAAGAAAAATCATTTTTCCTGAAGTATAGCTTTTAAATCAAAGTTCTTCTTAGCTTTTAATTATCCCAACCAAAACAGCCCCCGGTTTTACTACGACGGCGTATATCCAGTTTTATGGTGTTTATCGTGTTTCCGGGTTTTAAATCATTAAGTTAGCATATCATATAGATATAGAACATGTGTTTAGTTGATTTTAAAAGTCTAGTTAGAAGGATTAACTTTATTTGCGAAAAAGTTTAGAATTAACTAAACTATGTTCTAGTAATTACAAGTTTATAACGTTGAATAAGACAGCTTTTTATGTATGAATCGAATGATGTTATGAACATCATTACTACCTTAAGTTCCTTGGATAAACCTACTGTAAATGAGAAAAATGGATCTAGCTTCAAAGAATCCTTGGATGGCTTGAAAGTTCTTGAAGCAGAATCATGACACGAAAACAATTTCAAGTAAGATTTCCACTCGAAATAAGATTGTTATAGTTATAGAAATTGAATTAAAGTTTGAATATGATTATTACCTTGTATTAGAAAGATAACCTACTGTAAGTAACAAAGGTTTCTTGATCTTGGATGATTACTTGGAATGGATTTAGAAAACTTGGAAGTATTCTTGATTTTATGAAACTAGAACTTTTGGAATTTATGAAGAACACTTAGAACTTGAAGATAGAACTTGAGAGAGATCAATTAGATGAAGAAAATTGAAGAATGAAAGTGTTTGTAGGTGTTTTTAGTCGTTGGTGTATGGATTAGATATAAAGGATATGTAATTTTGTTTTCATGTAAATAAGTCATGAATGATTACTCATATTTTTGTAATTTTATGAGATATTTCATGCTAGCTGCCAAATGATGGTTCCCACATGTGTTAGGTGACTTACATGGGCTGCTAAGAGCTGATCATTGGAGTGTATATACCAATAGTACATACATCTAAAAGCTGTGTATTGTACGAGTACGAATACGGGTGCATACGAGTAGATTTGTTGATGAAACTGAACGCGGATGTAATTGTAAGCATTTTTGTTAAGTAGAAGTATTTTGATAAGTGTCTTGAAGTCTTTCAAAAGTGTATGAATACATATTAAAACACTACATGTATATACATTTTAACTGAGTCGTTAAGTCATCGTTAGTCGTTACATGTAAATGTTGTTTTGAAACCTTTAGGTTAACGATCTTGTTAAATGTTGTTAACCCAATGTTTATAATATCAAATGAGATTTTAAATTATTATATTATCATGATATTATGATGTACGAATATCTCTTAATATGATCTATATACATTAAATGTCGTTACAACGATAATCGTTACATATATGTCTCGTTTCAAAATCATTAAGTTAGTAGTCTTATTTTTACATATGTAGTTCATTGTTAATACACTTAATGATATATTTACTTATCATTTAACATAATTAACCAAGTGTATCAATATCTTAATATGATTCATATGTACCTAGTAAGACGTTATAACGATAATCGTTATATATCATTTTCGTGTTTCTTAATTTAATAGTCTCATTTTTATGTATATAACTCATTGTTAAAATACCTAATGAGATACATACTTATAATAAAATCATGTTAACTATATATATAACCATATATATGTCATCGTATAGTTTTTACAAGTTATAACGTTCGTGAATCACCGATCAACTTGGGTGGTCATTTGTCTATATGAAACCTATTCTAATTTATCAAGTCTTAATAAGTTTGATTGCTTAACATGTTGGAAACACTTAAGCATGTAAATATCAATTTCATTTAATATATATAAACATGGAAAAGTTCGGGTCACTACATTAGTGCCAGGAGCTGCACCTGTAGCTCGCCCACCTTATAGACTCGCACCTTCCTAGATGCAAGAATTACAAAGCCAACTACAAGAACTACTTGATCGAGGATTTATCCAACCAAGCTTCTCGCCTTGGGGCGCACCTATGTTGTTTGTGAAGAAGAAGGATGGATCCTTCCATATGTGTATCGACTACCGTGAGCTCAACAAATTGACTATCAAGAATCGGTATCCTCTTCCACTAATTGATGATCTTTTTGATCAACTACAAGGATCGAGCGTTTACTCAAAGATCGATTTATGATCCGGTTATCACCAGTTGAGGGTAAAGGAAAGTGACGTGATGAAAACTGCATTTAGAACTCGTTATGGTCATTATGAGTTTCTCGTGATGCCATTCGGATTAACCAGTACCTACCGTGTTCATGGATCTCATGAATCGTGTCTGCAAGCCATACTTAGATAAGTTTGTTATCGTCTTCATAGATGATATCCTCATCTACTCTAAGAGTGAAGAAGAGCATGAGCAACACCTCCGACTAGTACTTGAACTCCTGAGATAAGAGCAACTTTACGCCAAATTCTCCAAGTGTGAATTTTGGTTGAAGGAAGTACAATTTCTGGGTCATGTTGTGAGCGACCAGGGTATCAAAGTTGATCCCACCAAGATTGAAGCTATCAGCAAGTGGGAGACTCCCACTACTCCGACCCACATTCGCCAATTCCTAGGTCTGGCCGGTTACTACTGAAGGTTCATTGAATGATTTTCTCTGATTGCGCGTCCTTTGACCGCGCTGACTCACAAGGGCAAGAAGTTCATTTGGGAACTCGCACATGAATCGGCATTCCAAACCTTGAAGAAGAAGTTAACCACCGCACCTATCCTATCACTTCCCGAGGGCAGTGACAACTTTGTTGTTTATTGTGATGCATCGAAGAGTGGTTTTGGTTGTGTACTGATGCAACGGTCAAAAGTTATTGCCTATGCCTCCCGCCAATTGAAGATTCACGAGCGGAACTACACTACTCACGATCTTGAACTTGGAGCCGTTGTCTTTGCACTCAAATTGTGGAGACACTATTTGTATGGAACTAAGAGTACTATCTTCACCGATCACAAGAGTCTCCAACACATCTTCAATCAGAAGTAACTGAATATGAGACAACGTCGATGGATCGAGACGCTCAACTACTACGATTGTGAACTTCGTTATCATCCTGGCAAGGCCAATGTTGTAGCTGACGCTTTAAGCCGAAAGGAGAGGACGGAACCTCTTCGTGTTAGAGCTCTGAACATCACCATCCATTTGAACCTCAACAGTCAGATCCGAGTAGCCCAAGTTGAGGCTCTCAAGGAGGGGAATATATCTCATGGACATTTGAACATACTTGTTTCTTGATTCGAGGTTAGGGAGTCTGGACTCCGATGTTATGCTGGAAGAATTTGGGTACCTCTTTATGAAGATCTATGGAACCTTATACTTAATGAAGCACACAAATCGAGATATTCGATTCATCCTGGCGTCGGCAAGATGTACCACGACCTTAAAGAACAGTATTGGTGGCCGAATCTTAAGAAGGACGTTGTGACTTATGTTGGTAAGTGTTTGACTTGATCGAAGGTTAAAGCCAAGCATCAGAGACCTTCTGGTTTACTTCAACAACCAAAAATCCCACAATGGAAGTGGGAAAGGATAACGATGGATTTTATCACCAAGCTACCAAAGACGGTGGGCGAATACGATACCATCCGGGTTATCGTTGACCGTCTTACCAAATCTGCACACTTTCTAGCGATGAAGGAAACAGATACAATGGAGAGACTTGCTCAACTATACATCAAGGAGGTTGTATCGCGTCATGGTGTACCTTTATCGATCATCTCCGATCGCGATCCCCGTTTTGCTTCTAGATTTTGGCGTTCTTTGCAAGAAGCCATGGGAACTCGTCTTGACATGAGTACTGCTTATCACCCTCAGACTAACGGGCAAAGTGAACGAACAATTCAGACCTTGGAGGACATGTTTCGTGCATGTGTCATTGATTTCGGAAAGGCCTGGGAAAGGCATTTGCTGTTAGCCGAATTCTCGTACAACAACAGTTATCACTCGAGCATTAATGCCGTACCTTTCGAAGCATTGTATGGCCGTAAGTACCGATCTCCTATTTGTTGGGCCGAAGTAGGCGAAAAGCAAATCACCGAACCCGAGGTAGTCCACGAAACGACGGAGAAGATTGCTTAGATTCAAGCGAGACTTAAGACTGCCCGTGATCGTCAGAAGAGTTATGCTGACCTTAAACGTAAAGACTTTGAATTCAACGTGGGCGACCGTGTAATGTTGAAGGTAGCACCTTGGAAAGGTGTGATTCGCTTTGGAAAACGTGGAAAGTTAAACCCACGATACATTGGTCCTTTTGAAATCTTGGAACGTTTTGGACCCGTTGCTTACCGTTTGGATCTTCCAGCTCAATTGAGCTCAGTTCATCCTACCTTCCACGTGTCAAACTTGAAGAAGTGTCTTGCTGCACCTGAACTTATCATACCACTGGAAGAACTTACAATTGATGACAAACTTCACTTTGTGGAAGAACCTGTTGAAATTATGGATCGTGAGGTCAAAACTTTGAAACGCCACAAGATTCTGATCGTTCGGGTATGATGGAATGCCAAACGAGGACCTGAGTTTACTTGGGAGCGAGAGGATCAAATGATGCAGAAGTATCCTCACCTTTTTCCAACTCCTCCATCTACCTCAGCTTAAATTTCGGGAGGAAATTTTCTTTTACAGGTGGGTAATGTAACATCCCTGGATTTTTCCAACGTTTATTTATTAATAATTATTATTATTATTACTTGTGATTAAACGAATGTACGTTATTACATTTACATGTTGCCATGATTGCCCGTACTTGACTTTAAATGCCCGAAATGTCTTTGTGACACACGAAACTTGCACGAATAATATTTTCAAGTATTATTTACATTCATGATTAAGTTTATTAATCATTTTAATTAACTAAGGTTGTTGGTTAATTACTTGGGCTTTGTTGGATTTAATTGTTAATTATTTGAACTTGGGCCTTTATTAGTGTTATGGACTCATGATATTGGGCTTATAAGCCCACCCTACATCCTAAATGGTTTAACTAGCCCAACCTAATATGTAAGTACCACTTTAGAACTTAACTAGTTAGTAAATACTTGTAGGAATCTAGTTATCACCTTATCCCCATGCAAGCCTCCTTATTAACCAACTTTTGTGACATTTACATGCTATAAACTTGTGGATCCTTCCCTTCCTCTTGCTAGCTTGGCCGTCGGCCTTATGGGGTGTAAAGGGGAGTTTTTTTTTTTACTACTTAACTTACTTGTAATCTCACACACACACTTCATTTCAAACTTACATCTTACTTTCCTCTCATATTTTTCTCTCATCTTTCCTTTACTTGTAAGTACCAAGAACATCTTTTTCTCCCCTTTTCTTTTGACTAAAACCGAATACCATAGCACCCTTAATCATCATCATCACTTGTTGATGTTGTAGTTAATTACTTGTTGTTTACATACTTGTTGATGATTACTTACTAGTTAACAAGAATCAATCTTTCTAGTTTGAATTCTTCTTTTTATCTTGTACTAGCAAGAACATACAAGAACTAACTTTCTAGTTATGTTCTACATATAATATGTCAAAAGATTGTAAGTTCATGGTTGTAAATCATACTTGAAGCTCATGAAGTAAACTTTAAAGTTTACTTTCTAAAGATCAAGACTTAGGCTTGAATCTTTAAAGTATGCAACCCATGAACTTATTAACTTGTTTACTTAGCTTATTTACTTCATTTACTTGCACTTTAATTTCATGTATGTTGGTTGTAAATGGTCAAGTATTACAAGTTAGTCTTGATCTCATACTATCTTGAACTAAAAGTTAACTTTAAAGGTTCAAGAACATGTAAGTAATCTTTCTTTAATTATAACTTTGAACACTTATGTTAGATCTAGACTTTTGAGTCTTGTATCTTCAAGATCAAACTAAGAACTATGTTCTACAACTCAAGATCTTGATTTCATAAGTTACTTTCAAGTTTGTAACTTATTATTAGTTTTAAAGTTCATGTATGTGTTAGATCTAAGACTTTAATGTAACTTTGGTTCATCAAAACACTTGCAACACTTAAGTGAGTTGTACTTCATGTCTTAGACTTACACTTGGGTTATGATGGTCAAACCTTGGTGAAAATGATGCAAACACATCAACGAGTTGTACACTTGAAGCTATATGCATCAAGGATGAGAACCATGATAAGCATCAAGCACCAAGAACCACCGGAACCTACTGACCCTACTGTTCTACTGTTTCTGTGACTGACCTATATGACCTGGGCTACTGTAACTATGATTTTCAGATATCTCTGTTCGAGTAGATAACGTTTCATATAGGACTCGTCTTAATCCGAGTTACGGTTTAGGATTTATGGCCCTCCGATCGTCACTATGTCCATTTAACGTTGCGCTAAAAATTCTGACCTACTCGCACTTAGACCGTCACCACGGTCAAACGAAGACGAGATTTCTTCTGTAATTTTTACCACAACTAAAGGACTCATATACGGAGCCATGGTCACTGGTCTCACCTTATTTCAGTAGGTATAGAGGCCGTGGTGACTGACCGAACTCAGCCTTTGTTTTAAACTCTTTTCATGAACGAAACTTACTTTACACCTTTTGTTTAATGATGAATGATGATGACCCTTAAGACCTTATTTACATACTTTTAAACCTATTCGGACGATTTACTGACTTAGTACTATTTGACTTAGGTTGAGGACCCGTTTGGACAACCTTCATTACTTGCTTACTTTCCGAGTCATACTTTACCGCTACTTTATCATTGTGAGTTATAGCATTCCCTTTTTTTTACTTTAACTTATTTTGGGAACTGAGAATACATACGGATTTTATGTTTTACATACTAGGCACGAGTACTTAAACTTATATATGTGTGGGTTATACAATGGCATAAACATTCCCTTTAGCTCGGTAACGTTTAGTCATTGGTTTTTGAACCGGTGAACGCGAATCTTAGATATGGATCCATAGGGTTTGACATCCCCACTCGGGCTAGTAGCGCTAGCATTTAACGAGTGTTTAATACTTCGTAAACATACGCACTTGCCAAGTGTACTTTCAAGGGGTATAAATGTTAAGTTAGTTACCAAGTGCCCACGGTTAACATATACTTTATCATACTATTTTGAAACACTCTTTGTAGCACTGAAATCTTGTGGCCTACCTTACATTACTGTTATACTTAAACTATAGCTCACCAACCTTTGTATTGACGTTTTTAAGCATGTTTTTCTCAGGTGCTTAAGGTTGCTTCCGCTGTGTACTAGTCTTGCCGTAGACACCCGCTGCTCTAGTGTTATCACCGCATGAACTGTTTATCTTGCATTCAAACTTTATTACATTTGAAACTATATTTTGTAACGACCTAAGGGTCACATATATTTATTCATGCTTGCTATTCGTAGAAGTATACTGTTGGTGTAAAAAACTTGACGTTCGTTATGACGTCACCTTTTATCATGAATGCAAACGTATTTTGAAATAGCATATAGTGTTTGACCTTGTAATGATCCTGTCGTTGATGATTCGTACACGATGGTTTTGTACGGGGCATCACAAGCCAACATACTAGCATTTTTGCTCACCATTATCCTTATTGTTGCATGTGATCCTAACATAAGCACCAACTTTAGACAACCATTAACTATAAAGCAAAAAGTTGTCCCCATTTATCCCCCACTAAACCTACGGCCACCACCACCTCCCCACACCCTCACCTCCTATAAATACCAAGCTAATTCCATGCATTTCACACTTGATCTCATTCACAATTTACACACACTTACTCTCTTATTTTCTCTCTAGTCTTTCTCACTCTAAAACTTGTAAGTTTCTTGATTTTATTCTTCTTCTTCTTCTTCCTTTCTTGGTCACAAAATCATCATCATTGGAGGATCAAGCTCTTTAGCTTTTAGATCTTGTTATATCTTGTAGATTCAAACTTGGATTTGAATCCTTCAAGAACATGGAAGATTCAAGCTTCCTAGCTTTGAATCTCTAACGACACATCCTAAACCATCTGGACGAATATATTACATTTGGTTACATCACGAGGTACTTGAACTCTATATGATACATTTTACAGACATTGCATTCGTGTTTAAAAGACAAACTTTCATTACATGGAAAGTTGACGGCATGCATACCATTTCATAATATATCCAACTATAATTTACTTAATAATAATCTTGATGAACTCAATGACTCGAATGCAACGTCTTTTGAAATATGTCATGAATGACTCCAAGTAATATCTTTAAAATGAGCAAATGCACAGCGAAAGATTTCTTTCATACCTGAGAATAAACATGCTTTCAAGTGTCAACCAAAAGGTTGGTGAGTTCATTGGTTTATCATAAGCAATAAAATTCATCATTTTGATAGACCACAAGATTTAAATACAGTACACCTATCTCGTGTACAAAACCATTTTTTTTTCATAATGCTTAGCATAGTAGGTTCGTATCCTTTTCTCCCCCGTAGGTTACCTCGCGATTTTTAATAACCATACACATATCTCGTGCACAAAAATAACATACACATAACCTGTGTATAAAAATCATTCTCTCGATACAAAACATTCATTTCGATTATATTGCTCAACAAGGTAACCGACCTTAACATATAATGCGCATCAATAATAATATCCCCAAAACAGAACATCTCGTCTGTAAAATATATAAACTTCGAAGTACTAAACACCACGCCCACTAGCTCTTCCGTCTAGTGAACATTCTGGATGGAGGTGTTAAACTCGGTAGCTACCTTTAGGATTCGCGTGAATTAGGGCCATACCCGATTCTAATTCTTAGATTACCAAGCAATAATAGTCAGGGGGAAAATATTCACATCAATTGGTGGCAATTATCATGTCCACATAATTCAATAATAATCCGCAGAACTTATGTCTGCATAATAATTCATTCGTGGAATGTTTTGCTTGTGTCTATCTCGTCAAACATTTATAAAAGCATCTCATGTATTCTCAGTTCAAAAATATGTTTCAAAAGCATTTAATAAAGCAGTTGTAAAAGCAGCGCATGTATTCTCAGTCCAAAAAATGTAAAGAGTAAAAGGGAATCAAATGAACTCACTATATTGTATTTTGTAGTAAAAATACATATGACGGTATTGAATAACTGAACAATGCAGGGTTGGCCTTGGATTCACGAACCTATATCATTTGTATATTCATTAATACATATAATCATAATCGATTAAATATATATTATTATTAGTAATATAACTTATATATTTAATAATTTATAAGTTTCATTATTTATATATTTTCATTATATATATATAATTGTTAATAGAGTTAAGTTAAATATATTTTTATATGGGGATTACTTATTTGTAATTAATAATTATGGTAATACTAATATTAGTAATAATATTGATACTTTATAATAATGATAAAAGTGATAATAACAATGTTAATAATGATATTAGTAATGATAATAATATTAAATTGTATTAAAGTAACTATGATAATATTAATTATAATAATTCTTTTAAAACATACTTTAATTAAGATCTTAATAATTTTCATAATAATATTTATATCTAAAATTTCTATATTTTTAATCTTAACAATATTATTAAACTTGTATATTCATAGTTATAATAATCATAACTTTCGTGTTTAATTTATAAACTATTGACTATAGTTTCTTTTAATATTAATTTGTATTCATAATCATAATCTACATGTGTTCATATAATTATAATTAATCACCTAATCTTTATCATAATACTTTTTATTATAAATTAACCTGTTTAGTATTCTTGAAATCCTAATATTATTACTAGTAAAAATAACACAATTAATAATACTATAAATAATAATATTAGTGATGATAATACTAAATGATGGTACTAATATAGTTAATAAATATAACTAACTTAATAATGATAATGATATAACATGTATTAATGTTAATAATAATAATAATTTACTTATTAATAATAACTATAGTTAATAATACTAATAATAATGATTATCATAACTTCAATATTAATAATAATAATAATAATAATAATTCTAATAATAATCAAATTAATGATAATACTAATGATAATAATAATAACAATAATAATAATAATAATAATAATAATAATAATAATAATAATAATAATAATAATAATAATAACAATAATAGTAATAATAACATTAATAACCATCATTAATAATAATAATAATAATAGAAATAAAATTTAAGAATGTATACCCTTTCAAATGTTTTTCCAAAAATAATTTCACCAAACGAGACTCGAACCCGAGACCTCTCGCTCACCCAACAAACCCTTAACCATCTGCTCCATCTTGCTTTTTTGATTAATACCCGTATTAAATTTATTTATCATGGTTTCTGTTACATTCTTTTTCATTAAATCAAAAACGACCAAGAGACATTAGTAACCATGACAGTGAATAGATGGGTTTGTTGAGGATTATTCAAACGTAACATAAACATTGATTTAAATTGATTGGTATTTACAGAAAAAATAAATAAAATAAATAAAATAAAACGCTGTAACTCGTCAAGAACATAAATTCAAATTTTGATTTCAAGACTGTTTTACCCTATAGTTACAACATGAAACTTGTTTTAAATCATTATCAGAAACTTTACAAATCGTCAATTGCTCCATAAACTCAAAGACAACTTCAAATTTTGTGATAAACAAAATGTTTGACTTTTGTTTCAAAATGTTTGACTCCAAAATTCGAAGGCGATATAAAGAATTGAGATATGAAACTTTACAGGAAATTTAAGTGAAAGATTTATAACAACTTTGCATTTATAGTTTTTGAAATAAGAGGTTTTGACAATATTCACCAAGAACAGAGCCGGAGGTCTGTGTTCTTTAAATAAATTTTTGATTTTTGTTGATTCTGCTCAAGTCGTACTTGTAGAGAGATATATAGAGATTAGTAGATATCTTTACAGCTAATTGATTCATTTACCACTTGTTTTGTAGGTAAAATTCGTCGACACAGAAATATTCCACAGGTACGAATAAAAATAAAAATAATGAAAAGTGAATGCGACCTTCAACAGATTTTGTTGGTTTCCTTGAATTGAATTTGATTTGTAGACATGAAAATAAGAATCAGTACTATATGACCGTGACAAGAAGCGGATTCCAATTATATATATCTGATTCCTTTTATAATTATAATTCATATAATATAATTAATATTAATAAATAAATAAGTGTATTAATAATAATAATCCTAATAATAGTAATACTTATAATAAATATTAATGATAATAATAATAATAAAAATGATAATAATAATAATAATATTATTAGTGATAATAATATTATTAGTAGTAATAATAATAATATGATGTTATTAATAATAATAATAATAATAATAATTTTTAATAAGTTTAATAATAACTAATGATAATAATAATAATAAAAATGTTATTAATAACAAAAGATATTAGTTCTTAATAATAATATTAATTAATAATTCTTAATAATAATAATAATATCTAATAATACAAGTGATATAAAAGATATAACACATTACATGTATTCTATTTTCATATTAGATTAATGATATTGATAATACTGATATAGATATTAATATAAATAATATTAAAAGTAATAATAATATTATACAAACATATTTTCAACTTGTAATTATATTTAATATATTAATGTTACATCATATATTATACATGTAAATATGAATACATTAAAAATGTTTTATATATATATATATATATAGATATATATATATATATATATATATATATATATATATATATATATATATATATATATCCATTTACTATATTATATTATTTCATAATAGATATTATAAATTTCAACAAATAATATTTACATTTTATATATATATATATATATTACATGTTATAATAATTATGTATAGTAATCATATATATTCATATATAGTTTCTTTTTAATAATAACCTTATTATATTATATATTATTTTACATATTTAATTCTACTGATAAATTTATATTTCATTATTTCACATTTTTATATATACACATATATTTATGTTTATATATATATATATATATATATATATATATATATATATATATATATATATATATATATATTGAAATGTCTCGTTCATATTGATTATAAACGTTCCATATTAATTGATTTCATTGCGAGGCTTTGACCTCTATATGAGACATTTTTCAAAGGCTGCATTCGATTTTAAAACAAACCATAACTTTTAAAATATTACGACGATTATCAAATAATGATAATCTAAAATATAGTGTTTTCACACGACCATTACATAATGGTTTACAATAATATTACACATCAATATATATGCCTTCGAATGCAGTTTTTAAACAATATTATACAAGCATGGACTCCAAATCTTGTCCTTAATTTAGTATGCAACAGCGGAAGCTCTTAACAATCACCTGAGAATAAACATGCTTAAAATGTCAACAAAAAATGTTGGTGAGTTATAGGTTTAACCTATATATTTATCAAATTGTAATAATAGACTATAAGATTTCATTTCTCATAAATACACATATCGTATCAGGCATTTCGCAAACTGCATAGAGATAAAATTCATTCATATGATGAACACCTGGTAACTGACCTTAACAAGATGCATATAGAATATCCCCTATCATTCCGGGACTCCCTTCGGACATGATAAATTCGAAGTACTAAAGAATCCGGTACTTTGGATGGGGTTTGTTGAGCCCAATAGATCTATCTTTAGGATTTGCATCAATTAGGGTGTCTGTTCCCTAATTCTTAGATTACCAGACTAAAAAGGTGCATATTCGGTTTAATAATTCAACCATAGAATGTAGTTTCACGTACTTGTGTCTATTTTGTTAAACATTTATAAAACTGCAAGTATTCTCATCCCAAAAATATTAAATTTAAAAAATAGGACTATAACTCACTTTCACAGATTTTTACTTCGTCGGAAACTTAAGACTTGGCCACGGATTGATTCACGCACCTATAACAAATATATACATATATATCAAAGTATGATTGAAATATATTCACAATATTTTTTATTATGTTTTAATGATTTAAGTTTATTAAGTTAGCGGTCCAATGTTAGTAATCTACAACTAGTTGTCCACAGTTAGATGTACAGAAATAAATCAATATATATTATCTCAAATCAATCCACGACCCAGTGTATACAAGTCTCAGGCTAGAGCATAACTTAAAGTATATATATTATTTTGGAATCAACCTCAACCCTGTATAGCTAACTCAAGCATTACTGCATATAGAGTGTCTATGGTTGTTCCAAATAATATATATAGATGGGTCGATATGATATGTCAAAACATTGTATACGTGTCTATGGTATCCCAAGATTACATAATATATGTTAGAATACATGTATAATACAATATAAGTTATTTAAGTTATGGTTAGTCTAGATTTGGTACAAAATTTTCGTAGCTAAAACTAGCAAATTTATCAAATTTTGTTTTACCCGTCATTTCTTCGTTTCAAATCCATTTTGAGTCATTCAATTTGCTATGGTTCATAATGAATTGAAATTTATGAAACTAAATAGAAAAAGTATAAATTTATAGTCGGAAATACAGGTTACAAGTCATTTTTTAAAGAGGTAGTCATTTCCGTCGAAAAAACGACATCTTGATGACCATTTTGAAAAACATACTTTCATTTTGTGTTTAACCATGATTTTTGGATATAGTATCATGTTCATATGTAATATCATTTTTCCAGAAAACAAACTTCCAATTCAAAGATTAAGATAGTTTTTATTTTTCTAACCCAAAACAGCCCCCGGTTTCACTACGACGGCGTATGTCCGGTTTTACGGTGTTCTTCGTGTTTCCAGGTTTTAAATCATTAAGTTAGCATATCATATAGATATAGAACATGTGTTTAGTTGATTTTAAAAGTCAAGTTAGAATGATTAACTTTGTTTACGAACAAGTTTAGAATTAACTAAACTATGTTCTAGTGATTACATGTTCAAATCTTCGAATAAGATAGTTTTATATATATGAATCGAATGATGTTATGAACATCATTACTACCTCAAGTTTAGTAGGTAAACCTACTGGAAGTGACAAAAATTGATCTAGCTTCAAAGGATTCTTGGATGGCTTGAAAGTTCTTGAAGTAGAATCATGACATGAAAACAAGTTCAAGTAAGATTTTTACTCGAATTAAGATAGTTTATAGTTATAGTTATTGAATCAAAGTTTGAATATTAGTATTACCTTGAATTAGAAAGATAACCTACTGTAAGTAACAAAGGTTTCTTGATCTTAGATGATTACTTGGAATGGATTAGAAAGCTTGGTAGTAGACTTGCAAACTTGAAAGTATTCTTGATTTTATGAAACTAGAACTTATAGAATTTATGAAGAACACATTGAACTTGAAGATAGAACTTGAGAGAGATTAATTAGATGAATAAATTGAAGAATAAAATTATTTGTATATGTTTTTGGTCGTTGGTATATGGATTAGATATAAAGGATATGTAAGTTTGTTTTCTTGTAAATAATTCATGAATGATTTATAATACTTTTGTAATTTTGTGAGATATTTCATGCTAGCTTCCAAATGTTGGTTCCCACATGTTTGATGACTCATTAAGGGCTGCTAAGAGCTGATCATTGAATGTATATACCAATAGTATATACGTCTAGGAGCTGGGTATTGTACGAGTACGAATACAGTTGTATACGAGTAGAATTGTTGATGAAAATGAATGGGAATGTAAATGTAAGCATT
The DNA here is from genome assembly GCF_046630445.1 of Rutidosis leptorrhynchoides. Classification (NCBI taxonomy): domain Eukaryota; kingdom Viridiplantae; phylum Streptophyta; class Magnoliopsida; order Asterales; family Asteraceae; genus Rutidosis; species Rutidosis leptorrhynchoides. Next base: position 292,405,600 of record NC_092336.1, on the reverse strand, counting down.
TTTGTTAAGTAGAAGTACTTTGATATGTGTCATGAAGTCCTTCAAAAGTGTACTAATACATCTTAATATACTACATGTATATACATTTTAACTGAGTCATTAAGTCATCGTTATTCGTTACATGTAAGTGTTGTTTTGAAACCTTTAAGTTAACGATCTCATTTAATGTAGTTAACCCATTGTTCATTATATCTAAAGAGATGTTAAATTATTACATTATCATGATATTATGATGTATGAATATATCTTAATATGATATATATACATTAAAATGTCGTAACAACGATAATAGTTATATATATGCCTCGTTTCGAAATTCTTAAGTTAGTAGTCTTGTTTTACATATGTTGTTCATTGTTAACAGACATAATGATATATATAATTATCATTTTATCATGTTAAATATAGTGTAACAATACCTTAATATGATATATATGTATTTAGTAAGGCGTTGTTATAACGATAATCGTTATATATATCGTTTCGAGTTTCTTAACCTAGTAATCTCATTTTTTTTATGTATATAACTCATTCTTAATATACCTAGTGAGATACTTTCATATCATAATATCATGTTAACTATATATATATATCCATATATATATATATATATCATCATATAGTTTTTACAAGTTTTAACGTTCGTGAATCGCCGGTCAACTCGGGTGGTCAATTGTCTACATGGAACTTATTTCAAATAATCAAGTCTTAATAAGTTTGATTGCTTAACATGTTGGAAACATTTAATCATGTAAATATAATTTTCATTTAATATATAATCATGGAAAAGTTCGGGTCACTACAGTATCTACCCGTTAAATAAATTTCGTCCCGAAATTTTAAGCTGTTGAAGGTGTTGACGCATCTTCTGGAAATAAGTGCGGGTATTCCTTCTTTATCTGGTCTTCACATTCCCAGGTGAACTCGGGTCCTCTACGAGCATTCCATTGAACCTTAACAATTGGTATCTTGTTTTGCTTAAGCCTTTTAACATCACGATTTATTATTTCGACGGGTTCTTCGATGAATTGAAGTTTTTCATTGATTTACATTTTGTCTTAGCGGAATTGTGAGATCTTATTTAGCAAAATATTTATTCAAATTCGAGACGTGGAAAGTGTTATGTACAGCCGCGAGTTGTTGAGGTAACTCAAGTCGGTAAGCTACTGGTCCGACACGATCTATAATCTTGAATGGCCCGATGTATCTTGGATTTAGTTTTCCCCGTTTACCAAATCGAACAACACCTTTCCAAGGTGAAACCTTAAGCATGACCATCTCTCCAATTTCAAATTCTATATCTTTTCTTTTAATGTCCGCGTAGCTCTTTTGTCTACTTTGGGCGGTTTTTAACCGTTGTTGAATTTGAATGATCTTCTCGGTAGTTTCTTGAATTATATCCGGACCCGTAATTTATCTATCCCCAACTTCACTCCAATAAATTGGAGACCTGCACTTTCTACCATAAAGTGCCTCAAACGGTGCCATCTCAATACTTGAGTGGTAACTGTTGTTGTAGGAAAACTCTGCTAATGTTAGGTGTCGATCCTAACTGTTTCCAAAATCAATAACACATGCTCGTAGCATGTCTTCAAGCGTTTGTATCATCCTTTGGCTCTGCCCATTAGTCCGTGGATGATAGGTAGTACTCATGTCTAGACGAGTTCCTAATGCTTGCTGTAATGTCTGCCAAAACCTTGAAACAAATCTGCCATCCCTATCAGAGATAATAGAGATTGGTATTCCATGTATGGAGACAACTTCTTTCAAGTATAATCATGCCAAATTCTCCATTTTGTCATCTTCTCTCATTGGCAGAAAATGTGCTGATTTCGTGAGCCGATCGACTATTACCCAAATAGTATCATAACCATTTGCAGTCCTTGGCAATTTAGTAATGAAATCCATGGTAATGTTTTCCCATTTCCATTCTGGGATTTCAGGTTATTGAAGTAGACCTGATGGTTTCTGATGTTCAGCTTTGACCTTAGAACACGTCAAACATCCTCCTACATATCTCGCAATATCAGCTTTCATACCCGGCCACCAAAAATGTGTCTTGAGGTCCTTGTACATCTTTCCCGCTCTGGGATGTATTGAGTATCTGGTTTTATGTGCTTCCCCAAGTACCATTTCTCTCACAACTCCAAACTTTGGTACCCAAATTCTTTCGGCTCTATACCGGGTTCCGTCTTCTCGAATATTAAGGTGTTTCTCCGATCCTTTGGGTATTTCATTCTTCAAATTCCCTTCTTTTAAAACACCCTGTTGCGCCTCCTTTATTTGAGTAGCAAGGTTAGTGCAAATAATTATATTCATAGCTTTTACCCTTATAGGTTCTCTGTCCTTTCTACTCAAAGCGTCGGCTACCACATTCGCCTTCCCTGGATGGTAACGAATCTCGAAATCGTAATCATTCAATAACTCAATCCACCTACGCTGCCTCATGTTCAGTTGTTTCTGATTAAATATGTGTTGGAAACTTTTGTGATCGGTATATATAATACTTTTGACCCCATATAAGTAGTGCCTCCAAGTATTTAATGCAAAAACAACAGCACCTAATTCCAAATCGTGAGTCATATAATTTTGCTCGTAAATCTTCAATTGTCTAGACGCATAGGCAATTACCTTCGTTCGTTGCATTAATACACAACCGAGGCCTTGCTTTGAGGCGTCACAATATATCACAAAATCATCATTCCCTTCAGGCAATGACAATATAGGTGCCGTAGTTAACTTTTTCTTCAACAATTGAAACGCTTTCTCCTGCTCATCCTTCCATTAAAATTTCTTTCCTTTATGCGTTAATGCAGTCAAGGGTTTTGCTATTTTAGAAAAATCTTGGATGAACCTTCTGTAGTAACCAGTCAGTCCTAAAAATTGGCGTATATGCTTCGGAGTTTTCGGGGTTTCCCACTTTTCAACGGTTTCAATCTTTGTCGGATCTACTTGAATACCTTCTTTGTTCACTATGTGACCGAGGAATTGAATTTCTTCCAACCAAAATGCACACTTTGAAAACTTAGCGTACAGTTTTTCTTTCCTCAATAACTCTAGCACTTTTCTCAAATGTTCTTCATGCTCTTGATCATTCTTTGAGTAGATAAGTATGTCATCGATGAAAACAATGATAAACTTGTCAAGATATGGTCCACACACTCGGTTCATAAGGTCCATGAACACAGCTGGTGCGTTAGTCAAACCAAATGGCATAACCATAAACTCGTAATGACCTTAACGTGTCCTTAAAGCTGTTTTCGGAATATCATCCTCCTTCACCCGCATTTGATGATATCCAGAACGTAAATCGATCTTCAAATAAACCGACGAGCCTTGTGGTTGATCAAATAGGTCGTCAATTCTCGGTAGTGGTTAACGGTTCTTGATGGTAAGTTTGTTCAACTCTCGGTAGTCGATACACAACCTGAATGTACCATCCTTATTTTTGACAAACAAAACAGGAGCTCCCCATGGTGATGTGCTTGGTTGAATGAAACCACGCTCTAAAAGTTCTTCTAATTGGCTTTGGAATTCCTTCATTTCGCTGGGTGTGAGTCTGTATGGAGCACGAGCTATTGGTGCAGCTCCTGGTACAAGATCTATTTGAAATTCAACGGATCGGTGTGGAGGTAGTCCCGGTAATTCTTTCAGAAATACATCGAGAAATTCTTTTGCGACGGGACCATCATTGATGTTCTTTTCTTCGGTTTGTACTTTCTCGACATGTGCTAAAACATCATAGCAACCTTTTCTTATTAGCTTTTGTGCCTTCAAATTACTAATAAGATTTAGCTTCGCGTTGCTATTTTCTCCGTACACCATTAAGGGTTTTCCTTTTTCCCTTACAATGCGAATTGTATTTTTGTAACATACAATCTCTGCTCTCTCCTTTTTCAACCAGTCCATGCCAATTATCACATCAAAACTTCCTAACTCTACTGGTATCAAATCAATCTTAAATGTTTCGCTAACCAGTTTAATTTCTCGATTCCGACATATATTATCTGCTGTAAATAATTTACCGTTTGCTAATTTGAGTAAAATTTTATTATCCAAAGGTGTCAGTGGACAACTTAATTTAGCACAAAAATCTCTACTCATATAGCTTCTATCCACACCCGAATCAAATAAAACATAAGCAGATGTATTGTCAATAAGAAACGTACCCGTAACAAGTTCCGGGTCTTCCTGCGCTTCTGCCGCATTAATATTGAAAACTCTTTCGCGGCCTTTCCCATTAGTATTCCCTTGGTTTGGGCAATTTCTAATAATGTGGCTCAGTTTTCCACATTTATAACAAACTACGTCGGCATTATTTGTTCCGACATTATTTGTTTCTTTATTTTTGTTGTTCTTTGGTCCGTAAACCTCAAATTTTGTCACGCCATGACCACTTCTCTTACACTTGGTGCAAAATGTTGTGCAAAACACATTCGGATGGTACTCTGCACATCTAAAGCATGGTTGTTTCTGTTGTTTGTTGTTATTGAAATGGTTGTTGTTGCGATTGTTATTATTATTGGGATGGTTGTTGTTGCGGTTTTTGTTGCGAAATTTGGTGCTATTGAAGTTGTGATTGCTATGTTGATTGTTAAAATTGTGACCCTTGTCACTGGTTTCTTCCCACTTTCTCTTGATTTATTTCGTGTTGGCTTCTTCGGCCGCCTGCTCTTTGATTCTTTCCTCAATCTGATTTATGAGTTTATGAGCCATTCGACTTGCCTTTTGTATGGAGGCGGGCTCCTGTGAACTTATATATTCTTGGATCCTTTCTGGTAACCCTTTTACAAATGCGTCGATTTTCTCCTCTTCAACTTCGAACGCTCTTGGACACAATAAAAACAACTCCGTGAATCGTCGTTCGTATGTGGTAATATCGAATCCTTGTGTTCGTAATCCCTTAAGCTCTACTTTGAGATTATTGACCTCGTTTCTGGGACGATACTGCTCAGTCATCAGATGTTTGAATGCTGACCACAGTAGTGCGTACGCAGCATCTTGTCCCACTTGCTCTAGATAGGTATTCCATCAAGATAATGCAGTACCTGTGAAGGTATGCGTAGCGTACTTTACTTTGTCTTCTTCAGTACACTTACTTATGGCAAACACCGATTCAACCTTTTCGGTCCACCGTTTCAATCCGATTGGACCCTCGGTTCCATCGAATTTCAGAGGTTTACAGGCAATGAATTCTTTGTAGGAGCATCCTACACGATTTCTTGTGGCATTATTTGCATTGCTAGATTCAGAGTTATTGTTGTTCTTTTGCATTGCAGCCTGTACTGAGGCTATGTTTGCTGCAAGGAAAACACGAAAGTCTTCCTCGCTCATGTTCAAATTCTGACGAGTCGTCGGTGCCATTTCCTTCAAAAATAGCCCAAAAGAATTAAGTTAATCATATAGAATATTAAGAGTAGTCAATAGTATTTCGTAGTATAGTATGAACTCATTTATAAAATCTTTTTCTTCATATTAGTGTTTTATAGTTTTAATTCGGGTAGTACCTACCCGTTAAGTTCATACTTAGTAGCTAATATACAATTCAACTACTACAATTCTATATGAAAAACTGATTATAATAATATTTCACGTTCAAACTTTTATACAATATTTTACAAATTTAAAATACCGCTATTATACATATAACATGAAATATAGCAAACAATAACTTTGATACAAAATAGTTGTGACAACAATCCTAGTTAATACGCAAGTCGTTCAGCAAAGGCAATAAAAACACGTAATTCATAAGTCCAGAAATAAGTCATGCATTCTGGTTTTACTAAAACTACTTCCGATCCTTGGTCTTGTGGAACATAACCGTTGTGGCCGTTGACAAGACAGCATGTTGTAACGTCGTCAAAGGGACGAGGGTTTCGTAATGCCAACAGCCTCGTAATAATCTAAAAACCTTGTTTCTCACCCCAACTACTGAATTCGTCACTTGTGGGAAGGTTTTATTTAAAAGTTGTAATCTGATGTTCTTTTTCTCACTTTGGTGAGAAGCGAACATCACTAACCCGTAAGCATAACATGCTTCTTTATGTTGCATGTTAGAAGCTCTTTCTAACTCACGAAGTCCTACGTTGGGATATGTTGAGTCAAAATAGGTTCTTATCCCGTAGCGTAAAATTGCATTTGGGTTCCTCGCATTTAACGCTTTAAAGAAAACACGGCGTAACTTACGGTGTCCCCAATGTGATATACTCCATATTTCAAATAAAAGCCTTTTATAAACTAAGGCATGCCTGGAACGTTCTTCAAATGTTCTACAAACTAATTTTACCGTAAATAATTTTGCCGACGAATTCTGATCGACTTTAGACAAGATTTCATCAATCATGTCCCCGGGTAGGTCTTCTAAAATTTTTGGTTGTGTATCCTTAACGTCCATTGTGTATTTATACTGTAAAACAGACGAGAATTAGATTCGTAAAAGATAGTTATCAAATAATACAAGCAATTTTTTACATACAACATGAAAGTACAAGCACACTTATATTACATATATTACACCGCATGATTACAACTCTTTATTCCGACTCACTTGTTTCTTCTTCTTCGGACTTGGTTTGTTTCGCTAATTTCCTAAGGATATATGGTGCTCCCCTAATACGAGCCGTTCTTTTCACAAATGGTCTAGAAGGACCCGGTGGCTTAAATGTTCCCGGGTTATAGCTAAAACTTAAGAAATACGGGTGTTGATGGTATTTTCCATCGGGACATTTCATGTTAACATAGAGGTCATCGGGGTTGGACTCGGGTTTTTCTATTTTTATGCCTTTTCCCTTATTATTTTCTTTTGCCTTTTCAAATTGTGTCAGGGTAATTTCTATAACATCATCGGAATCCTCATTGGGATCCGATTCATCGGAAAATTGGTAATCTTCCCAATATTTTGCTTCCTCGGCAGAAACACCATTGACCATTATTAATTTTGGTCCATCGGTTGAGGATTTTCTTTTATTTATCTGTTTTTTAGTGTCTTCTAATATTTCCTCCCCCGTAACCTCTTCTTCTTCGGGTTCCTCTTCTTCCTGTTCCTCTTCTTCCGGTTCTACTTCCGGAATTTGTGAATCTTCCCAATATATATTCGACTCTTCATTATTATTAGGTGAGTCGATGGGATTTGTATTAGAGGTAGACATCTATCACACAATATCAAACACGTTAAGAGATTAATATATCACATAATATTTACATGTTAATAATATATAGTTTCTAACAAAAAAAATGTTAAGCAATCGTTTTTAAAGAAAACACGGTCGAAGTCCAGACTCACTAATACATCCTAACAAATTCGGTTAGACACACTAATGTAAATTTCTGGTTCTCTAAGACCAACGCTCGGATACCAACTAAAATTTCCCGTTCATATTGATTATAAACATTCCATATTAATTGATTTCGTTGCGAGGTTTTGACCTCTATATGAGACATTTTTTAAAGGCTGCATTCGATTTTAAAACAAACCATAACTTTTAAAATAATACGATGATTATCAAATAATGATAATCTAAAATATATCGTTTTCACACGACCATTACATAATGGTTTACAATAATATTACACATCAATATATATGCCTTCGAATGCAGTTTTTAAACAATATTATACAAGCATGGACTCCAAATCTTGTCCTTAATTTAGTATGCAACAGCGGAAGTTCTTAATAATCACCTGAGAATAAACATGCTTAAAACGTCAACAAAAAATGTTGGTGAGTTATAGGTTTAACCTATATATTTATCAAATTGTAATAATAGACCACAAGATTTTATTTCTCATAAATACACATCTCGTATCAGGCATTTCGCAAACTGCATAGAGATAAAAATCATTCATATGGTGAACACCTAGTAACCGACCTTAACAAGATGCATATAGAATATCCCCTATCATTCCGGGACTCCCTTCGGACATGATAAATTCGAAGTACTAAAGCATCCGGTACTTTGGATGGGGTTTGTTGAGCCCAATGGATCTATCTTTAGGATTCGCGTTAATTAGGGTGTCTGTTCCCTAATTCTTAGATTACCAGACTAAAAAAGGGCATATTCGGTTTAATAATTCGACCATAGAATGTAGTTTCACGTAATTGTGTCTATTTTGTAAAACATTTATAAAACTGCATGTATTCTCATCCCAAAAATATTAGGTTTAAAAAGAGGGACTATAACTCACTTTCACAGATTTTTACTTCGTCGAAAATTTAAGACTTGGCCACGGATCGATTCACGAACCTATAACAAATATATACATGTATATCAAAGTATGATCAAAATATATTCACAACATTTTTTATTACGTTTTAATGATTTAAGTTTATTAAGTTAGCGATCCAACGTTAGTAATCTACAACTAGTTGTCCACAGTTAGATGTACAGAAATAAATCAATATATATTATCTCAAATCAATCCACGACCCAGTGTATAAAAGTCTCAGGCTAGATCACAACTCAAAGTATATATATTATTTTGGAATCAACCTCAACCCTGTATAGCTAACTCAAGCATTACTGCATATAGAGTGTCTATGGTTGTTCCAAATAATATATATAGATGGGTCGATATGATATGTCAAAACATTGTATACGTGTCTATGGTATCCCAAGATTACATAATATATGTTAGAATACATGTATAATACAATATAAGTTAGTTAAGTTATGGTTAGTCTAGATTTGTTACAAAATTTTCGTAGCTAAAACTAGCAAATTTATCAAATTTTGTTTTACCCGTCATTTCTTCGTTTCAAATCCGCTTTGAGTGATTCAAGTTGCTATGGTTTCATAATGAATTGAAATTTATGAAACTAAACAGAAAAAGTATAAGTTTATAGTCGGAAATACAGGTTACAAGTCATTTTTTAAAGAGGTAGTCATTTTCATCGAAAAAACGACATCTTAATGACCATTTTGAAAAACATATTTTCACTTTGTGTTTAACCATGATTTTTGGAGATAGTATCATGTTCATATGTAATATTATTTTTCCAGAAAACAAATTTCCAATTCAAAGATTTAGATATAGTTTTTATTTTTCTAACCCAAAACAGCCCCCGGTTTCACTACGACGGCGTATGTCCGGTTTTACGGTGTTCTTCGTGTTTCCAGGTTTTATATCATTAAGTTAGAATATCATATAGATATAGAACATGTATTTATTTGATTTTAAAAGTCAAGTTAGAAGGATTAACTTTGTTTGTGAACAAGTTTAGAATTAACTAAACTATGTTCTAGTGATTACATGTTCAAATCTTTGAATAAGATTGTTTTATATATATGAATCGAATGATGTTATGAACATCATTACTACCTCAAGTTTAGTAGGTAAACCTACTGGTAGTGACAAAAATTGATCTAGCTTCAAAGAATTCTTAGATGGCTTGAAAGTTCTTGAAGTAGAATCATAACATGAAAACAAGTTCAAGTAAGATTTTTACTCGAATTAAGATAGTTTATAGTTATAGAAATTGAATCAAAGTTTGAATATGAGTATTACCTTGAATTAGAAAGATAACCTACTGTAAGTAACAAAAGTTTCTTGATCTTAGATGATTACTTGGAATGGATTAGAAAGCTTGGTAGTAGACTTGCAAACTTGAAAGTATTCTTGATTTTATGAAACTAGAACTTATAGAATTTATGAAGAACACTTAGAACTTGAGAGATTAATTAGATGAATAAAATTGAAGAATGAAAGTGTTTGTATGTCTTTTTGGTCGTTGGTATATGGATTAGATATAAAGGATGTGTAAGTTTGTTTTCTTGTAAATAATTCATGAATGATTTATAATACTTTTGTAATTTTGTGAGATATTTCATGCTAGTTTCCAAATGATGGTTCCCATATGTTTAATGACTCATTAAGGGCTGCTAAGAGCTGATCATTGAATGTATATACCAATAGTATATACGTCTAGGAGCTGGGTATTGTACGAGTACGAATACGGTTGTATATGAGTAGAATTGTTGATGAAAATGAATAGGAATGTAAATGTAAGCATTTTTATTAAGTAGAAGTACTTTGATATGTGTCATGAAGTCTTTCAAAAGTTTACTAATACATCTTAATATACTACATGTATATACATTTTAATTGAGTCGTTAAGTCATCATTAGTCGTTACATGTAAGTGTTGTTTCGAAACCTTTAAGTTAACGATCTCATTTAATGTAGTTAACCCATTGTTCATTATATCTAATTAGATGTGAAATTATTACATTATCATGATATTATGATGTATGAATATATCTTAATATGATATATATACATTAAAATGTCGTTACAACGATAATCGATACATATATGCCCCGTTTCGAAATTCTTAAGTTAGTAGTCTTGTTTTACATATGTAGTTCATTGTTAACATACATAATGATATATATAATTATCATTTTATCATGTTAAATATAGTGTAACAATACCTTAATATGATACATATGTATTTAGTAAGGCGTTGTTATAACGATAATCGTTATATATATCGTTTCGAGTTTCTTAACCTAGTAATCTCATTTTTCTTATGTATATAACTCATTGTTAATATACCTAGTGAGATACTTACATATCATAATATCATGTTAACTATATATATATCCATATATATATCATCATATTGTTTTTACTAGTTTTAACGTTCGTGAATCGCCGGTCAACTCGGGTGGTCAATTGTCTACATGGAACTTATTTCAAATAATTAAGTCTTAACAAGTTTGATTGCTTAACATATTGAAAACATTTAATCATGTAAATATAATTTTCATTTATCATGGAAAAGTTCGGGTCACTATATATATATATATATATATATATATATATATATATATATATATATATATATATATATATATATATATATATATATATATATATATATATATATATATATATATATATATATATATATATATATATAGTATATGCACACACATTTTCTTACAAACAATGGTTCGTGAATCGTCGGGAACTGTCAAAGGTTAACTGAATTCATATAAACAGTTCCAAAATTTTGAGACTCAACTTAACAGACTTTGCTTATCGTGTCGAAATCATATAAAGATTAAGTTTAAATTTGGTCAGAAATTTCTGGGTCATCAAAGTACGTACCCGTTAAAGAAATTTCGTCCCCTAAATTTGATCGAGATCGTCATGGCTAACAATAAGAATGTTTTCCTGACGAATATGAGCTGATAAATAGAGTTTTATCATTAGTAAATAATATGGATAAAACAATTCGATTACACGAAGAGTATAAGTGAGACTATCACAAAAGAGTGAAATGAGAAAATAATGTTTCGTCATATCCTTTGACGTAGATATGGTTGATTTCTGGAGTTCAAGGGATTTGGAGAAAATTTTCGTGATAAGATTTGATTCTTCGGCAATTAAGGAAATTAGAATCCTCTTTGTTAAATGCGATGATCTATTTTGATTGTTCTGTCGGATATTTCACTATAAATCCACCCTCTCCATTTCCTTTATATTTTGGAGTTCCATACTTTTGTTTTCTCTACCCGACTTTAAGTCAGGCGAATAATAGTCCAGAATTCGTAGATATGAATTTTGGAATGAACATAGTTAATGTTCTAAGAGAGATTGTAACAGCACGATCTTGATTGGTTAAATTACCAGAAAGATTGAACTATCAAGAATTTATGTTCTTGATATGTTTAAAGATTAGATAGAATGTAAGAGTCGTGTAACATGACACATGATGACGGTATGGTCTGTGAATCATCATATTTCATTAGAAACTCAGCATGACTTACTATAATATAATCACATTGATCAAGTGTCATTATATTATACTAACTCATGCTTCATTTCCCAACACTACTTCAATAACATTCATATTTTAAGTTCGAAATTATTTTTCTTTTCAGAATTTAGAAACTAAAGCAGTTTCCTTTATGATGTAACACTGATATTGCAAAGAGATAATTGATTTCAGATAAGAATAGTTATGAAAATATCTTCAGAAATATCGAGGATATTTATAATGAAAGATACGATGATATCTTAAAATTCTACAATCAAAATGTGATGAAGAAATTCATTCACAATGATTTAGAACAATTACAGAACAAGGTATTCGCTAAAGATTTCATCAGAAACAGAATCATCTGGATTCTTTATGTACAAGTTTAGTCCTTGTGCTTTGTTCAGAGTCTCCTCATGGTTTGCTCTATCCGTTTTTCAGTTTCAAACTTTTTCTGAGCTTTGCCAACACACTATTCTTTATCATCAAACTTTTGACTGTTTCGGTGGTCTACCGTTTCTGCTGCTTCATTTAGCTTTTTCAAAGTTCAGTGTATTAATTCATAGGCTGGGTGCTTTTCAGAATTTCAGAATTGAAGATCATAATTCTAAGAGATAACTGTTATATGTATACATATAACTGTTGATGTAGTAACGCTACGAGATTTCAAAATACTGATTGCTGATTCTCGGTAATTGGTATGGAAATTCTCGTTACAAGGTACAGATGAGTATATGATAAGGTTTTAATGACAAATATAATGGTTCTTCGGAGAGACTTAAGACAATGAGTAATGATGTTGCTGATAAGTTTACTGCTAATGTGGTGGAAAATAAATGGTTCCTCGGTAACGAAGGCGAAAAGACAACGTATATATCAAGGTTATAATAAGGCTTATTCGAATGAAAGGTCGATGTTGATTTAATGGAGCTGTGACAAAATTGGCTAATTTGAAAAAGAATTGCAAAGTTATTTTTGGTAAGAACAACGCCAAAAGGAGCTAGCACAGATACGTGTTAAACGTTTACTCAGGTTCCGAGTGTTTTTAAGGTGCATAACTATATGCATAAATCCTTCCTTCCATAGATGAAGTGCGGTTGGTTCATCCTCTCGATTGAGGTGTTTTCAAGAATCAGGAAAGGTTTGAACGCAGATTGTAATCGTCAAGATACAAATGAGGTTTAAGATGAAATCAAGTGGCAAACTTGAAGGAATGTTTAGTTTCATATGTTATAATCAATATTTTAATTTATTTTAATTGTCCAATGTTAGTAGTTCATAGTTAGTAGTTCCATAATTCATATATAGTTTAATATATAATATTCGAATTAATTAATGCGTATCGTGACCCATTGTATACATGTCTAAGACTCGATAATAACTCAAAGTATATATATTATTTAGAATCAACCTCAACCCTGTATAGCTAACTCAAGCATTACTGCATATAGAGTGTCTATGGTTATTCCAAATAATATATATAGATGCGTCTATATGATATTTCAAAACCTTGTATACGTGTCCCGATATTTAAAATGCATAAATAACCGTATTTAAATGACGATGAATAAAATTGCGAGAATTAAAATTGCGATAAATAAATTGCGATAACTGAAATGTAATACGGAATTAACAGTTAGTTATGATTTTGTTAGCGTGGATTCTTAACAAAATTCCTCATAGTTAATTTTTCTTTTTCTAACAAATTTTATTTTGTCAAATGTTTCTTCATTATGCCACTTGTTGGATTATGATAAGTCAAAATCTAAATATGAAATTGAATGAAAATGGTTATTATGTGGTGAAAGGATTCGTATATCCGTGGATGTAAGTAGGATAGTAAATGACTGTTGAATCAGATTCGAAGAATGTACATTGTAACTTATTAATGTGAAATCTAAATATTCCTCGGGTATTACCTACCCGTTAAAATATTTTCATCATTAACAGTTTGTACAAAAGAATTTTTAATTACAATCTTTATGAAAACATATATACATATATATTTCCTTCAGATGTAATCATGGATTCAATGAGTTAATATAATATTAATCTCATTTGCTTTTCGGTTTGAGCTAGAATATATAATCTCTAAGACTTTAGAGATTACATAATCGTCGAAGGATGTTTCTCCAATGAAGTTATGAATCAATACTTCATCGGGTATTGTTGTTGGTACTCCTTGGTATCTATGGTGTGTATGACGTTGATGCTCGAGGTATAGATTGTGATGTTGAGGCATGGAATGTTGAGGCTTATGTTATTGGTGGTACTGGTGCCGATGTTGGTGGTACTGTTGGTGTGACGACCCAGGAATTTCCAACCAAAATTAAACTTAATCTTTATATGTTCCGGACACGATAAGCAAAGTCTGTTAAATCGAGTCTTAAAATTTTTGAACGGTTTACATGGATTCAATTGTCCTTCAATCATCCCCGACGATTCACGAACAACTATTTATAAATAGATATGCATATATTTATATATATATATATATGTATAATGAAATATTATATATTGAAATTGTTAGAATTAATTATTATATTTATTATTCTAATATATATATATATATATATATATATATATATATATATATATATATATCTATATGTAATATCTATATAAATATACGTATGTGAGATACATATGATCTGTGAATTAAAAAGTCGATTACAGTGTTTTACTTTCTTGACTTAAGTAACCATAGTATTATATATATATTCATATGTGAGCATGATACACCATATCACCACTTGCAAATATCTACTCAAATTTGTCGATTGTTAACTGTGCATATCTTGAAAGAATTCACAGTATTACTATTCTTGATTGTAACAACCAAAATTTCCGATGGCTTCCTGGTTCCTTTTAAATTCTTCATGTTACTATTATGATTGATAATTATTATTATGGAGTTGTTATGTTTCCCACTATCTTTCATGGATATAGATATTATATATACATGTTGAATTCATCACAAATCCACACACGTACACTTACATCATCATATATAAATCTCACCATGATTCTAAACCAATTATTACTGCATATATCTAAATAATTGATAACTCACCAAGACATTTCGTCAAACAACACTTTACTCAACCACCACCCTAACGATCACCATCAAAGACCATCGATAACCACCACTAGACCTCCATGGCTCCATCATATCATCATCTTTTTGTTCGAAAACCCACTCAAAAACTTTCAGCTACTAATGTTTCTGTTCGCTATTTCGATTATCAATACAAACAACCACCCAAAATATAAACATGCTACTGTTTTCTATGTTGCTATCCGAAGTCACCCAAACATAACCATAAGTGTGTTGTTGATCGCTAGCTGTTTCAATTCTTCTATTCCATGTTTCTGTTACTATAAGAGTTGCTACATGGTTATTTTTTATTTTTTTTTAGTCATGACCACCACAACTCACCATCACCACTGGTTCAAACCAACATCAAACCATCATCACCATCGAACCATGATCTACTATTTATGTTGCTGCTATTACGATCTGTTTCTGGTTCAGTTCGACGCCACCCATAAATCACAACCTCATCGTTTAACACATTGAAATTACTGCTAGTATGTTGCGTTCGAAACCCAAAAACCAAACCCATCTTTGTTTGTTGATGTTGCCTACGAATATGAACACCAAACCGTCACCACCCAAAACTACTACCATGATTGATTGATGCATCTTCCAGTCTACTGATCGATCAAAACCTAAAAGACCTACTACTGTTACTGTGTTGTTTTCTATCTTGATTCGGTTCAAACCCCACAAAACCCACCATCTTACTTGCTACTGCTTGCTTCGGTTCCAAACAACCAAGGCCAAACACCACCTTTAACATATTGATCGGTCATTAATCGAACTATTTAGTGCTACCATTTTCTGTTTAAACACTACCACGTTACCACTTCAATCTCTCTTTCTCGATATCTATCTCTCCTGTTTCTTCGTGAACCCACAGCCATAATCCACTCTCAACCACAGCGAACCATCTACACCATCATAGCTGCTTCAGTGATGTTTCTGTCGAGCATCATAGAATTTTCCATCACCGGACACCATGGGTAAAACCTACAACTCCTTGTTTTATTTTTTTCTTTTCTGTTCGCTGCTGTAGGTAATTGTAAACCATTGCCAATTTCCACTATGACTAGATCGTGTTTGCTACTTTTGCTTCTACTGCTCGAATAGTATAATGAGTAATGATACAAAAAAATTGACGATTATAAAAAAAAATAAATAACGAATGATTGATGGTTAGGTTAGGATGATGATGAGCTGTAAAGAGGAAAAAATATGCGTTTGTTGCTCCTGTGTTACCAAACGAGCCCCACCACCACAAATACATCTTGCAAGTTAAATGAAACATGTTGTTGGGCTTATGATCCACTTAACAAACTAAATTGGGTTTGATTTAATTGTGTTATTGGGCCGTGCTTGTTTAGTCGATTGGGCCGAGACTTGTTTAAATTATTGGGCCGTTTATTTATTTTGATGATTGAGCCGAGTGATAATGGTGAAGATAGATAGATGATACAATGATATACGATCACCTGATGATAATGTTTAGATATGATAATCGATGATGATAAGGTTAAATGTTTAATTTGCTAAGTTAAAGTAAGAAATCATAAACAGCTCGATGGTCAGGGGTGTTGTTGTTGAGCGAGAGGTCTCGAGTTCGAATTCGGGCTATGACATTATTGTTATCCTTTTAAGGTAGTATTATTTTTATTATTATTATTATTATTATTATTTTTATTATTTTTATTATTATTATTATTATTATTATTATTATTATTATTATTATTATTATTATTATTATTATTATTATTATTATTATTATTATTATTATTATTATTATTATTATTATTATTATTATTATTATCAACACTGTTTTAGTATTATTAAACATCATTATTTTAACAAACCAAAAGTTATTTATATAAAAATATATCAAATACATATATGATTACTATATAAATATTGTATTACTATTTTAAATAAGTAATATATAATTAATATATACAAACGAATTTGATTATTATTACATGTTAATTATATGTGTTAATATATATAAATGATATAGGTTCGTGAATCCAAGGCCAACCCTGCATTGTTAAATGTCGTCATATGTATTTTTACTACAAAATACATTAAGTGAGTTCATTTGCTCCCTTTTACTCTTTACATTTTTGGGACTGAGAATACATGCGTTGTTTTTACAACTGCTTTATTAAATGCTTTTGAAATATATCTTGAACTACGAATACATGAAATGATTTTATAAATGTTTGACGAGATAGACACAAGCAAAACATTCCTCGAATGAATTATTATGCAGACAGAAGTTCTGCGGATTATTATTGAATTATGTGGACATGATAATTGCCACCATTGAATTATGTGGACATGATAATTGCCACCTTTGAATTATGTGGACATGATAATTGCCACCATTAAATTATGTGGACATGATAATTGCCACCAATTGATATGAATGTTATGTATCGAGAGAATGATTTTTTTTATACACAGGTTATGTGTATTAGTTTTTGTGCACGAGATATGTGTACGGTTACTAAGATTTATGAAAGATGAGTTCGTACACGAGAAATGTGTACTGTATTTAAAAGATATCGCATGTACATTACAGGTGGGTATAGGATTCAGGCACATTTGTACCATGCAGGATTTAAATCTTGTGGTCTATCAAAATAATGAATTTTATTGTTTTATGATAAACTTATGAACTCACCAACCTTTTGGTTGACACTTGAAAGCATGTTTATTCTCAGGTTTGAAAGAAATCTTCCGCTGTGCATTTGCTCATATTAGAGATATTACTTGGAGTCATTCATGATGTATATCAAAAGACGTTGCATTCGAGTCGTCGATTTCATCAAGATTATTTTTAAGTCAATTATAGTTGGAGGTATTATGAAATAATATGCATGCCGTCAACTTTCAATGTAAAGAAAGTTTGTCTTTTAAAAAACGAATGCAATGTTTGTAAAATGTATCATATAGAGGTCATGAACCTCACGATGTAACCAACTATTGTGAATCGTTTATAATAGCGGTGGTCTTAGCGAACCAGGTCTGCATTAGTGTGTCTAACTGATAAGTCGTTAGGATGCATTAGTAAGTCTGGACTTCGACCGTGTCTGCATGTCAAAAGTTTTGCTTATCATTTCTAGTCGGAAATCATCTGCTTATCATCCTTAGGAAATTACTTGCTTATTATTCTTAGCCTAGACATGTCTTACTGCCTCTATTGCATAGACAGTGTATAGATAAATTCATATCTTAGCGTATCTGTTATTTTTACCTTTGGCTGACAGCCTCCGTAGATTCCTCCGTAACTTATGGGATTTTAGTATTATATATGCATATGTAAATTATGTATTGCAGGATACTAATCTACATCCTATAATCTCTTTCTTATCAAAAATCCTTTATCTGATCGTACTAGATGAATCCCTCAACCAGTTCGAATTCCTCGGATTCCGACAGCTATTCCGATATGGATGTTCACCTAAGCTCCGAAAGCAGCGTCACCAGAATAAATCAACCAATCATCCATCCCCAATTCATCTGATGGGTTCGTAGGCTACTTAATCAATGGAGACGAGAAGAAAGCAATCCTTTCCATCAACTAACTTCACCTCTTGACGATGAACCTGAAGCACTTACCGGCGAATCCATTCGAAACACCATTTTCACACTCATTTTCCGAATATCTCACCACGATTATATTCTATCTAAAAGCCTAAACCTTATTCATCCGCTCGTTTCAACCGACAATCATCCCTGAATAATAGAAGAAGTCAACGAATTTCGCGCTCGGGTAGTGACTTTGGAGAATATGATGCAAAATTTACCAGCTTCAGCAACATCACCAGCACTGACATCAATACCAGTACCACCAACAACCCAAGTTCAACATCACACACTTCAAGATCTCATTATGTACCTCGAGCATAATCATCAATATGCGAATCGTTCTACATCATTTTTCTTCGTTCGACATGACGATTATGTAATCTCTAATGTTTTAGAGGTTATATATTCTTGTTCTAACGGTAAATCAAATGAGTTTAATATCATATTGATTCATTAAATTCATGATTACATCTGAAGAAAATATATATACAAATATATTTTCATAAAGATTGTAATTAAAAATTCTTTTGTACAAACTGTTAATGGTTAAAATATTTTAACGGGTAGGTAATACCCGAGGAATATTTAGATTGCACATTAATCAGTTACACGGTACATTCTGCGAATCTGATTCAACAGTCATTTACTATCCTACTTACATCCACAGATATACGAATCCGATGTAAGACCCAAATATTTATTGTACATAATGTATTTATGGTGTACGATGCATGTATGAAGTTTATGTGTTGCTTGCTCGAACGCCGAAGGAAAATGGACGTTGTCTGAAGTGACAAGGTGTGTACGTATCCTTTCAACCCCAAATAAAGTTTGTGTTGATGTTCTAAAGCCTTACCATTGAAAAGGAAATCTTATCACGTTTCCAACGATATTTGATTCATCGAAAACGGAGCTACGGTCAAAAAGTTATGGCCAAAACAAGAAACTGAAAACTGACCTGAAGGTTGGAGCGGCGCTCCAACTTTCGGCGCGGTGCGCCGAACCCGTCTGATGCAATTTTCAGCCTTTTTAAAAGGTCTAAATGCGGGGTACTTTGGTCTTTTCACTTGGGGTCGGTTTAGGGTCATCAAAACTGATCCATTGATCAGTTTGGATCACATCTCACTCATCAAACACTCCCATCCTCAAACCCTAGAGTGAGATTGAGTTCTAGTGAGAGAGAACTCCATTTGGAGAAGAAGGAGCTTGTTTCGGGTCAAACCTCAAGCATTAAAGTTGTTCTACTCGTCAATGGCATCATTTTGGCGGTATTGGTAAGTTCTAACTCCGAATTTCATTGTTGATTTTGCTATTCAAAGTTAGGGTTTGAACTTGATTTGTTGATAAACCCATTTAGACTCATGAAGTGGGTTTAGTGATGCTAGTAATCGGGTTTATTGTTAGTGTTGGTGGATTTTGGGTTGGTGAACAAATTGGCCTTGATTAGGACTTGTAATTGGGTTTAATCACTAGGTTTAGTGATTATGGAAGTGTTGGAACACTTTTAGGTGTGTTGGTTGACTAATTTTGACTTTGGGTCAAAATTAGGGTTTGGTGATGATTATGACCCAATTGTCGAATTAATAAGGTTTATAAACTTAAAATGGATTAGGTTGAAGCATAGAACCGAGTTAAATATGTTTTGGTGTCAAAACTTGCTAATGGCGTGATATTGACTTCTTATGGGTTAAATTAGGGTTTAAGTGTCTTTTTGGGCAAGATATGTGTTTAACACCTATGATCGGGTTTAATTGGTGTATTAAGACCATTTTCACTTGTGTTAGTGATTGTTGGTTAATTTTGGGCGCGGTTTGTACTTGGAAGTGCATTTGGGTCGAATTTGCACTAAGTGTCAAATTGGGTTGGTTTGTAAATCCAATCTAAGTGTGTTGTTGAATTTGTGATAATGGAATAGGTACTTTCCATTGACGAGTTGCAGATTACTTGGAAACATTCTTCAAGACTTCAAGGTGAGTGTTAATATCCTATGTGCATATGTATGTGTAGGAAGGGTGCGGGTAGGGTGAAGTGATTCTCGGCTATAGAGCTCACTTCACATATAGGTGGATTTGATGGACTTGTGTATGAGTCCAATTGGCACGGTTGTGCGTTTTGGTTGACCACCTTTGATGAGGTGCACACTTTGTGTGTACGTTATCACATGGGCGTGTGATGTGGATTATAACCCCAATGGCGAAGGGTTAATATTGTGAGTGGAATAATTATGCGTTCATGTATATGGCGTATTTATTTGTTAATGTTATGGTATGAACCACGTGCCGGTAGTGTAGTGATCTGAACTTTTCCATGTTTATATATATTAATTGAGATTGATATTTACATGATTAAATGTTTCCAACATGTTAAGCAATCAAACTTGTTAAGACTTGATTAATTGAAATATGTTTCATATAGACAATTGACCACCCAAGTTGACCGGTGATTCACGAACGTTAAAACTTGTAAAAACTATATGATGACATATATATGGATATATATATATATATATATATATATATATATATATATATATATATATATATATATATATATATATATATATATATATATATATAGTTAACATGATACTATGATAAGTAAACATATCATTAAGTATATTAACAATGAACTACATATGTAAAAACAAGACTACTAACTTAATGATTTTTAAACGAGACATATATGTAACGATTATTGTTGTAAAGACATTTAATGTATATATATCATATTAAGAGATATTCATACATGATAATATCATGATAATATAATAATTTAAAATCTCATTTGATATTATAAACATTGGGTTAACAACATTTAACAAGATCGTTAACCTAAAGGTTTCAAAATAACACTTACATGTAACGACTAACGATGACTTAACGACTCACTTAAAATTTATATACATGTAGTGTTTTAATATGTATTTATACAATTTTGAAAGACTTCAATACACTTATCAAAATACTTCTACTTAACAAAAATGCTTACAATTACATCCTCATTCAGTTTCATCAACAATTCTACTCGTATGCACCCGTATTCATACTCGTACAATACACAGCTTTTAGATGTATGTACTATTGGTATATACACTCCAATGATCAGCTCTTAGCAGCCCATGTGAGTCACCTAACATATGTGGGAACCATCATTTGGCAACTAGCATGAAATATCTCATAAAATTACAAAAATATGAGTAATCATTCATGACTTATTTACATGAAAACAAAATTACATATCCTTTATATCTAATCCATACACCAACGACCAAAAACACCTACAAACACTTTAATTCTTCAATTTTCTTCATCTAATTGATCTCTCTCAAGTTCTATCTTCAAGTTCTAAGCGTTCTTCATAAATTCTACAAGTTCTAGTTACATAAAATCAAGAATACTTTCAAGTTTGCTAGCTCACTTCCAATCTTGTAAGGTGATCATCCAACCTCAAGAAATCTTTGTTTCTTACAGTAGGTTATCATTCTAATACAAGGTAATAATCATATTCAAACTTTGGTTCAATTTCTATAACTATAACAATCTTATTTCAAGTGATGATCTTACTTGAACTTGTTTTCGTGTCATGATTCTGCTTCAAGAACTTCGAGCCATCCAAGGATCCGTTGAAGCTAGATCCATTTTTCTCTTTTTCAGTAGGTTTATCCAAGGAACTTAAGGTAGTAATGATGTTCATAACATCATTCGATTCATACATATAAAGCTATCGTATTCGAAGGTTTAAACTTGTAATCACTAGAACATAGTTTAGTTAATTCTAAACTTGTTCGCAAACAAAAGTTAATCCTTCTAACTTGACTTTTAAAATCAACTAAACACATGTTCTATATCTATATGATATGCTAACTTAATGATTTAAAACCTGGAAACACGAAAAACACCGTAAAACCGGATTTACGCCGTCGTAGTAACACCGCGGGCTGTTTTGGGTTAGTTAATTAAAAACTATGATAAACTTTGATTTAAATGTTGTTATTCTGAGAAAATAATTTTTATTATGAACATGAAACTATATCCAAAAATTATGGTTAAACTCAAAGTGAAAGTATGTTTTCTAAAATGGTCATCTAGACGTCGTTCTTTCGACTGAAATGACTACCTTTATAAAAACGACTTGTAACTTATTTTTCCGACTATAAACCTATACTTTTTCTGTTTAGATTCATAAAATAGAGTTCAATATGAAACCATAGCAATTTGATTCACTCAAAACGGATTTAAAATGAAGAAGTTATGGGTAAAACAAGATTGGATAATTTTCTCATTTTAGCTACGTGAAAATTGGTAACAAATATATTCCAACCATAACTTAATCAACTTGTATTGTATATTATGTAATCTTGAGATACCATAGACACGTATACAATGTTTCGACCTATCATGTCGACACATCTATATATATTTCGGAACAACCATAGACACTCTATATGTGAATGTTGGAGTTAGCTATACAGGGTTGAGGTTGATTCCAAAATATATATAGTTTGAGTTGTGATCAATACTGAGATACGTATACACTGGGTCATGGATTGATTCAAGATAATATTTATCGATTTATTTATGTACATCTAACTGTGGACAACTAGTTGTAGGTTACTAACGAGGACAGCTGACTTACTAAACTTAAAACATCAAAATATATTAAAATTGTTGTAAATATATTTTGAACATAATTTGATATATATGTATATATTGTTATAGGTTCGTGAATCAACTAGTGGCCAAGTCTTACTTCCCGATGAAGTAAAAATCTGTGAAAGTGAGTTATAGTCCCACTTTTAAAATCTAATATTTTTGGGATGAGAATACATGCAGGTTTTATAAATGATTTACAAAATAGACACAAGTACGTGAAACTACATTCTATGATTGAATTATCGAAATCGAATATGCCCCTTTTTATTAAGTCTGGTAATCTAAGAATTAGGGAACAGACACCCTAATTGACACGAATCCTAAAGATAGATCTATTGGGCCTAACAAACCCCATCCAAAGTACCGGATGCTTTAGTACTTCAAAATTTATATCATATCCGAAGCGTGTCCCGGAATGATGTGGATATTCTTATATATGCATCTTGTTAATGTCGGTTACCAGGTGTTCACCATATGAATGATTTTTATCTCTATGTATGGGATGTGTATTGAAATATGAAATCTTGTGGTCTATTATTATGATTTGATATATATAGGTTAAACCTATAACTCACCAACATTTTTGTTGACGTTTTAAGCATGTTTATTCTCAGGTGATTATTAAGAGCTTCCGCTGTCGCATACTTAAATAAGGACGAGATTTAGAGTCCATGCTTGTATGATATTGTGTAAAAACTGCATTCAAGAAACTTATTTTGTTGTAACATATTTGTATTGTAAACCATTATGTAATGGTCATGTGTAAACAGGATATTTTAGATTATCATTATTTGTTAATCTACGTAAAGCTTTTTAAACCTTTATGGATGAAATAAAGGTTATGGTTTGTTTTAAAATGAATGTAGTCTTTGAAAAACGTCTCATATAGAGGTCAAAACCTCGCAACGAAATCAATTAATATGGAACGTTTTTAATCAATAAGAACGGGACATTTCAGTTGGTATCCGAGCGTTGGTCATAGAGAACCAGAATTTTGCATTAGTGTGTCTTATCGAGTTTGTTAGGATGCATTAGTGAGTCTGGACTTCGACCGTGTTTACTTGAAAAATGATTGCTTAACAAATTTTGTTGAAAACTATATATTTTTAACATGTGAATATTATGTGATATATTAATCTCTTAACGCGTTTGATATTATGTGATAGATGTCTACCTCTAGAACAAGTCCCATTGACTCACCTAATAATAATGAAGAGTCAAATGTAAATTGGAATGATTCGTGGACTGATTCACAAGTTCCCGAAGAGGAACCGGAAGAAGAGTCGGAACCGGAAGAAGAATCGGAACCGGAAGAAGAATCGGAACCGGATGAAGAAATAGAACCGGTGGGGGAAATAATAAAACGGTTAAGTAAAAGAAAAGCCTCAACCAACCGACAAAGGTTAATTATGGTCAATGGTGTTTCCGCCAAGGAAGCAAAATATTGGGAGGATTACCAATTCTCCGATGAATCGGATTCCGACGAGAATTCCGATGATGTTATAGAAATTACCCCAAATGAATTTAAAAAGGAAAAAGAAAATAATAAGGGAAAGGGCATAAAAATAGAGAAATCTAATTCCAACCCCGATGAACTTTATTTGTATCGTCAACCCCCGAAGTCCTTAAGTTGTAACAATGACCCGGGAACCTCTAAACCACCAGGTTTTTCTAAACTAATGTGGAAAACAACGGCTCGTATTAGGGGAACATCATATATCCCTAGAAACTTGGCAAAACGAACCAAAACTGAAGAAGAAGAAACAAGCAAGTCGGAATAAGATAGTTGTATTCGTGTGGTGTAATATATGTAATATAGTGTGCTTATGCTTTATGATATATGTAAAAATTGCTTGTATTAATAAGTATTTTTTTTATGAATCTAACTCTTGTCTATTTTACAGTATAAAAACACAAAATGGATAGACAACCCAATATTTTAAGAGACCTACCCGGAGACATGATTGATGAAATCTTGTCTAGAGTCGGTCAGAATTCTTCGGCACAACTATTTAAGGCGAGATCAGTTTGTAATACATTCGAAGAACGTTCCAAGAATGCCTTGGTTTATAAAAGGCTTTCGTTCGAAAGATGGGGGATATCACATTGAGAAATCCATAAGTTACGATGTGTTTACTTTCACGCATATATTGCGGGGAACCCAAATGCTATTTTACGCAATGGGTTAAGAAATTATTTTGATTCAATATATCCGAATATTGGACTTCGTGATTTAGAAAAAGTGGCTAACATGCAACATAAAGAAGCATGTTATGCTTACGGATTAGTAATGTTCGCTTCTCACCAAAGTGAGAACAAGAACATCGGGCTACAACTATTAAACAAAACGTTCCCACAAGTGACAGAGTCGGTAATTGGGGTAAGAAATGAGGTTTTTAGGTTATTACGAGACTGTTGGTCATTACGTAACCCTCATCCCTTTGACGACGTTACAACACGTTGTCTTATCAACGGCCATAACGGTTATGTTCCACAAGACCAAGGATGGGAAGTAATCCTAGTAAAACCAGAATGCATGACTTGTTTCTGGACGTATGAATTATGTGTCTTTATTGCCTTTGCTGAACGACTTGTGTACTAGCTAGAATTATCTTCACAACCATCTTGTATCAAATTTATTGTGTGCTATATTTCATGCTATATGTAAAATAAGCGGTATTGTAAGTTTGTAAAATATTGTGTAAAAGTTTGAACG
The DNA here is from genome assembly GCF_046630445.1 of Rutidosis leptorrhynchoides. Classification (NCBI taxonomy): domain Eukaryota; kingdom Viridiplantae; phylum Streptophyta; class Magnoliopsida; order Asterales; family Asteraceae; genus Rutidosis; species Rutidosis leptorrhynchoides. The sequence continues at coordinate 292,379,778 of NC_092336.1, read as the reverse complement.
TGAAATATTATTATAATCGGTTTTTTATATAGAATTGTAGTAGTTGAATTGTATATTAGCTACTAAGTATGAACTTAACGGGTAGGTACTACCCGAATTTAAACTTATAAAACACTAATATGAAGAAAAAGCTTTTATAAATGAGTTCATATTATGCTACGAAATACTATTAACTACTCTTAATATTCTGTATGATTAACTTGTTCCATTTGACTATTTTGAAGGAAATGGCACCGACTACTCGACACACTGTGAATATGAATGAAGAGGAATTCCGTACTTTTCTAGCTTCAAACATAGCTGCAGTACAGGCTGCGCTACATACCAACAATAACCTTGGATCTAGTAGTACAGGAAATCGTGTAGGATGCACCTACAAAGAATTCACTGCCTGCAAACCTTTGGGATTTGATGGAACCGAAGGACCGATCGGATTGAAACGGTGGACCGAGAAGGTCGAATCGGTGTTTGCCATAAGTAAGTGTACTGAAGAGGACAAAGTGAAGTACGCTACGCATACCTTCACAGGTTCTGGGTTAACATGGTGGAATACCTATCTAGAGCAAGTGGGACAAGACGATGCGTACGCACTACCGTGGTCAGCATTCAAGCACTTGATGAACGAGATGTACCGTCCCGGAACCGAGGTCAATAAGCTCAAGACAGAACTTAGAGGGTTACGAACCCAAGGATTTGATATTACCACGTACGAAAGACGATTCACAGAATTGTGCCTATTGTGTCCGGGAGCATTCAAAGATGAGGAAGAGAAGATCGATGCGTTTGTGAAAGGATTACCGAAAAGAATCCAAGAAGATATAAGTTCACACGAGCCCGCCTCCATACAACAGGCATGTAGATTGGCTCACAAACTAGTGAACCAGATTGAGGAAAGAATTAAAGAACAGACGGCTGAAGAGGCCAATGTGAAGCAAGTCAAAAGAAAGTAGGAGGAAAACAGTGATAAGAATCACCAATACAACAACAACAACAACAACAACAACAACAACAACAACAACAACAACAATAACAACAACAACAACAGCAACTACAACAATCATCCCAACAACAATAATAACCGCAACAACAACAACAATCAGAAGCAGCTATGCCAAAGGTGTGAAAAGTATCACTCGGGGTTCTGCACCAAATTTTGCAACAAGTGTAAAAGAAATGGTCATAGCGCGGCGAAGTGTGAGGTCTACGGATCAGGGGTTAATAGAACAAAAGGAACAAATGGTGTCGGAACGAGTAATGGCGAAGCAAGTAGTGTCGGAGCAAGTTATGCCAATGTAGTTTGTTATAAATGTGGAAAACCGGGCCACATTATTAGAAATTGCCCGAACCAGGAGAACACGAATGGACAAGGCCGCGGAAGAGTTTTCAATATTAATGCGGCAGAGGCACAGGAAGACCCAGAGCTTGTTACGGGTACGTTTCTTATTGACAATAAATCTGCTTACGTTTTATTTGATTTGGGTGCGGATAGAAGCTATATGAGTAGAGATTTTTGTGCTAAATTAAGTTGTCCATTGACGCCTTTGGATAGTAAATTTTTACTCGAATTAGCAAATGGTAAATTAATTTCAACAGATAATATATGTCGGAATCGAGAAATTAAACTGGTTAGCGAAACATTTAAGATTGATTGATACCAGTAGAGTTAAGGAGTTTTGATGTGATAATCGGTATGGACTGGTTGAAAGAAGTGAAAGCAGAGATCGTTTGTTACAAAAATGCAATTCACATTATACGAGAAAAAGGAAAACCCTTAATGGTGTACGGAGAAAAGGGCAACACGAAGCTACATCTTATTAGTAATTTGAAGGCACAAAAACTAATAAGAAAAGGTTGTTATGCTGTTCTAGCACACGTCAAGAAAGTACAAACTGAAGAAAAGAGCATCAATGATGTTCCCATTGCAAAAGAATTTCCCGATGTATTTCCGAAAGAATTACCGGGATTACCCCCACATCGATCCGTTGAATTTCAAATAGATCTTGTACCAGGAGCTGCACCAATAGCTCGTACTCCTTACAGACTCGCACGCAGCGAGATGAAAGAACTGCAAAGCCAATTACAAGATCTTTTAGAGCGTGGTTTCATTCGACCAAGCACATCACCGTGGGGAGCTCCTGTTTTGTTTGTCACGAAGAAAGATGGTACATTCAGGTTGTGTATCAACTACCGAGAGTTGAACAAACTTACCATCAAGAACCGCTACCCACTACCGAGAATCGACAACTTATTTGATCAACTACAAGGCTCGTCTGTTTATTCAAAGATTGACTTACGTTCCGGGTATCATCAAATGCGGGTGAAAGAAGATGATATTCCAAAGACTGCTTTAAGAACACGTTACGGTCATTACGAGTTTATGGTCATGCCGTTTGGTTTAACTAATGCACTAGCTGTGTTCATGGACCTTATGAACCGAGTGTGTGGACCATACCTTGACAAGTTTGTCATTGTTTTCATTGATGACATACTTATTTACTCAAAGAATAACCAAGAACAAGGTGAACATTTGAGAAAGGTGTTAGAAGTATTGAGGAAGCAAGAATTGTACGCTAAGTTTTCAAAGTGTGCATTTTGGTTGGAAGAAGTTCAATTCCTCGGTCACGTAGTGAACAAAGAAGGTATTAAGGTGGATCCGGCAAAGATAGAAACTGTTGAAAAGTGGGAAACCACAAAAACTCCGAAACACATACGCCAGTTTTTAGGACTAGCTGGTTACTACAGAAGGTTCATCCAAGACTTTTCCAGAATAGCAAAACCCTTGACTGCATTAATGCATAAAGGGAAGAAATTTGAATGGAATGATGAACAAGAGAAAGCGTTTCAGTTATTAAAGAAAAAGCTAACTACGGCACCTATATTGTCATTGTCTGAAGGGAATGATGATTTTGTGATTTATTGTGACGCATCAAAGCAAGGTCTCGGTTGTGTATTAATGCAACGAACGAAGGTGATTGCTTATGCGTCTAGACAATTGAAGATTCACGAACAAAATTATACGACGCATGATTTGGAATTAGGCGCGGTTGTTTTTGCATTAAAGACTTGGAGGCACTACTTATATGGGGTTAAAAGTATTATATATACCGACCACAAAAGTCTTCAACAAATATTTAATCAGAAACAACTAAATATGAGGCAGCGTAGGTGGATTGAATTGTTGAATGATTACGACTTTGTGATTCGTTACCACCCGGGGAAGGCAAATGTGGTAGCCGATGCCTTGAGCAGGAAGGACAGAGAACCCATTCGAGTAAAATCTATGAATATAATGATTCATAATAACCTTACTACTCAAATAAAGGAGGCGCAACAAGGAGTTTTAAAAGAGAGAAATTTAAAGGATGAAATATCCAAAGGATCGGAGAAGCATCTTAATATTCGGGAAGACGGAACCCGGTATAGGGCTGAAAGGATTTGGGTACCAAAATTTGGAGATATGAGAGAAATGGTACTTAGAGAAGCTCATAAAACCAGATACTCAATACATCCTGAAACGGGGAAGATGTACAAGGATCTCAAGAAACATTTTTGGTGGCCGGGTATGAAAGCCGATGTTGCTAAATACGTAGGAGAATGTTTGACGTGTTCTAAGGTCAAAGCTGAGCATCAGAAACCATCAGGTCTACTTCAACAACCCGAAATCCCGGAATGAAAATGGGAAAACATTACCCTGGATTTCATCACTAAATTGCCCAGGACTGCAAGTGGTTTTGATACTATTTGGGTAATAGTTGATCGTCTCACCAAATCAGCACACTTCCTACCAATAAGAGAAGATGACAAGATGGAGAAGTTAGCATGACTGTATTTGAAGGAAGTCGTCTCCAGACATGGAATACCAATCTCTATTATCTCTGATAGGGATGGCAGATTTATTTCAAGATTCTGGCAGACATTACAGCAAGCATTAGGAACTCGTCTAGACATGAGTACTGCCTATCATCCACAAACTGATGGGCAGAGCGAAAGGACGATACAAACGCTTGAAGACATGCTACGAGCATGTGTTATTGATTTCGAAAACAGTTGGGATCGACATCTACCGTTAGCAGAATTTTCCTACAACAGCTACCATTCAAGCATTGAGATGGCGCCGTTTGAAGCACTTTATGGTAGAAAGTGCAGGTCTCCGATTTGTTGGAGTGAAGTGGGGGATAGACAGATTACGGGTCCGTAGATTATACAAGAAACTACCGAGAAGATCATCCAAATTCAACAACGGTTGAAAACCGCCCAAAGTCGACAAAAGAGCTACGCTGACATTAAAAGAAAAGATATAGAATTTGAAATTGGAGAGATGGTCATGCTTAAAGTTGCACCTTGAAAAGGCATTGTTCGATTTGGTAAACGAGGGAAATTAAATCCAAGGTATATTGGACCATTCAAGATTATTGATCGTGTCGGACCAGTAGCTTACCGACTTGAGTTACCTCAACAACTCGCGGCTGTACATAACACTTTCCACGTCTCAAATTTGAAGAAATTTTTTGCTAAAGAAGATCTCACTATTCCGTTAGATGAAATCCAAATCAACGAAAAACTCCAATTCATCGAAGAACCCGTCGAAATAATGGATCGTGAGGTTAAAAGACTTAAGCAAAACAAGATACCAATTGTTAAGGTTCGATGGAATGCTCATAGAGGACCCGAGTTCACCTGGGAGCGTGAAGATTAGATGAAGAAGAAATACCCGCATCTATTTCCAGAAGATTCGTCAACACCTTCAACAGCTTAAAATTTCGGGACGAAATTTATTTAACGGGTAGGTACTGTAGTGACCCGAACTTTTCCATGTTTATATATATTAATTGAGATTGATATTTACATGATTAAATGTTTCCAACATGTTAAGCAATCAAACTTGTTAAGACTTGATTAATTGAAATATGTTTCATATAGACAATTGACCACCCAAGTTGACCGGTGATTCACGAACGTTAAAACTTGTAAAAACTATATGATGACATATATATGGATATATATATATAGTTAACATGATACTATGATAAGTAAACATATCATTAAGTATATTAACAATGAACTACATATGTAAAAACAAGACTACTAACTTAATGATTTTTAAACGAGACATATATGTAACGATTATCGTTGTAAAGACATTTAATGTATATATATCATATTAAGGGATATTCATACATGATAATATCACGATAATATAATAATTTAAAATCTCATTTGATATTATAAACATTGGGTTAACAACATTTAACAAGATCGTTAACCTAAAGGTTTCAAAACAACACTTACATGTAACGACTAACGATGACTTAACGACTCAGTTAAAATGTATATACATGTAGTGTTTTAATATGTATTTATACACTTTTGAAAGACTTTAATACACTTATCAAAATACTTCTACTTAACAAAAATGCTTACAATTACATCCTCGTTCAGTTTCATCAACAATTCTACTCGTATGCACCCGTATTCGTACTCGTACAATACACAGCTTTTAGATGTATGTACTATTGGTATATACACTCCAATGATCAGCTCTTAGCAGCCCATGTGAGTCACCTAACACATGTGGGAACCATCATTTGGCAACTAGCATGAAATATCTCATAAAATTATAAAAATTTGAGTAATCATTCATGACTTATTTACATGAAAACAAAATTACATATCCTTTATATCTAATCCATACACCAACGACCAAAAACACCTACAAACACTTTCATTCTTCAATTTTCTTCATCTAATTGATCTCTCTCAAGTTCTATCTTCAAGTTCTAAGTGTTCTTCATAAATTCTACAAGTTCTAGTTACATAAAATCAAGAATATTTTCAAGTTTGCTAGCTCACTTCCAATCTTGTAAGGTGATCATCCAACCTCAAGAAATCTTTGTTTCTTATAGTAGGTTATCATTTTAATACAAGGTAATAATCATATTCAAACTTTGGTTCAATTTCTATAACTATAACAATCTTATTTCAAGTGATGATCTTACTTGAACTTGTTTTCGTGTCATGATTCTGCTTCAAGAACTTCGAGCCATCCAAGGATCCGTTGAAGCTAGATCCATTTTTCTCTTTTCCAGTAGGTTTATCCAAGGAACTTAAGGTAGTAATGATGTTCATAACATCATTCGATTCATACATATAAAGCTATCGTATTCGAAGGTTTAAACTTGTAATCACTAGAACATAGTTTAGTTAATTCTAAACTTGTTCGCAAACAAAAGTTAATCCTTCTAACTTGACTTTTAAAATCAACTAAACAAATGTTCTATATCTATATGATATGCTAACTTAATGATTTAAAACCTGGAAACACGAAAAACACCGTAAAACCGGATTTACGCCGTCGTAGTAACACCGCGGGCTGTTTTGGGTTAGTTAATTAAAAACTATGATAAACTTTGATTTAAATGTTGTTATTCTGGGAAAATGATTTTTATTATGAACATGAAACTATATCCAAAAATTATGGTTAAACTCAAAGTGGAATTATGTTTTCTAAAATGGTCATCTAGACGTCGTTCTTTCGACTGAAATGACTACCTTTACAAAAACGACTTGTAACTTATTTTTTCGACTATAAACCTATACTTTTTCCATTTAGATTCATAAAATAGAGTTCAATATGAAACCATAGCAATTTGATTCACTCAAAACGGATTTAAAATGAAGAAGTTATGGGTAAAACAAGATTGGATAATTTTTCTCATTTTAGCTACGTGAAAATTGGTAACAAATATATTCCAACCATAACTTAATCAACTTGTATTGTATAATATGTAATCTTGAGATACCATAGACACGTATACAATGTTTCGACCTATCATGTCGACACATCTATATATATTTCGGAATAACCATAGACACTCTATATGTGAATGTTGGAGTTAGCTATACAGGGTTGAGGTTGATTCCAAAATATATATAGTTTGAGTTGTGATCAATACTGAGATACGTATACACTGGGTCGTGGATTGATTCAAGATAATATTTATCGATTTATTTCTGTACATCTAACTGTGGACAACTAGTTGTAGGTTACTAACGAGGACAGCTGACTTAATAAACTTAAAACATCAAAATATATTAAAAGTGTTGTAAATATATTTTGAACATACTTTGATATATATGTATATATTGTTATAGGTTCGTGAATCAACCAGTGGCCAAGTCTTACTTCCCGACGAAGTAAAAATCTGTGAAAGTGAGTTATAGTCCCACTTTTAAAATCTAATATTTTTGGGATGAGAATACATGCAGGTTTTATAAATGATTTACAAAATAGACACAAGTACGTGAAACTACATTCTATGGCTGAATTATCGAAATCGAATATGCCCCTTTTTATTAAGTCTGGTAATCTAAGAATTAGGGAATAGACACCCTAATTGACGCGAATCCTAAAGATAGATCTATTGGGCCTAACAAACCCCATCCAAAGTACCGGATGCTTTAGTACTTCAAAATTTATATCATATCCGAAGGGTGTCCCAGAATGATGGGGATATTCTTATATATGCATCTTGTTAATGTCGGTTACCAGGTGTTCACCATATGAATGATTTTTATCTCTATGTATGGGATGTGTATTGAAATATGAAATCTTGTGGTCTATTATTATGATTTGATATATATAGGTTAAACCTATAACTCACCAACATTTTTGTTGACGTTTTAAGCATGTTTATTCTCAGTTGATTATTAAGAGCTTCCGCTGTCGCATATTTAAATAAGGACGAGATTTGGAGTCCATGCTTGTATGATATTGTGTAAAAACTGCATTCAAGAAACTTATTTTGTTGTAACATATTTGTATTGTAAACCATTATGTAATGGTCGTGTGTAAACAGGATATTTTAGATTATCATTATTTGATAATCTACGTAAAGCTTTTTAAACCTTTATGGATGAAATAAAGGTTATGGTTTGTTTTAAAATGAATGCAGTCTTTGAAAAACGTCTCATATAGAGGTCAAAACCTCGCAACGAAATCAATTAATATAGAACGTTTTTAATCAATAAGAACGGGACATTTCAGGTAGTACCATAACATGTGTGTGATGTGGATTGTGAGTGTGAACCACGTGCCGGTAGCACTATGATGATAATGATGTGAACCACGTGCCGGTAGCATCGAGTGTGAACCACGTGCCGGTAGCACTATAAAATGAGGCGTGAACCACGTGCCGGTAGCATCGAAGTGTGAACCATGTGCCGGTAGCACTATAAACGAGTGAGACTCAAATGCGTATGGTGTAAACCACGTGCCGGTAGCACCATAGCGTTATGGTTAACCATACTATTTTGTGTTGTGATTACTTAGCATATTATATACATTGTGTTGAGTATATGCTAATGCGGATTTGCGATGATGTACGACTTGTGGTATTGTTGTGATGTAGCTAACCTTATGGGCGTAGCTTTTTGGCATTGTTCACATCGTTGCTTGTGAACTTACTATATTGTTGACGTTGGTAGTTGTGCTTAGTGAACGTACGGTATGCTAGGTTTAGCTTGCCTATATGCTTGGATGCTTCGGTATGCGGTATTTGTTTATTTTTGTGGCGTGTCCATTTTATGCATATATATGTATGTAGTATGTTATCACTCACTAAGCGTTAGCTTACCCTCTCGTTGTTGACTTTTTATAGATTTGCATGGATGCGGTGGCTCGGGTAAGCGGGGACTAGTGGACTTGCGTAGTTTGCTTAGAAGGCTTGCTTTTGGATTTATTACGATTGGGTAGCGTATCCCCAATCGCCATGCTCGGCTTTGTTTTGTATTAAAGTCTTATGGTCGAAAATTGTATTTTGGTACTTAAAGGGTAATTTGGGTCGATGTGGGCCCCGCTTCGTAAACCTAATTTTATTAATAGAACGTGATAGTTTTCATGTATTGAACGAGTGGTTAAAAGCGTTTTTTCTAAAGACGTCGGGAACTAGTCAATCTTTTTCGTATTTAAAGCTTCCGGGATCAGCAGGCTTTTGCGCGCCGCGCACCCTCAGGTGGCGCGCCGCGCAAGTGGCAGTGACAGCAATTTTTTTTTTATTTGTAAATTTTAACGGGGTTTTGTCGTGGATTGGTTTGGGTTGTTACAAGTGGTATCAGAGCATGGTCTAAGGGATTTAGGTGACTTGAGATAGGTGCCTAGACTTAGACTTTTGTGTGTGCTTAATTTGTTGCGGGACTTGTAGGATTACGGGTCGGAATGGGTTATAGTTAGTGCCTTGTTTGTAAGTGGACTAACGTTTATATTAGTAATGTGGATATTATTAATATACTTTTGTGTTGTGATAATAATTCTCGCTTGTGTTTATATCGCGTAGAATTTTATTTGTGTTTGTTTATATCATCGAGCGAGGCGGTCGTTGTACTAACAAGTTGATACGGCGTGTATGCGTAATAAGGACTTGCAAACCTTATTACGGGTGCAAATCATGTCTAACAAGTGATGTATGACGAGTGTTTAGCAAGATGGGATGGTGTTGTACGTGCGGTCTATACGTTCGTGATCTAATCGTTTGCATCCCTTAGAATGAAAACGGAAGATGGGTGCGGAACGAGTGAGCCTATTCATGAAGGGAAGGATGAGTTAACGTTAAAGATTGAGGCCGTGTTTGAACAATATGTCTCGGTTTTAACCGGCAAAGTTAGAGAAATAACCAAGGAGTTGGTCGAAGGACAAATGACGAAAGTGGTCCGAGACCAAGTGACTAAAGTTGTAAAGGAAGAGTTTGAAAAGAGGTTTCCCAAACCTCGAGGTAGCGATGATGAAGATGTACTTGCAAGGTTAGGATTACACGGTGCTCATGGTAAGAGGGCACGAAGTACGCCTGAAGGCGTCGGGAATGTGAAGAAGAAGAGTAAGAAGGGTTACAAGCTTACGTGCTTTAAGTGTGGGGAACGGGGTCATTTGTCACAAGATTGTACGGTAGTGCCTTTAGGCTCAATCAGGTGTTTCATTTGCCGGATGGAGGGACACTGGAAGTCAGAGTGTTCCGAATCGCATGACGATTGGGTTAGGAGGTTAGAGCGCGAATATATGATGGGAAGTGGAGCACGGAAGCCCAACATCGCTACATCAGGTACTTTTAGTACGAAATCATATGTCATTCATTTGTAATAACATGCGGTATGTGCGTAAGTCTTAGCTAAACTTTATTCTCCGTTGGAGATAATTTGTAGCAAGCGGGCGGTTTACGTTTATGGTTCCGGTTTGCTCTCAGCAGAGCGTATAAGTGGTGTGTTGTGCCTTGACTCTATGGTGTAAATCCTTGGGTGCTTAGGCATTTTGGTTGGTATCGGGTCATTAAGCTCATTCGAGTGAAACCCTTAAGGTCTCAATTGTATTGTGCATGTTATTGATATGGGTGACGTTCCTAATGGAAGTACCCTATGGTGACTTTGGATTGTCGGGCGAAGGGCGTAAGACTTGGCGTAACCAAGCATTCCTTAGTATTTGGGAAATGTCTCTACCAAGCCATGAAAATGAGTTTTGGTGTTCGGATGTTAGAGCATGTTCGCTCTCGTGTTGAAGTTGATGAACCATGAGGTTCGACGGGTGGGATGAAACCCGAGAAATCAAGTGTTTTGGATCTCGATGTATGTTGGTAAAGGATTCTACGTGACGCGACATTAGGTGCCTCTTTTATACCTACTAGCGTGGTGTTCGACTCCGATTGTGTTGCGGTTACATTGTACTTAGGGTACCGAAGTGAAACCCTTAGGTTCATGAGTGATCAGGTGAAATTCGACAAACTAAAGCAATTGGATGATTGCGAGTGTATAATTCGTGTAATTTGTGGTACACTTTTCGTTCGAAATGTTCAAGGATAGGTTAGGATCCTTGGTATGCTCAAAGTTGGAGCAAGACATGGTGATGGGCCGTGCGAACCCAATTATTGGTAAAGTCTACTTTTGGTAGCATTGTACGGGTGTACGAGATGCGGTTATGGAACGTAATTCCAAGTGGAGGAGTTACACTCCCGCACGAGGAGGTTTTAGTGTAAGATTTCGGACAACGTTTTAGTAAACCGAAACTTGTGTCGGGACCTAGATTTGGTCGATTTTGGTAGAGTACAATTTCGTTTAAATTGTACTTATGATTTTGGATTTGAATTATCACCAAGGTGGTAATGTGATAAATATCGTTGAGAGATAATGGACGTGTTTGGCAAGCAAGGTGAAATCCCTCGGTTAAGGGATGTGTGTGTCGGATTCTCTTTTAGAGAATTATTGTTTTATACCTATGTTTGATATAGGTGGTTCTTGCTCGATTGTGTGGATGGTTAGTGGTATCCGTTAGGGTTCACTATAGTGTAACAGAGTGCGATGTTACACTACTCGTTGTTCGAGGCCAAAAGTACGTATGTGATTGGTGAAGCATGACCTTCGGGGTCCGCTGACTTCATCATAGTATTTTTTGATTGGTGGAGCATGACCTTCGGGGTCCGCTGACTTCATCCGGTGTTGAGTGATCTATTGGTTATTTTATACACCGATGGTGGGATCGTGAGGACCATGTTGTGTGATTAGTGATTGCGATAACCGTGTTTCGCTCACGTGTTGTAACGGGTGTGACAATTGTCGATTTTGGACACCTTAGGATTAGCGTTGCCATAGTCGTTTTGGGCGCTTTTGGTTTTAGTCGTTGCTTATGATGTTAGGATAGTGGCGTATTGGTTGTATTGCGCACTACAAAGGATGTTTAGTGGTAAGAGTAATCCGTGAGGATTTATGCGGTTTGATCTTCAACGTTCGGATTGTTGACTTTAGGTTGAGACTTGGTCACTTTTAGCGTTGTCCGTGGTAAAGGTACGCTAAGGAATTTATGTCTCGGTACGAGGTTGGTTGAGTTTTTCCCGATATGGGAAATTGAGCAGGTTTTAGTGCCCGAATTGTGGTTTTGATAAATCACGGTTGACGATTTTAGTTGTTGAAAGTGATACATTGGGAAGAATGGTCTAGGAAAGTTCATATTAGGACTTGAGTGAGGATCGTTGAGTAGGTCCGGATTGGGTAAGTGGAGAAGATCACGAGGACGTGATCGAGTTTAAGTGGGGAGAGTTGTAAGACCCAAATATTTATTGTACATAACGTATTTATGGTGTACGATGCGTGTATGAAGTTTACGTGTTGCTTGCTCGAACGCCGAAGGAAACTGGACGTTGTCTGAAGTGACAAGGTGTGTACGTATCCTTTCAACCCCAAATAAATTTGTGTTGATGTTCCAAAGCCTTACCATTGGAAAGGAAATCTTATCACGTTTCCAACGATATTTGATTCATCGAAAACAGAGCTACGGTCAAAAAGTTATGGCCAAAACAAGAAACTGAAAACTGACCTGAAGGTTGGAGCGGCGCTCCACCTTTCGGCGCGACGCGCCTAACCCGTCTGATGCAATTTTAAGCCTTTTTAAAAGGTCTAAATGAGGGGTACTTTGGTCTTTTCACTTGGGGTCGGTTTGGGGTCATCAAAACTGATCCATTAATCAGTTTGGATCACATCTCACTCATCAAACACTCCCATCCTCAAACCCTAGAGTGAGATTGAGTTCTAGTGAGAGAGAACTCCATTTGGAGAAGAAGGAGGTTGTTTCGGGTCAAACCTCAAGCATTAAAGTTGTTATACTCGTCAACGGCATCATTTTGGCGGTATTGGTAAGTTTTAACTCCGAATTTCATTGTTGATTTTGCTATTCAAAGTTAGGGTTTGAACATGATTTGTTGATAAACCCATTTAGACTCATGAAGTGGGTTTAGTGATGCTAGTAATCGGGTTTATTATTAGTGTTGGTGGATTTTGGGTTGGTGAACAAATTGGCCTTGATTAGGACTTGTAATTGGGTTTAATCACTAGGTTTATTGATTATGGAAGTGTTGGAACACTTTTAGGTGTGTTGGTTGACTAATTTTGACTTTGGGTCAAAATTAGGGTTTGGTGATGATTATGACCCAATTGTCGAATTAATAAGGTTTATAAACTTAAAATGGATTAGGTTGAAGCATAGAACCGAGTTAAATATGTTTTGGTGTCAAAACTTGCTAATGGCGTGATATTGACTTCTTATGGGTCAAATTAGGGTTTAAGTGTCTTTTTGGGCAAGATAGGTGTTTAACACCTATGATCGGGTTTAATTGGCGTATTAAGACCATTTTCACTTGTGTTAGTGATTATTGGTTAATTTTGGGCGCGGTTTGTACTTGGAAGTGCATTTGTGTCGAATTTGCACTAAGTGTCAAATTGGGTTGGTTTGTAAATCCAATCTAAGTGTGTTGTTGAATTTGTGATAATGGAATAGGTACTTTCCATTGACGAGTTGCAGATTACTTGGAAACATTCTTCAAGACTTCAAGGTGAGTGTTAATATCCTATGTGCATATGTATGTGTAGGATGGGTGCGGGTCGGGTGAAGTGATTCTCGGCTATAGAGCTCACTTCACATATAGGTGGATTTGATGGACTTGTGTATGAGTCCAATTGGCACGGTTGTGCGTTTTGGTTGACCACCTTTGATGAGGTGCACACTTTGTGTGTACGTTATCACATGGGCGTGTGATGTGGATTATAACCCCAATGGCGAAGGGTTAATATTGTGAGTGGAATAATTATGCATTCATGTATATGGCGTATTTATTTGTTAATGTTATGGTATGAACCACGTGTCGGTAGTACCATAACATGTGTGTGATGTGGATTGTGAGTGTGAACCACGTGCCGGTAGCACTATGATGATAATGATGTGAACCACGTGCCGGTAGCATCGAGTGTGAACCACGTGCCAGTAGCACTATAAAATGAGGCGTGAACCACGTGCCGGTAGCGTCGAAGTGTGAACCATGTGCCGGTAGCACTATAAACGAGTGAGACTCAAATGCGTATGGTGTGAACCACGTGCCGGTAGCACCATAGCGTTATGGTTAACCATACTATTTTGTGTTATGATTATTTAGCATATTATATACATTGTGTTGAGTATATGCTAATGCGGATTTGCGATGATGTACGACTTGTGGTATTTTCGTGATGTAGCTAACCTTATGGGCGTAGCTTTTTGGCATTGTTCACATCGTTGCTTGTGAACTTACTATATTGTTGACGTTGGTAGTTGTGCTTAGTGAACGTACGGTATGCTAGGTTTAGCTTACCTATATGCTTTGATGCTTCGGTATGCGGTATTTGTTTATTTTTGTGGCGTGTCCATTTTATGCATATATGTATGTAGTATGTTATCACTCACTAAGCGTTAGCTTACCCTCACGTTGTTGACTTTTTATAGATTTGCATGGATGCGGTGGCTCGGGTAAGCGGGGACTAGTGGACTTGCATAGTTTGCTTAGAAGGCTTGCTTTTGGATTTATTAGGATTGGGTAGCGTATCCCCAATCGCCATGCTCGGCTTTGTTTTGTATTAAAGTCTTATGGTCGAAAATTGTATTTTGATACTTAAAGGGTAATTTGGGTCGATGTGGGCCCCGCTTCGTAAACCTAATTTTATTAATAGAACGTGATAGTTTTCATGTATTGAACGAGTGGTTAAAAGCGTTTTGTCTAAAGACGTCGGGAACTAGTCAATCTTTTTCGCATTTAAAGCTTCCGGGATCAGCAGGCTTTTGCACGCCGCGCACCCTCAGGTGGCGCGCCGCGCAAGTGGCAGTGACAGCAAATTTTTTTTTTATTTGTAAATTTTAACGGGGTTTTGTCGTAGATTGGTTTGGGTTGTTACAGTTTACCACAGAATAACCATTTTTATTCAATTTCATATTTGGATTTTAACCTATCAGAATCCAACAAGTGGCATAATGAAGAAAACATTGGACAAAATAAACTTTGTTAGAAACAAACAAATCAACTATGAGAAATTTTGTTAAGAATCCACGCTAACTGTTCCTAGCTAACTGATCCTAGCTAACTGATTACATTTTATTTATCGCAATTTATTTATCGCAATTTATATTCTCGCAATTTTATCCTCATTTAAATTCTGTTATTTATTTTACGCACTTTAAATACCGGGACACGTATACAAGGTTTTGACATATCATATCGACGCATCTATATATATATTATTTGGAATAACCATAGACACTCTATATGCAGTAATGATCGAGTTAATTATACAGGGTTGAGGTTGATTCTATAATAATATATATACTTTGAGTTGTGATCGAGTCTGAGACATGTACACGGGTCACGATACGTATTAATTAATTCGAATATTATATATTAAACTATATATGAATTATTGGACTCTTAACTGTGGACTATCGACTGTGGACTAATAACATTGGATAATTAAAATGAATTAAAATACTGATTATAACATATGAAACTAAACATCTCTTCAAGTTTGCCACTTGATTTCACCTTAAACCTCATTTGTATCTTGATGATTAAAATCTGTGTACAAACCTTTCATGATTCTTGAAAACACCTCAATCGAGAGTATGAACCAACCGCACTTCATCTAAGGAAGGAAAGATTTATGCATATAGTTATGCACCCGAAAAACTCTCAGAAACTGAGTAAACGTTTAACACGTATCTGTGCTAGCTCCTTTGGCGTTGTTGTTACCGAAAATAACCTTGCAATCCCTTCCTAAATTAGCCAATTTTGTAACAGCTTCATCAAATTAATTTTGACTTTTCATTCGAATAAACCTTATTATAACTTTCATATATAAGTTGCTTTTCATCATCGATACCGGGAAACCGTTTACATTCAACCACATTAGCAATAAACTTACCAGCAACTTCATTATTCATTGGCTTAAGTCTCTCCGAAGAACCATTATATCTGTTCATTGAAACCCTATCATATACTCATCTACATCTTATAACAAGAATTGCCATACCAATAATCGGGAATCAGCAATCATTATTTTGAAATCTCGCAGCATGTTTACATCAACAGCTATACATATAACCTTTATCTCTTAGAATTATGATCTTCCATTCTAAAATTCTGAAAAGCACCAGTCTGCGAATCAATTCTCGAAATTTCGAAAAATACTGATGAAGCAGAAAAAACTGTAAACGACCTTAACAGTCGAAGGTATAATGATAAAGAATAGTGTGTTGGCAAGCTCAGAAAAGTTGGAACTGAAAAAAAAGGATTGAGCAAATCATGAAGAAGGCTGTGGACAAATCACAAAGACTAAACCTGCCCTCAAAGAATCCAAATGATTCAGTACCTGCTCAAGTCATTAACGAATACCTTGCTTCTGACTCTAAACTCTTGCGGAAAAATTTTCTTCATCATCCATCAATATTAGAAATTCTAAGATATCATCGTATCTTTCTTTATTAATATCCTCAATATTTCTGAAGATATCTTCATAAATATTCTCGTCCGATATTAATTATCTCTCCGCACTATATGTATTATATCATAAAAGGAAACTATTTTAGTTTCTATATTCTGGGAACCTTCGAATTTAAAATATGCATGTTTTTGAAGTGGTGTTGGGAACTGATGCATGAGTTAGTATAATATAATGATACTTGATCAACGTGATTATATTACAGTAAGTCATGCTGAGTTTCTAATGGAACATGATAATTCACAGATCATACCGTCATCATGTGCCATGTTACACGACTCTTGTATTCTATTTAACCTCAAAAATATCAAGAAAATATTTTTTTGATGATTCGGTCTTTTTCGGATATTCTGGTAATATGACAAATCAAATCGTGCTAATACGTTCTTTCTTGTTTAGAACATGATGTTCATTCGAAACTCCATACTTACGAATAGAGGTCGAGAAGAGAATAAAAAGGCAAAGAGCTCCAAAATATAAGAGAAAATATAAAGCCCAATAACAACACGGAGGTTACAAACCGTGGATATTAATACGAATAGCAATATAAAGACACGGTAGAATTAAGAATAGTATCACCCCAAGGTAATAGTAGAAGTAAACAGATTTTTCTGGTGGAAGATTGAAAAGAAGGATGACAGAAATGATAAATTAGGAAAATATCAAGGATTAGAGCGGGATTAAGCACTTTCACAATCTTTTGGATGTATGAATTAAGAAAGAGAGTATAGGAATGGTGAAAATTAATGGAACGGAAAAGGTGAATTTATAATGGAAATATCAGACAGAGTAATTGAGGCAGATCACCGTATTTAATTATAATTTCCTTACTCGCCGAAGAATCAAATCTTTTAGATTTTGAAGATTTTCTTTAAATCCCTTGAATTCCGGAATTCAACCAAGACAACATCAAAAGTTAAGACGAAACTTTATTTCTCCAATTCACTCTTTTGTGATAACTTCACTCATACGCTTCGAATAATAGAATTATTTTATCTGTATTACTCAATAATGATAAAACTCTATTTATCTGTCATGAAAACATTCTTATTGTTAGTTATGACGACCCCACTCAAATTTCGGGACGAAATTTCTTTAACGGGTAGGTACTGTGACGACCCGGGAATTTCCAACCCTAATTAAACTTAATCTTTATATGTTCCGGACACGATAAGCAAAGTCTGTTAAATCGAGTCTTAAAATTTTTGAACGGTTTACATGGATTCAATTGACCTTCAATCATCCCCGACGATTCACGAACAACTATTTATAAATAGATATGCATATATTTAAATATATATATATATATATATATATATATATATAATGAAATATTATATATTGAAATTGTTAGAATTAATTATTATATTTATTATTCTAATATATATATAAATATATATATATATATATATATATATATATATATATATATATATATATATATATATATATATATAATATATATATATAAATATACGTATGTGAGATACATATGATCTGTGAATTAAAAAGTCGATTACAGTGTTTTACTTTCTTGACTTAAGTAACCATAGTATTATATATATTCATATGTGAGCATGATACACCATATCACCACTTGCAAATATCTACTTAAATTTGTCGATTGTTAACTGTGCATATCTTGAAAGAATTCACAGTATTACTATTCTTGATTGTAACAACCAAAATTTCCGATGGCTTCCTGGTTCCTTTTAAATTCTTCATGTTACTATTATGATTGATAATTATTATTATGGAGTTGTTATGTTTCCCACTATCTTTCATGGATATAGATATTATATATACATGTTGAATTCATCACAAATCCACACACGTACACTTACATCATCATATATAAATCTCACCAAGATTCTAAACCAATTATTACTGCATATATCTAAATAATTGATAACTCACCAAGACATTTCGTCAAGCAACACTTTACACAACCACCACCCTAACGATCACCATCAAAGACCATCGATAACCACCACTAGACCTCCATGGCTCCATCATATCATCATCTTTTTGTTCGAAAACCCACCCAAAAACTTTCAGCTACAAATGTTTCTGTTCGCTATTTCGATTATCAATACAAACAACCACCTAAAATATAAACATGCTACAGTTTTCTATGTTGCTATCCGAAGTCACCCAAACATAACCATAAGTGTGTTGTTGATCGCTAGCTGTTTCAATTCTTCTATTCCATGTTTCTGTTACTATAAGAGATTGCTACATGCTTATTTTTTTTTTTAGTCGTGACCACCACAACTCACCATCACCACCGGTTCAAACCAACATCAAACCATCATCACCATCGAGCCATGATCTACTATTTATGTTGCTGTTATTACGATCTATTTCTGGTTCAGTTCGACGCCACCCATAAATCACAACCTCATCGTTTAACACATTGAAATTACTGCTAGTATGTTGCGTTCGAAACCCAAAAACCAAACCTATCTTTGTTTGTTGATGTTGCCTACGAATATGAACACCAAACCATTACCACCCAAAACTACTACCATGATTGATTGATGCATCTTCCAGTCCACTGATCGATCAAAACCTAAAAGACCTACTACTGTTACTGTGTTGTTTTCTATCTTGATTCGGTTCAAACCCCACAAAACCCACCATCTTACTTGCTACTACTTGCTTCGGTTCCAAACAACCAAGGCCAAACACCACCTTCAACATATTGATCGGTCATTAATCGGACTATTTAGTGCTACCGTTTTCTGTTTAAACACCACCACGTTGCCACTTCAATCTCTCTCTCTCTCTCTCTCTCTCTCTCTCTCTCTCTCTCTCTCGATATCTATCTCTCCTGTTTCTTCGTGAACCCACAGCCATAATCCACTCTCAACCACAGCAAACCATCTACACCATCATAGCTGCTTCAGTGATGTTTCTGTCGAGCATCATAGAATTTTCCATCACCGGACACCATGGGTAAAACCTGCAACTCCTTGTTTTATTTTTTTTCTTTTCTGTTCGCTGCTGTAGGTAATTGTAAACCATCGCCAATTTCCACTATGACTACATCGTGTTTGCTACTTTTGCTTCTACTGCTCGAACAATATAATGAGTAATGATACAAAAAAATTGACGATTATAAAAAAAAAAATAACGAAAGATTGATGGTTAGGTTAGGATGATGATGAGCTGTAAAGAGGAAAAAATATGCGTTTGTTGCTCCTGTGTTACCAAACTAGCCCCACCACCACAAATACATCTTGCAAGTTAAATGAAACATGTTGTTGGGCTTATGATCCACTTAACAAACTAAATTGGGTTTGATTTAATTGTGTTATTGGGTCGTGCTTGTTTAGTCGATTGGGCCGAGACTTGTTTAAATTATTGGGCCGTTTATTTATTTTGATGATTGAGCCTAGTGATAATGGTGAAGATAGATGGATGATACAATGATATACGATCACCTGATGATAATGTTTAGATATGATAATCGATGATGATAAGGTTAAATGTTTAATTTGCTAAGTTAAAATAAGAAATCATAAACAGCTCGATGGTCAGGGGTGTTGTTGTTGAGCGAGAGGTCTCGAGTTCGAATTCGGGCTATGACATTATTGTTATCCTTTTAAGGTAGTATTATTTTTATTATTATTATTATTATTATTATTATTATTATTATTATTATTATTATTATTATTATTATTATTATTATTATTATTATTATTATTATTATTATTATTATTATTATTATTATTATTATTATTATTATTATTATTATTATTTTTATTATTATTATTATTATTATTATTATTATTATTATTATTATTATTATTATTATTATTATTATTATCAACACTGTTTTAGTATTATTAAACATCATTATTTTAACAAACCAAAAGTTATTTATATAAAAATATATCAAATACATATATGATAACTATATAAATATTGTATTACTATTTTAAATAAGTAATATATAATTAATATATACAAACGAATTTGATTATTATTACATGTTAATTATATGTGTTAATATATATAAAAGATATAGGTTCGTGAATCCAAGGCCAACCCTGCATTGTTAAATGTCGTCATATGTATTTTTACTACAAAATACATTAAGTGAGTTCATTTGCTCCCTTTTACTCTTTACATTTTCGGGACTGAGAATACATGCACCATTTTTACAACTGCTTTATTAAATGCTTTTGAAATATATCTTGAACTGCGAATACATGAAATGATTTTATAAATGTTTGACGAGATAGACACAAGCAAAATATTCCTCGAATGAATTATTATGCAGACAGAAGTTCTGCGGATTATTATTGAATTATGTGGACATGATAATTGCCACCATTGAATTATGTGGACATGATAATTGCCACCTTTGAATTATGTGGACATGATAATTGCCACCATTGAATTGTGTGGACATGATAATTGCCACCAATTGATATGAATGTTATGTATCGAGAGAATGATTTTTTTTATACACAGGTTATGTGTATTAGTTTTTGTGCACGAGATATGTGTACGGTTACTAAGATTTATGAAAGATGAGTTCGTACACGAGAAAGGTGTACTATATTTAAAAGATATCGCATGTACATTACAGGTGGGTATAGGATTTGGGCCCATTTGTACCATGCAGGATTTAAATCTTGTGGTCTATCAAAATGATGAATTTTATTGTTTTATGATAAACTTATGAACTCACCAACCTTTTGGTTGACACTTGAAAGCGTGTTTATTCTCAGGTATGAAAGAAATCTTCCGTTGTGCATTTACTCATATTAGAGATATTACTTGGAGTCATTCATGATGTATTTCAAAAGATGTTGCATTCGAGTCGTCGAGTTCATCAAGATTATTATTAAGTCAATTATAGTTGGAGGTATTATGAAATAGTATGCTTGCCGTCAACTTTCAATGTAAAGAAAGTTTGTCTTTTAAAAAACGAATGCAATGTTTGTAAAATGTATCATATAGAGGTCATGAACCTCGTGATGTAACCAACTATTGTGAATCGTTTATAATCGATATGGACTTCGTCCAGATGGATTATGAAAGGACCCGTCCTAATCCATTTGGACGAAGTCACCAACAACTGGTTCCATTGCGATGATTGACTCCAAATACTGTCTTTAAAATGAGCAAATGCACAGCGGAATGTTTCTTTTATACCTGAGAATAAACATGCTTTCAAGTATCAACCAAAAGGTCGGTGAGTTCATAGGTTTATCATAAAACAATAAAATTCATCATTTTGATAGACCACAAGATTTAAATCCTGCATGGTACAAATGAGCCCGAATCCTATACCCACCTGTAATGTACATGCGATATCTTTTAAATACAGTACACTTTTCTCGTGTACGAAATCATTTTAACAAATCTTTGTAACCGTACACATATCTTGTGTACAAAATATCATACACATAACCTGTGTATAAAATCATTCTCTCGATACATAACATTCACTTCAATTGGTGGCAATTATCATGTCCACATAATTCAATGGTGGCATTATCATGTCCACATAATTCAATGGTGGCAATTATCATGTCCACATAATTCAGTAATAATCCGCAGAACTTCTGTCTGCATAATAATTCATTCGAGGAATGTTTTGCTTGTGTCTATCTCGTCAAACATTTATAAAAGCATTTCATGTATTCGTAGTCCAAATATATTTCAAAAGCATTTAATAAAGCAGTTATAAAAAGAGCGCATGTATTCTCAGTCCCAAAAATGTAAAGAGTAAAAGGGAGCAAATGAACTCACCATAATGTATTTTGTAGTAAAAGTACATATGACGTCATTTAACAAGTGTAGGGTTGACCTCGGATTCACAAACCTATATCATTTGTATATATATTAACACACATAATTGTAATCGAACAAATATTACTATTAGTGATATAAATTTTTATATCATTAACTTATATATTTCATTATAAATTCATTTTATATATATTTTGAATATCTTTTTATATAGAAAATCTTTGATTTACAACATAATAATTATAATAATATTAGAATACGTATAATGATATAATACTGGTAATAATAATGATAGTAATAATAATAGTTTTAATAAAAGTGATAGATTTAAAAGTTATGATGCTTTTAATATAAATAAAAAATACTTTTTAATAACATGTTAATTTTAATAGTAATGAATACTAATAATATTAATAATAACTATAAAAATAATGATTTTACTATAATAATAATAATGATACTAATATTCATATTAATAACTATAATGATAATAATACAACTAATAATATTACTAATACTTATGATAATAATAATAATAAAAATAATAATAATAAAAATAATAATTTTGATAATCCTATTAATACTAATGATGATAATAATAATAATAAGTAGTAAGTAAATACCTCAAATAAATAGGCTTTAAAAAAAATGTAACCTCCAAGACTCGAACCCTCGACCCTTTGCTACTCAACAACACCCTTTACCATTACTCTGTTTCTGTTTTTCTGGAATTAACCTCATCCTAAAACTATAAGAACTGTTTCTGTTCCCTTCTTCATCTTTCTAATCCATAACCCATCTTAATATTTTCATCGTTATTATCTAATATCACCTAGTTATCTTCATAGTAATGTTTATCATTATGATCACAAATCGAAATCATCATTCGGTATCTATACTATCATCTTCATCCCGATCATCCCACCTTGCATCTCGTCAATATCATGATCATAATATAAAATCATAATCATAATCGTAATATCATCAAGATTATCATAAACATGTAACTTCATCATCATAATATCACTATCTTCCTTCACGCTATTAACTTTGTTTATTTTCTTAACCAAACCATTTACTTCCTTCGTTCGTAGTTAAAAAAAAAAATATGTAGGGAACAATTTGCTGCTGCAATGGATTGATAATACTTCTGGCCCAATATGTTAACCAATTTACGGTTCAATCCATCACAAGCCCAATATGATTTGGTCTATTACATATGTGGTTGGGTCCTTGTGTGGCTCGAAAGATGAAAAGGAAAAAGGATAGGAACAGAAGTGGAATAACATGTAGGGTAATGTTGTTCGCCTAAATTCCCTTTTTCTTTGTTATTCGATTCTAATCAGAAAGGATGTTTGTAGACCGCACTCATAATTTTTAATTATTATTATTAATCTTTATCACCACCACTAATCATTTATCATTTTTATCTTTATCGACTTAAAAGGAAAAAAAATAATAGTGGCAAGTGTGTTTAAAATAACGAATAGAAATTTGTTGGGTCTTGAACAAAAAGAAAGACAACATTAGCACAAATGGGTTTTTGTTTGGGTTGCGTTTGCAAGAAAACATAAAAGAAAAGAAGTGAGAGAGAGAGGGATAGAGAGGATGAGAGATGATGAAGTTCTTGTAAATGAAAATGGTTGGTTGTTTGTTGGATTGAACCAGAAACAATTTTGAGTAGTAGTAATATTGATCGTAGGCTGTAATGTTTGATAATGGTAATGATATATTGATCGATGGAAGCAGTGATTTATGGTTTTCATGATGGTAATGGTTGATATGGAGACGGATTAATGGGTATCGAATGAAGTGGGGACAGCATGTAGTTGTAGGTGGTTGTTCACGTTTGAATCAACACAGTAATCGGCGGTGATGACTGTAAATTGGAGATGAAGTGGTGAATGGTGGTAGTCACAATAATTGAGAATCGCAGGTGGGTTTGGGCGGTGGTTGTTTTACGAAGAAGAATGAAAATAAAGTGGAGAGAGAGTGAGGGTTTACTCGTGGTTGTTCATGGTTGCCAGAGGTGATGCTTACAGTGGTCATCGAGGCAAAGTGGTGGTTGTTTTTCCTCTTGGTTGTTTTCCTCTTCCTTGATGGTGGTTTTAGTAATCATAATGAAAACATGAACATTATGATGGTGGATGTTTGAGTTTGAGTTCGAACATAAACCTCAAGTAATCAGAAAGTAATCATGTATGACGATTGTTTAATGGTGTTAGATGGTTGTAGCATGATGGTGTAATTGATAAGTGGTGGAGATGGTTGCTTATGTGGACGAAGGAGTGGAGTTTGAAGTTGATCTAGCAATGTATATATCCCTATATTGTGTGCTGTAAATATATATAGATAGATAAGAGATTGTTAGATAAAGATTCATAAAGATTGATACTGATAGATTAAGATTGGTAACAGAAAGGTAGGCTAGTAATCAAAAGGGAGACATGTGGAATCAATCCAGGAAGGAAAGAACAAAATTCAAAATAAAAATCAAAAGTAGAAAGTGACTTCAAACGGAAATTGTTTGTATACTGAACTGAATTTGACATATTAGCACAATAAGAGATAGAACCAAATTTAAAAAGACTGATGTTGATATAAAACAGATTCTGTAATATTTATTTGATATATTGATTAAGAATATAAATACATTAATAATATATTAATAATAATACTTTCTATATTATTAATAATCAATAACTATATATACTTTAATAAATATATTACAGTATAATATAATGATAAAAATAATAATACTTGTTATTAGTATTATCAATAATAATATTTAGAACAATGATAACAATTTTTAATAACCCTAAATTTTACATAACTTAATTAAGATCTAACATTAAATTTTATATTACGCTGAGTTCGTTTTTAACTTGTTTATTATCAATCGAATGATAATTGAGTGTTACTATCATTTTTCAAATAAATTAGAAACTATTTACATATATATATATATATATATATATATATATATATATATATATATATATATATATATATATATATATATATATATATATATATATATATATATATATAATACACTTTATTTATATGTATAGATACTTTTTAAATAATAATCATTATGATATCCTATTTTTATTTTACTTTACATAAATAAATTTTGTAACAACAACATACAATATTTAAACTATGTTTCCACAAATCAAGTTACAATTAATTGTTCGTGAATCATCGAGAGTAGTCGAAGGTCAATTGAATATATGAACATCGTTCCAAAAAATTTCTAGACTCAACATTACATACTTTACTTATCGTGTCGGAAACACATAAAGATTAAGTTAAAATTTGGTCGGAAATTTCCGGGTCGTCACAGTACCTACCCGTTAAAGAAATTTCATCCCGAACTTTGGTCGAGGTCGTCATAGCTAACATAAAAAAATGTTTTCATGACGAATATAAGTTGATAAATGAAGTTTTATCAACATTGAGTAATATTGATAAAATAACTCGATTACTCGAAGCGTACGAGTGAAGTTATCACAAAAGAGTGAAATAGGAAAAGTAAAGATTCGTCTTAACTTTTGACAGAGTCAAGGTTGAATTCCGGAATTCAAGGGATTTAAAGAAAATCTTCGAAATTTAAAAGATTTAATTCTTCGACGAATAAGGAAACTAAGATCTCTATAATTAAATACGGTGATCTGCCTCGATTACTCTGTCTGATATTTCCATTATAAATTAAGCTCTTCCTTTTCATTATTCTCACCATTCCTATACTTTCTTTCTTAGTTCATACATCCAAAAGATTGTGAAAATGCTTAATCCAGTTCTGATCATTGTTCTTGTCCTGACTATCGCAACAATCATTCTCCTCTTCTAACTTCCACCGGAGGAATCTGTTTTCTTCCTCTTCGCCCTTGGGGTTATAGTATTTTTAATTCTCCCGTGTCTTGATGTTGCGATAAACATTGATATACACTGTTTGTAATTTATATGTTATTATCAGGCTTTATATTCTCCCTTATATTTAGAAATCCCTGCTTTCGTCTTCTATAATCATTGTCATTCACAGTTAATACTCCCTCTTATTTGCTGTGATTTATACTCCCTTTCTATTCTGGAGCTTCATGCTTTTGTTTTCTTTTCGCAAGTAATGGTCCAGAATCTGTAGGTATGGAGTTTCGAATTATCATAATATACATGGTAGAAAGGAAAGGAAGCAGCACGATTTGATTTGTCAAATTACCTGAATTACTGAGAATAGAAATATCAAGAATATATCTTTTTCTTGATATGTTCGGAGGTTAAATAGAATGAAAGAGTTATGTAACACGACACATGATGATGGTATGATCTAGTGTGAACCATCATCACGTTTCATTAGAAACTCAGCATGACTTACTGTAATATAATCACGTTGGCCGGGCGTCATTATATTATACTAACTCATGCTTCAATTCCCAACACTTCTCCACAATTCATTCACAATTTATACTCAGATTTTACAGAAGTTTCCAATATAATGAAATACAGAAAACACGAAGAGGTAGATAATTTCGGACAAGAATATTTATGAAAATATCCTCAGAAATATCGAAGATATTTATGATGATATTTTGGAATTTCTAAGTTCGAAGTTTGATGAATAAAAATTTTTTCGCAAGATTTTAACATGACTTCGGAGCAAGATATTCTCTAAAGATTTCATCGAATCCCGAATTACCTGGATTCTTTGAATATAGGGTTTGGTCCTTGTATTTGTTCCTTGGTCTCCTTCATGGTTAACTCAATCCGTTTTTCAGTATCAAATTTTCTATCGAGCGTTCCCAACACTCCATTCTTTATCATCAACTTCTTGGCCGTTTAGACCATCTACTATTTTTAATGCTTCCTCTGCATTTAATGCTACCATATCTGAATCATTGTTTATCAATCCGAGGTGGTTTCAAGAGAATTGTGTTTTTAGATGATTAAACGCTGATGGTAATATGATGGAATATAAAAGGTTCCTTGGTAACAATAAAAGGGCACGCATATATTTCAAGTTTATAATAAGGTTGTTTCGAACGAAAAGTCGAAATTAACTTGCTGGAGCTGTGAGAAAATTTGCTACCTTGAGAGGGATTACCAAGTTATTTTGGGTAATAATAACACTAAAGGAATTAACACAACTACGTGTTAAATGTTTACTCAGGTTCCGAGTGTTTTCAGGTGCGTAATTATATGCATCAATATTTTCTTCCGTAGATGAAGTGCGGTTTGTTCCTTCTCTCGATTGAGGTGTTTCAAGAATTATGAAAGGTTTGAGCGCAGATTGTATTCGTCAAGATACAAATGAGGTTTAAGATGAGATCAAGTGGCAAACTTGAAGAAATGTTTAACTGTAGTAGATGTAATTTATTTACGATCTTTTAAGTCGAAATGTGTTGTATTTAATATTTCTTACTCTTTTAATACTTTTTAATTGTCCACGATAGTAGTCCAATAGTTCAATAGTTCCACCAAAACTGGTATATTTTAAGGAAATAGTCATATAGGAACAATTAGCTAGGAACAGTTCGCTAGGATTTGGTTAATATAGTTTTAGAGTTTTACGTAGTTAATTAATTGGTTACTAATCAATTTTATTTTGTTCATTATTTTCTTCATTATGCCACTTGTCAAATCTTGACTTGGATTCTGATCGGTGAAAATCCGAATATGAAATTTGAATGGAAAAGTTTATTCTGTGGTGAACGGATTCATATATCTGTGGATGTAAGTAGGATAGGAAATGACTGTTGAACCAGAGTTGAAGAATGTACAGTATAACTTATTAATGTGAAATCTTAAATATTCCTCGGGTATTACCTACCCGTTAAAATATTTTCATCATTAACAGTTTGTACAAAAGAATTTTTAATCACAAACTTTATGAAAATATACTTGCATATATATTTCCTTCAGATGTAATCATAGATTTAAAGAGTTAATATGATATTAGACTCATTTGAGTTTCGGTTTGCGCTAGAATAAGTAATCTCTAAAACTATTAGGAACCACATATTCTTCGCAGGATATTAATGAAGTTATGGATCAATACTTCATCGTTAATTGCTGTTGGTACTCCTTGGTATTTATGGTGCGTATGATGTTGATGTTCGTGGGATAGATTATGAAATTGAGGCTTGGGATGCGGATGTTGTTGTTGGTGGTACTGTTGATGCCGGTAATGTTGCTGAAGCTGGTACATTCTGCACCATATTTTTCAAGACTACAACTCGGGTGCGAAGCTCGTTGACTTATTCGATTACTCCGGGATGATTGTCAGTCGGAATGAGCGGATGTATAAGTTTTTGAATTTGAGATAGTATATAATCATGGCGAGATATTCGGGTAATGAGGATGAAAATGGTGTTTCAGATTGGTTCACTGGTGAGTGCTTCAGGTTCCTCGCCAAGAGGGAAATTTGATTGGTGAAAATGATCGCCTTCTTTTCGTCTCTATTGATTAAGTCGACTACAAAACCATCAGATGAATTGGGAATGGCTGATTGATTGATTCATTCTGGT
This sequence comes from Rutidosis leptorrhynchoides, assembly GCF_046630445.1. Classification (NCBI taxonomy): domain Eukaryota; kingdom Viridiplantae; phylum Streptophyta; class Magnoliopsida; order Asterales; family Asteraceae; genus Rutidosis; species Rutidosis leptorrhynchoides. The sequence continues at coordinate 292,351,156 of NC_092336.1, read as the reverse complement.
GACACCGCTTTCGGAGCTTAGGTGAATATTCATGTCGGAATAGCTGTCGGAATAACTATCGGAATAGCTATTGAAATCTGAGGGACTCGAACTGGTTGAGGGATTCATCCCGTACGATCAGATAAAGGTTTTTCGATAAAAAATAGATTATAGGATATAGATTAGTACCCTGCAATACATAATTTACATATGCATATATAATACTAAAATCCCATAAGTTACGAAGGAATCTACGGAAGCTGTCAGGCATCGGTAACAATAACAGGTACGCTAAGATATGAATTAGCAGATATGCTAAGATATAAATTTTGTCTATACACTAATCATGCAATTCATGCAATAAGATGTGTCTAGACTAAGGATGATAAGCAAGTGATTCTCTAAGGATGATAAGCAGGTAATTTTCGACACGAAATGATAAGCAAAACTTTTGACATGCAGACACGGTCGAAGTCCAGACTCACTAATGCATCTAAACAACTATCAGTTAGACACACTAATGCAAGACCTGATTCGCTAAGACCACTGCTCTGATACCAACTGAAAGGACCCGTCCTAATCCATCTAGACGAAGTCACCAACAACTGGTTCCATTGCGATGATCGACTCCAAATACTGTCTTTAAAATGAGCAAATGCACAGCGAAATGTTTCTTTTATACCTGAGAATAAACATGCTTTCAAGTGTCAACCAAAAGGTCGGTGAGTTCATAGGTTTATCATAAAACAATAAAATTCATCATTTTGATAGACCACAAGATTTAAATCCTGCATGGTACAAATGAGCCCGAATCCTATACCCACCTGTAATGTACATGCGATATCTTTTAAATACAGTACACTTTTCTCGTGTACGAAATCATTTTAACAAATCTTTGTAACCGTACACATATCTTGTGTACAAAATATCATACACATAACCTGTGTATAAAATCATTCTCTCGATACATAACATTCACTTCAATTGGTGGCAATTATCATGTCTACATAATTCAATGGTGGAATTATCATGTCCACATAATTCAATGGTGGCAATTATCATGTCCACATAATTTAGTAATAATCCGCAGAACTTCTGTCTGCATAATAATTCATTCGAGGAATGTTTTGCTTGTGTCTATCTCGTCAAACATTTATAAAAGCATTTCATGTATTCGCAGTCCAAATATATTTCAAAAGCATTTAATAAAGCAGTTATAAAAAGAGCGCATGTATTCTCAGTCCCAAAAATGTAAAGAGTAAAAGGGAGCAAATGAACTCACCATAATGTATTTTGTAGTAAAAGTACATATGACGTCATTTAACAAGTGTAGGGTTGACCTCGGATTCACGAACCTATATCATTTGTATATATATTAACACACATAATTGTAATCGAACAAAAATTACTATTAGTGATATAAATTTTTATATCATTAACTTATATATTTCATTATAAATTCATTTTATATATTTTTGAATATCTTTTTATATAGAAAATCTTTGATTTACAACATAATAATTATAATAATATTAGAATACGTATAATGATATAATACTGGTAATAATAATGATAGTAATAATAATAGTTTTAATAAAAGTGATAGATTTAAAAGTTATGATACTTTTAATATAAATAAAAAATACTTTTTAATAACATGTTAATTTTAATAGTAATGAATACTAATAATATTAATAATAACTATAAAAATAATGATTTTACTATAATAATAATAATGATACTAATATTCATATTAATAACTATAATGATAATAATACAACTAATAATATTACTAATACTTATGATAATAATAATAATAATAATAAAAATAATAATAATAAAAATAATAATTTTGATAATCCTATTAATACTAATGATGATAATAATAATAATAAGTAGTAAGTAAATACCTCAAATAAATAGGCTTTAAAAAAAATGTAACCCCCAAGACTCGAACCCTCGACCCTTTGCTACTCAACAACACCCTTTACCATTAGTCTGTTTATGTTTTTATGGAATTAACCTCATCCTAAAACTATAAGAACTGTTTCTGTTCCCTTCTTCATCTTTCTAATCCATAACCCATCTTAATATTTTCATCATTATTATCTAATATCACCTAGTTATCTTCATAGTAATGTCTATCATTACGATCACAAATCGAAATCATCATTCGGTATCTATACTATCATCTTCATCCCGATCATCCCACCTTGCATCTCGTCAATATCATGATCATAATATAAAATCATAATCATAATCGTAATATCATCAAGATTATCATAAACATGTAACTTCATCATCATAATATCACTATCTTCCTTCACGCTATTAACTTTGTTTATTTTCTTAACCAAACCATTTACTTCCTTCGTTCGTAGTTAAAAAAAAATATGTAGGGAACAATTTGCTGCTGCAATGGATTGATAATACTTCTGGCCCAATATGTTAACCAATTTACGGTTCAATCCATCACAAGCCCAATATGATTTGGTCCATTACATATGTGGTTGGGTCCTTGTGTGGCTCGAAAGATGAAAAGGAAAAAGGATAGGAACAGAAGTGGAATAACATGTAGGGTAATGTTGTTAGCCTAAATTCCCTTTTTCTTTGTTATTCGATTCTAATCAGAAAGGATGTTTGTAGACCGCACTCATAATTTTTAATTATTATTCTTAATCTTTATCACCACCACTAATCATTTATCATCTTTATCTTTATCGACTTAAAAGGAAAAAAAATTAATAGTGGCAAGTGTGTTTAAAATAACGAATAGAAATTTGTTGGGTCTTGAACAAAAAGAAAGACAACATTAGCACAAATGGGTTTTTGTTTGGGTTGCGTTTGCAAGAAAACATAAAAGAAAAGAAGTGAGAGAGAGAGGGATAGAGAGGATGAGAGATGATGAAGTTCTTGTAAATGAAAATGGTTGGTTGTTTGTTGGATTGAACCAGAAACAATTTTGAGTAGTAGTAATATTGATCGTAGGCTGTAATGTTTAATAATGGTAATGATATATTGATCGATGGAAGCAGTGATTTATGGTTTTCATGATGGTAATGGTTGATATGGAGACGGATTAATGGGTATCAAATGAAGTGGGGACAGCATGTAGTTGTAGGTGGTTGTTCACGTTTGAATCAACACAGTAATCGGCGGTGATGACTGTAAATTGGAGATGAAGTGGTGAATGGTGGTAGTCGAAATAATTGAGAATCGCAGGTGGGTTTGGGCGGTGGTTGTTTTACGAAGAAGAATGAAAATAAAGTGGAGAGAGAGTGAGGGTTTACTCGTGGTTGTTCATGGTTGCCAGAGGTGATGCTTACAGTGGTCATCGAGGCAAAGTGGTGGTTGTTTTTCCTCTTGGTTGTTTTCCTCTTCCTTGATGGTGGTTTTAGTAATCATAATGAAAACATGAACATTATGATGGTGGATGTTTGAGTTTGAGTTCGAACATAAACCTCAAGTAATCAGAAAGTAATCATGTATGACGATTGTTTAATGGTGTTTGATTGTTGTAGCATGATGGTGTAATTGATAAGTGGAGGAGATGGTTGCTTATGTGGACGAAGGAGTGGAGTTTGAAGTTGATCTAGCAATGTATATCTCCCTATATTGTGTGCTGTAAATATATATAGATAGATAAGAGATTGTTAGATAAAGATTCATAAAGATTGATACTGATAGATTAAGATTGGTAACAGAAAGGTAGGCTAGTAATCAAAAGGGAGACATGTGGAATCAATCCAGGAAGGAAAGAACAAAATTCAAAATAAAAATCAAAAGTAGAAAGTGACTTCAAACGGAAATTGTTTGTATACTGAACTGAATTTGACATATTAGCACAATAAGAGATAGAACCAAATTTAAAAAGACTGATGTTGATATAAAACAGATTCTGTAATATTTATTTGATATATTGATTAAGAATATAAATACATTAATAATATATTAATAATAATACTTTCTATATTATTAATAATCAATAACTATATATACTTTAATAAATATATTACAATATAATATAATGATAAAAATAATAATACTTGTTATTAGTAATATCAATAATAATATTTAGAACAATGATAACAATTTTTAATAACCCTAAATTTTACATAACTTAATTAAGATCTAACATTAAATTTTATATTACGCTGAGTTCGTTTTTAACTTGTTTATTATCAATCGAATGATAATTGAGTGTTACTATCATTTTTCATATAAATTAGAAACTATTTATATATATATATATATATATATATATATATATATATATATATATATATATATATATATATATATATATATATAATACACTTTATTTATATGTATAGATACTTTTTAAATAATAATCATTATAATATCCTATTTTTATTTTACTTTACATAAATAAATTTAGTAACAACAACATACAATATTTAAACTATGTTTCCACAAATCAAGTTACATTTAATTGTTCGTGAATCATCGAGAGTAGTCGAAGGTCAATTGAATATATGAACATCGTTCCAAAAATTTTCTAGACTCAACATTATATACTTTGCTTATCGTGTCGGAAACACATAAAGATTAAGTTAAAATTTGGTCGGAAATTTCCGGGTCGTCACAGATTAGGACGGGTCACTACAGTTGGTGCCGATGATGTTGTTGAAGCTGGTACATTTTGCACCATATTCTCCAAATTGATTACTCGAGCGCGAAGCTCGTTGACTTCTTCCATTATTCCGGAATGATTGTCGGTCATAACGAGCGGATGAATAAGGTTGAGAATTTTGGATATCATATAATCATTGCGAGATATCCTAGAAATGAGAGTGGATATAGTGTATCGAACTGGTTCGCCAGTAAGTGCTTCAGGTTCCTCGCCAAGAGGTGAATTTGGTTGGTGGAAAGGATTGCCTTTTTCGCATTTCCATTAATTAAGTCGACTACGAATCCATCAAATGAATTGGGGATGGATGATTGGTTGATTCATTCTGGAGACGCTACTTTTAAAGCTTTGGTGAACATCCATGTTGGAATAGCTGTCAGAATCCGAGGAATTTGAACTAATAACGAGTTCCATTTCGTACTTTCGAATAAATGATTTTTCAATATGAAATGATTTTCGGCTATCGGATGGTATTCTAATTACATAGAATATCTATTTATATAAAACAAAAGATTTCATAGTCAGGCAAAGCTTACAGTAATAGATACGCTAAGATATGAATTTTTTGTCTGTACACTATTCATGCAATCCAGGCAGTAAGATATGTCTAGATTAAGAATGATAAGAAAGTGATTCTCTAAGAATAATAAGCAGGTAATTTTTGACACAAAATGATAAGAAAAACTTTTGACATGCAGACACGGTCGAAGTCCAGACTCACTGATGCATCTAAACAACTATCAGTTAGACACACTAATGCAAGACCTGGTTCGCTAAGACCACCGCTCTGATACCAACTCTAACGACCCGTCCTAAACCATCTGGAGGAATACATTACATTTGGTTACATCGCGAGGTACTTGACCTCTATATGATACATTTTACAGACATTGCATTCGTTTTTAAAAGACAAACTTTCATTACATCGAAAGTTGACGGCATGCATACCATTTCATAATATATCCAACTATAATTGACTTAATAATAATCTTGATGAACTCAACGACTCGAATGCAACCTCTTTTGAAATATGTCATGAATGACTCCAAGTAATATCTTTAAAATGAGCAAATGCACAGCGGAAGATTTCTTTCATACCTGAGAATAAACATGCTTTAAAGTGTCAACCAAAAGGTTGGCGAGTTTATAGGTTTATCATAAGCAATAAAATTTATCATTTTGATAGACCACAAGATTTAAATACAGTACACCTATCACGTGTACAAAACCATTTTTTTCATAATGCTTAGCAGAGTAGGTTCGTATCCTTTTCTCCCCCATAGGTTGCCTCGCGATTTTTAATAACCGTACACATATCTCGTGCACAAAAATAATATACACATAACCTGTGTATAAAAATCATTCTCTCGATACATAACATTCATTTCGATTTTATTGCTCAACATGGTAACTGACCTTAACATATAATGCGCATCAATAATAATATCCCCAAAACAGAACATCTCGTCTGTATAATATATAAACTTCAAAGTACTAAACACCACACCCACTAGCTCTTCCGTCTAGTGAACATTCTGGTGGGGGTGTTAAACCCGGTAGCTACCTTTAGGATTCGGGTGAATTAGGGCCATACCCGATTCTAATTCTTAGGTTACCAAGCAATAATAATCAGGGGAAAAATATTCACATCAATTAGTGGCAATTATCATGTCCACATGATTCAATAATAATCCGCAGAACTTCTATCTGCATAATAATTCATTCGTGGAATGTTTTGCTGGTGTCTATCTCGTCAAACATTTATAAAAGCATCTCATGTATTCTCAGTTCAAAAATATATTTCAAAAGCATTTAATAAAGCAGTTGTAAAAGCAGCGCATGTATTCTCAGTCTCAAAAATATAAAGAGTAAAAGGAAATCAAATGAACTCACTATATTGTATTTTGTAGTAAAAATACATATGACAGTATTGAACAACTGAACAATGCAGGGTTGGCCTTGGATTCACGAACCTATATCATTTGTATATTCATTAATACATATAATCGTAATCGATTAAATATATATTATTATTAGTAATGTAATTTATATATTTAATAATTTATAAGTTTCATTATTTATATATTTTCATTTTATATATATAATTGTTAATAGAGTTAAGTTAAATATATTTTTATATGGGAATTAATTGTTTGTAATTAATAATTATGGTAATACTAATATTAGTAATAATATTGATACTTTATAATAATGATAAAAGTGATAATAATAATGTTAATAATGATATTAGTAATGATAATAATATTAAATTGTATTAAAGTAACTATGATAATATTAATTATAATAATTCTTTTAAAACATACTTTAATTAAGATCTTAATAATTTTCATAATAATATTTATATCTAAAATTTCTATATTTTTAATCTTAACAATATTATTAAACTTGTATATTCATAGTTATAATAATCATAACTTTTGTGTTTAATTTATAAACTATTGACTATAGTTTCTTTTAATATTAATTTGTATTCATAATCATAATCTACATGTGTTCATATAATTATAATTAATCTCCTAATCTTTATCATAATACTTTTTATTATAAATTAACCTGTTTAGTATTCTTGAAATTCTAATATTATTACTAGTAAAAATAACACAATTAATAATACTATAAATAATAATATTAGTGATGATAATACTAAATAATGGTACTAATATAGTTAATAAATATAACTAACTTAATAATGATATGAAATGTCCCGTTCTTATTGATTAAAAACGTTCCATATTAATTGATTTCGTTGCGAGGTTTTGACCTCTATATGAGACATTTTTCAAAGACTGCATTCATTTTAAAACAAACCATAACCTTTATTTCATCAATAAAGGTTTAAAAAGCTTTACGTAGATTATCAAATAATGATAATCTAAAATATCCTGTTTACACACGACCATTACATAATGGTTTACAATACAAATATGTTACAACAAAATAAGTTTCTTGAATGCAGTTTTTACACAATATCATACAAGCATGGACTCCAAATCTCGTCCTTATTTAAGTATGCGACAGCGGAAGCTCTTAATAATCACCTGAGAATAAACATGCTTAAAACGTCAACAAAAATGTTGGTGAGTTATAGGTTTAACCTATATATATCAAATCATAATAATAGACCACAAGATTTCATATTTCAATACACATCCCATACATAGAGATAAAAGTCATTCATATGGTGAACACCTGGTAACCGACATTAACACGATGCATATATAAGAATATCCCCATCATTCCGGGACACCCTTCGGATATGATATAAATTTCGAAGTACTAAAGCATCTGGTACTTTGGATGGGGTTTGTTAGGCCAATAGATCTATCTTTAGAATTCGCGTCAATTAGGGTGTCTGTTCCCTAATTCTTAGATTACCAGACTTAATAAAAAGGGGCATATTCGATTTCGATAATTCAACCATAGAATGTAGTTTCACGTACTTGTGTCTATTTTGTAAATCATTTATAAAACCTGCATGTATTCTCATCCCAAAAATATTAGATTTTAAAAGTGGGACTATAACTCACTTTCACAGATTTTTACTTCGTCGGGAAGTAAGACTTGGCCACTGGTTGATTCACGAACCTATAACAATATATACATATATATCAAAGTATGTTCAAAATATATTTACAACACTTTTAATATATTTTGATGTTTTAAGTTTATTAAGTCAGCTGTCCTCGTTAGTAACCTACAACTAGTTGTCCACAGTTAGATGTACAGAAATAAATCGATAAATATTATCTTGAATCAATCCACGACCCAGTGTATACGTATCTCAGTATTGATCACAACTCAAACTATATATATTTTGGAATCAACCTCAACCCTGTATAGCTAACTCCAACATTCACATATAGATTGTCTATGGTTGTTCCGAAATATATATAGATGTGTCGACATGATAGGTCGAAACATTGTATACGTGTCTATGGTATCTCAAGATTACATAATATACAATACAAGTTGATTAAGTTATGGTTGGAATAGATTTGTTACCAAATTTCACGTAGCTAAAATGAGAAAAATTATCCAATCTTGTTTTACCCATAACTTCTTCATTTTAAATCCGTTTTGAGTGAATCAAATTGCTATGGTTTCATATTGAACTCTATTTTATGAATCCAAATAGAAAAATTATAGGTTTATAGTCAGAAAAATAAGTTACAAGTCGTTTTTGTAAAGGTAGTCATTACAGTCGAAAGAACGACGTCTAGATGACCATTTTAGAAAACATACTTCCACTTTGAGTTTAACCATAATTTTTGGATATAGTTTCATGTTCATAATAAAAATCATTTTTTCAGAATAACAACTTTTAAATCAAAGTTTATCATAGTTTTTAATTAACTAACCCAAAACAGCCCGCGGTGTTACTACGACAGCGTAAATCCGGTTTTACGGTGTTTTTCGTGTTTCCAGGTTTTAAATCATTAAGTTAGCATATCATATAGATATAGAACATGTGTTTAGTTGATTTTAAAAGTCAAGTTAGAAGGATTAACTTTTGTTTGCGAACAAGTTTAGAATTAACTAAACTATGTTCTAGTGATTACAAGTTTAAACCTTCGAATAAGATAGCTTTATATGTATGAATCGAATGATGTTATGAACATCATTACTACCTTAAGTTCCTTGGATAAACCTACTGGAAAAAATAAAAATGGATCTAGCTTCAACGGATCCTTGGATGGCACGAAGTTCTTGAAGCAGAATCATGACACGAAAACAAGTTCAAGTAAGATCATCACTTGAAATAAGATTGTTATAGTTATAGAAATTGAACCAAAGTTTGAATATGATTATTACCTTGTATTAGAATGATAACCTACTGTAAGAAACAAAGATTTCTTGAGGTTGGATGATCACCTTCCAAGATTGGAAGTGAGCTAGCAAACTTGAAAGTATTCTTGATTTTATGTAACTAGAACTTGTAGAATTTATGAAGAACACTTAGAACTTGAAGATAGAACTTGAGAGAGATCAATTAGATGAAGAAAATTGAAGAATGAAAGTGTTTGTAGGTGTTTTTGGTCATTGGTGTATGGATTAGATATAAAGGATATGTAATTTTGTTTTCATGTAAATAAGTCATGAATGATTACTCATATTTTTGTAATTTTATGAGATATTTCATGCTAGTTGCCAAATGATGGTTCTCACATGTGTTAGGTGACTCACATGGGCTGCTAAGAGCTAATCATTGGAGTGTATATACCAATAGTACATACATCTAAAAGCTGTGTATTGTACGAGTACGAATACGGGTGCATACGAGTAGAATTGTTGATGAAACTGAACGAGGATGTAATTGTAAGCATTTTTGTTAAGTAGAAGTATTTTGATAAGTGTATTGAAGTCTTTCAAAAGTGTATAAATACATATTAAAACACTACATGTATATACATTTTAACTGAGTCGTTAAGTCATCGTTAGTCGTTACATGTAAGTGTTGTTTTGAAACCTTTAGGTTAACGATCTTGTTAAATGTTGTTAACCCAATGTTTATAATATCAAATGAGATTTTAAGTTATTATATTATCATGATATTATCATGTATGAATATCTCTTAATATGATATATATACATTAAATGTCTTTACAACGATAATCGTTACATATATGTCTCGTTTAAAAATCATTAAGTTAGTAGTCTTGTTTTTACATATGTAGTTCATTGTTAATATACTTAATGATATATTTACTTATCATAGTATCATGTTAACTATATATATATCCATATATATGTCATCATATAGTTTTTACAAGTTTTAACGTTCGTGAATCACCGATCAACTTGGGTGGTCAATTGTCTATATGAAACATATTTCAATTAATCAAGTCTTAACAAGTTTGATTGCTTAACATGTTGGAAACATTTAATCATGTAAATATCAATCTCAATTAATATATATAAACATGGAAAAGTTCGGGTCACTACAGTACCTACCCGTTAAATAAATTTCGTCCCGAAATTTTAAGCTGTTGAAGGTGTTGACGAATCTTCTGGAAATAGATGCGGGTATTTCTTCTTCATCTGATCTTCATGCTCCCAAGTGAACTCGGGTCCTCTACGAGCATTCCATCGAACCTTAACAATTGGTATCTTGTTTTGCTTAAGTCTTTTAACCTCACGATCCAGTATTTCGACGGGTTCTTCGATGAATTGAAGTTTTTCGTTGATTTGGATTTCATCTAACAGAATAGTGAGATCTTCTTTAGCAAAACATTTCTTCAAATTCGAGACGTGGAAAGTGTTATGTACAGCCGCGAGTTGTTGAGGTAACTCAAGTCGGTAAGCTACTGGTCCGACACGATCAATAATCTTGAATGGTCCAATATACCTTGGATTTAATTTCCCTCGTTTACCAAATCGAACAACGCCTTTCCAAGGTGCAACTTTAAGCATGACCATCTCTCCAATTTCAAATTCTATATCTTTTCTTTTAATGTCAGCGTAGCTCTTTTGTCGACTTTGGGCTGTTTTCAACCGTTGTTGAATTTGGATGATCTTCTCGATAGTTTCTTGTATAATCTCTGGACCCGTAATCTGTCTATCCCCCACTTCACTCCAACAAATCGGAGACCTGCACTTTCTACCATAAAGTGCTTCAAACGGCGCCATCTCAATGCTTGAATGGTAGCTGTTGTTGTAGGAAAATTCTGCTAACGGTAGATGTCGATCCCAACTGTTTCCAAAATCAATAACACATGCTCGTAGCATGTCTTCAAGCGTTTGTATCGTCCTTTCGCTCTGCCCATCAGTTTGTGGATGATAGGCAGTACTCATGTCTAGAAGAGTTCCTAATGCTTGCTGTAATGTCTGCCAGAATCTTGAAATAAATCTGCCATCCCTATCAGAGATAATAGAGATTGGTATTCCATGTCTGGAGACGACTTCCTTCAAATACAGTCGTGCTAACTTCTCCATCTTGTCATCTTCTCTTATTGGCAGGAAGTGTGCTGATTTGGTGAGACGATCAACTATTACCCAAATAGTATCAAAACCACTTGCAGTCCTTGGCAATTTAGTGATGAAATCCATGGTAATGTTTTCCCATTTCCATTCCGGGATTTCAGGTTGTTGAAGTAGACCTGATGGTTTCTGATGCTCAGCTTTGACCTTAGAACACGTCAAACATTCTCCTACGTATTTAGCAACATCGGCTTTCATACCCGGCCACCAAAAATGTTTCTTGAGATCCTTATACATCCTCCCCGTTCCAAGATGTATTGAGTATCTGGTTTTATGAGCTTCTCTAAGTACCATTTCTCTCATATCTCCAAATTTTGGTACCCAAATCCTTTCAGCCCTATACCGGGTTCCGTCTTCCTGAATATTAAGATGCTTCTCCGATCCTTTGGGTATTTCATCCTTTAAATTTCCCTCTTTTAAAACTCCTTGTTGCGCCTCCTTTATTTGAGTAGTAAGGTTATTGTGAATCATTATATTCATAGATTTTACTCGAATGGATTCTCTGTCCTTCCTGCTCATGGCATCGGCTACCACATTTGCCTTCCCCGGGTGGTAACGAATCTCAAAGTCGTAATCATTCAACAATTCAATCCACCTACGCTGCCTCATATTCAGTTGTTTCTGATTAAATATGTGTTGAAGACTTTTGTGGTCGGTATATATAATACTTTTGACCCCATATAAGTAGTGCCTCCAAGTCTTTAATGCAAAAACAACCGCACCTAATTTCAAATCATGCGTCGTATAATTTTGCTCGTGAATCTTCAATTGTCTAGACGCATAAGCAATCACCTTCGTTCGTTGCAATAATACACAACCGAGACCTTGCTTTGATGCGTCACAATAAATCACAAAATCATCATTCCATTCAGGCAATGACAATATAGGTGCCGTAGTTAGCTTTTTCTTCAATAACTGAAACGCTTTCTCTTGTTCATCATTCCATTCAAATTTCTTCCCTTTATGCGTTAATGCAGTCAAGGGTTTTGCTATTCTGGAAAAGTCTTGAATGAACCTTCTGTAGTAACCAGCTAGTCCTAAAAACTGGCGTATGTGTTTCGGAGTTTTCGGGGTTTCCCACTTTTCAACAGTTTCTATCTTTGCCGGATCCACCTTAATACCTTCTTTGTTCACTATGTGACCGAGGAATTGAACTTCTTCCAACCAAAATGCACACTTTGAAAACTTAGCGTACAATTCTTCCTTCCTCAATACTTCTAACACCTTTCTCAAATGTTCACCGTGTTCTTGGTCATTCTTTGAGTAAATAAGTATGTCATCAATGAAAACAATGACAAACTTGTCAAGGTATGGTCCACACACTCGGTTCATAAGGTCCATGAACACAGCTGGTGCATTAGTTAAACCAAAAGGCATGACCATAAACTCGTAATGACCGTAACGTGTTCTGAAAGCAGTCTTTGGAATATCATCTTCTTTCACCCGCATTTGATGATACCCGGAACGTAAGTCAATCTTTGAATAAACAGACGAGCCTTGTAGTTGATCAAATAAGTCATCGATTCTCGGTAGTGGGTAGCGGTTCTTGATGGTAAGTTTGTTCAACTCTCTGTAGTCGATACACAACCTGAATGTACCATCTTTCTTCTTGACAAACAAAACAAGAGCTCCCCACGGTGATGTGCTTGGTCGAATGAAACCACGCTCTAAAAGTTCTTGTAATTGGCTTTGCAGTTCTTTCATCTCGCTGGGTGCGAGTCAGAAAGGAGCACGAGCTATTGGTGCAGCTCCTGGTACAAGATCTATTTGAAATTCAACGGATCGATGTGGGGGTAATCCCGGTAATTCTTTCGGAAATACATCGAGAAATTCTTTTGCAATGGGAACATCATTGATGCTCTTTTCTTCAGTTTGTACTTTCTCGACGTGTGCTAGAACAGTTTAGCAACCTTTTCTTATTAGTTTTTGTGCCTTCAAATTACTAATAAGATGTAGCTTCATGTTGCCCTTTTCTCCGTACACCATTAAGGGTTTTCCTTTTTCTCGTATAATGCGAATTGCATTTTTGTAACAAACGATCTCTGCTTTCACTTCTTTCAACCAGTCCATACCGATTATCACATCAAAACTCCCTAACTCTACTGGTATCAAATCAATCTTAAATGTTTCGCTAACCAGTTTAATTTCTCGATTCCGACATATATTATCTGCTGAAATTAATTTACCATTTGCTAATTCGAGTAAAAATTTACTATCCAAAGGCGTCAATGGACAACTTAATTTAGCACAAAAATCTCTACTCATATAGCTTCTATCCGCACCCGAATCAAATAAAACGTAAGCAGATTTATTGTCAATAAGAAACGTACCCGTAACAAGCTCCGGGTCTTCCTGTGCCTCTGCCGCATTAATATTGAAAACTCTTCCGCGGCCTTGTCCATTCGTGTTCTCCTGGTTCGGGCAATTTCTAATAATGTGGCCCGGTTTTCCACATTTATAACAAACTACATTGGCATAACTTGCTCCGACACTACTTGCTCCACCATTACTCGTTCCGACACCATTTGTTCCTTTCGTTCTATTAACCCCTGGTCTGTAGACCTCACACTTCGTCGCGCTATGACCATTTCTTTTACATTTGTTGCAAAATTTGGTGCAGAACCCCGAGTGATACTTTTCACACCTTTGGCATAGCTGCTTCTGATTGTTGTTGTTGTTGTTGCGGTTATTATTGTTGTTGGGATGATTATTGTAGTTGCTGTTGTTGTTGTTGTTGTTGTTGTTGTTGTTGTTGTTGTTGTTGTTGTTGTTGTTGGGCCGTTTGTTGTAGTTGCGATTGATGTTGCGATTGTTGGGATAATTGTTGCGATTATTGTTGTAATTGCTGTTGTTGTTGTATTGGTGATTCTTATCACCGTTTTCCTCCCACTTTCTTTTGACTTGCTTCACATTGGCCTCTTCAGCAGTCTGTTCTTTAATTCTTTCTTCAATCTGGTTCACTAGTTTGTGAGCCATTCTACATGCCTGTTGTATGGAGGCGGGCTCGTGTGAACTTATATCTTCTTGGATTCTTTCCGGTAATCCTTTACAAATGCGTCAATCTTCTCTTCCTCATCTTCGAATGCTCCCGGACACAATAGGCACAATTCTGTGAATCGTCTTTCGTACGTGGTAATATCAAATCCTTGGGTTCGTAACCCTCTAAGTTCTGTCTTGAGCTTATTGACCTCGGTTCTGGGACGGTACTTCTCGTTCATCAAGTGCTTGAATGCTAACCACGGTAGTGCGTACGCATCGTTTTGTCCCACTTGCTCTAGATAGGTATTCCACCATGTTAATACAGAACCTGTGAAGGTATGCGTAGGGTACTTCACTTTGTCCTCTTCAGTACACTTACTTATGGCAAACACCGATTCGACCTTCTCGGTCCACCGTTTCAATCCGATCGGTCCTTTGGTTCCATCAAATTCCAAAGGTTTGCAGGCAGTGAATTCTTTGTAGGTGCATCCTACACTATTTCCTGTACTGCTAGATCCAACGTTATTGTTGGTATGTAGCGCAGCCTGTACTGCGGCTATGTTTGAAGCTAGAAAAGTACGGAATTCCTCTTCATTCATATTCACGGTGTGTCGAGTAGTCGGTGCCATTTCCTTCAAAATAATCAAATGGAACAAGTTAATCATACAGAATATTAAGAGTAGTTAATAGTATTTCGTAGCATAATATGAACTCATTTATAAAAGCTTTTTCTTCATATTAGCGTTTTATAAGTTTAAATTCGGGTAGTACCTACCCGTTAAGTTCATACTTAGTAGCTAATATACAATTCAACTACTACAATTCTATATGAAAAACTGATTATAATAATATTTCGCGTTCAAACTTTTACACAATATTTTACAAACTTACAATACCGCTTATTTTACATATAGCATGAAATATAGCACACAATAAATTTGATACAAAATGGTTGTGAAGATAATTCTAGCTAGTACACAAGTCGTTCAGCAAAGGCAATAAAGACACGTAATTCATACGTCCAGAAACAAGTCATGCATTCTGGTTTTACTAGGATTACTTCCCATCCTTGGTCTTGTGGAACATAACCGTTATGGCCGTTGATAAGACAGCGTGTTGTAACGTCGTCAAAGGGACGAGGGTTACGTAATGTCCAACAGTCCCGTAACAATCTAAAAACCTCATTTCTTACCCCAATTACCGACTCCGTCACTTGTGGGAACGTTTTGTTTAATAGTTGTAGCCCGATGTTCTTGTTCTCACTTTGGTGAGAAGCGAACATTACTAATCTGTAAGCATAACATGCTTCTTTATGTTGCATGTTAGCCGCTTTTTCTAAATCACGAAGTCCAATATTCGGATATATTGAGTCAAAATAATTTCTTAACCCATTGCGTAAAATAGCATTTGGGTTCCCCGCAATATATGCGTCAAAGTAAACACATCGTAACTTATGGATTTCCCAATGTGATATCCCCCATCTTTCGAACGAAAGCCTTTTATAAACCAAGGCATTCTTGGAACGTTCTTCGAATGTCTTACAAACTGATATCGCCTTAAATAGTTGTGCCGAAGAATTCTGACCGACTCTAGACAAGATTTCATCAATCATGTCTCCGGGTAGGTCTCTTAAAATATTGGGTTGTCTATCCATTTTGTGTTTTTATACTGTAAAATACACAAGAGTTAGATTCATAAAAAAAATACTTATTAATACAAGCAATTTTTACATATATCATAAAGCATAAGCACACTATATTACATATATTACACCACACGAATACAACTATCTTATTCCGACTCGCTTGTTTCTTCTTCTTCGGTTTTGGTTCGTTTTGCCAAGTTTCTAGGAATATATGATGTTCCCCTAATACGAGCCGTCGTTTTCCACATTGGTTTAGAAAAACCTGGTGGTTTAGAGGTTCTCGGGTCATTGTTACAACTTAAGGACTTCGGGGGTTGACGATACATATAAAGTTCATCGGGGTTGGAATTAGATTTCTCTATTTTTATGCCCTTTCCCTTATTATTTTCTTTTGCCTTTTTAAATTCAGTTGGGGAAATTTCTATAACATCATCGGAATTCTCGTCGGAATCCGATTCATCGGAGAATTGGTAATCCTCCCAATATTTTGCTTCCTTGGCGGAAACACCATTGACCATAATTAACCTTGGTCGGTTGGTTGAGGATTTTCTTTTACTTAACCGTTTTATTATTTCCCCCACCGGTTCTATTTCTTCTTCCGGTTCCGATTCTTCTTCCGGTTCCGATTCTTCTTCCGGTTCCGACTCTTCTTCCGGTTCCTCTTCGGGAACTTGTGAATCAGTCCACGAATCATTCCAATTTACATTTGACTCTTCATTATTATTAGGTGAGTCAATGGGACTTGTTCTAGAGGTAGACATCTATCACATAATATCAAACGCGTTAAGAGATTAATATATCACATAATATTCACATGTTAAAAATATATAGTTTCCAACAAAATTTGTTAAGCAATCATTTTTCAAGTAAACACGGTCGAAGTCCAGACTCACTAATGCATCCTAACAAACTCGATAAGACACACTAATGCAAAATTCTGGTTCTCTAAGACCAACGCTCAGATACCAACTGAAATGTCCCGTTCTTATTGATTAAAAACGTTCCATATTAATTGATTTCGTTGCGAGGTTTTGACCTCTATATGAGACGTTTTTCAAAGACTGCATTCATTTTAAAACAAACCATAACTTTATTTCATCAATAAAAGTTTAAAAAGCTTTACGTAGATTATCGAATAATGATAATCTAAAATATCCTGTTTACAGACGACCATTACATAATGGTTTACAATACAAATATGTTACAACAAAATAAGTTTCTTGAATGCAGTTTTTACACAATATCATACAAGCATGGACTCCAAATCTCGTCCTTATTTAAGTATGTGACAGCGGAAGCTCTTAATAATCACCTGAGAATAAACATGCTTAAAACGTCAACAAAAATGTTGGTGAGTTATAGGTTTAACCTATATATATCAAATCATAATAATAGACCACAAGATTTCATATTTCAATACACATCCCATACATAGAGATAAAAGTCATTCATATGGTGAACACCTGGTAACCGACATTAACACGATGCATATATAAGAATATCCCCATCATTCCGGGACACCCTTCGGATATGATATAAATTTCGAAGTACTAAAGCATCCGGTACTTTGGATGGGGTTTGTTAGGCCCAATAGATCTATCTTTAGGATTCGCGTCAATTAGGGTGTCTGTTCCCTAATTCTTAGATTACCAGACTTAATAAAAAGGGGCATATTCGATTTCGATAATTCAACCATAGAATGTAGTTTCACGTACTTGTGTCTATTTTGTAAATCATTTATAAAACCTGCAAGTATTCTCATCCCAAAAATATTAGATTTTAAAAGTGGGACTATAACTCACTTTCACAGATTTTTACTTCGTCGGGAAGTAAGACTTGGCCACTGGTTGATTCACGAACCTATAACAATATATACATATATATCAAAGTATGTTCAAAATATATTTACAACACTTTTAATATATTTTGATGTTTTAAGTTTATTAAGTCAGCTGTCCTCGTTAGTAACCTACAACTAGTTGTCCACAGTTAGATGTACAGAAATAAATCGATAAATATTATCTTGAATCAATCCACGACCCAGTGTATACTTATCTCAGTATTGATCACAACTCAAACTATATATATTTTGGAATCAACCTCAACCCTGTATAGCTAACTCCAACATTCACATATAGAGTGTCTATGGTTGTTCCGAAATATATATAGATGTGTCGACATGATAGGTCGAAACATTGTATACGTGTCTATGGTATCTCAAGATTACATAATATACAATACAAGTTGATTAAGTTATGGTTGGAATAGATTTGTTACCAAATTTCACGTAGCTAAAATGAGAAAAATTATCCAATCTTGTTTTACCCATAACTTCTTCATTTTAAATCCGTTTTGAGTGAATCAAATTGCTATGGTTTCATATTGAACTATATTTTATGAATCTAAATAGAAAAATTATAATTTTATAGTCGGAAAAATAAGTTACAAGTCATTTTTGTAAAGGTAGTCATTTCAGTCGAAAGAACGACGTCTAGATGACCATTTTAGAAAACATACTTCCACTTTGAGTTTAACCATAATTTTTGGATATAGTTTCATGTTCATAATAAAAATCATTTTCTCAGAATAACAACTTTTAAATCAAAGTTTATCATAGTTTTTAATTAACTAACCCAAAACAGCCCGCGGTGTTACTACGACGGCGTAAATCCGGTTTTACGGTGTTTTTCGTGTTTCCAGGTTTTAAATCATTAAGTTAGCATATCATATAGATATAGAACATGTGTTTAGTTGATTTTAAAAGTCAAGTTAGAAGGATTAACTTTTATTTGCGAACAAGTTTAGAATTAACTAAACTATGTTCTAGTGATTACAAGTTTAAACCTTCGAATAAGATAGCTTTATATGTATGAATCGAATGATGTTATGAACATCATTACTACCTTAAGTTCCTTGGATAAACCTACTGGAAAAGAGAAAAATGGATCTAGCTTCAACGGATCCTTGGATGGCTCGAAGTTCTTGAAGCAGAATCATGACACGAAAACAAGTTCAAGTAAGATCATCACTTGAAATAAGATTGTTATAGTTATAGAAATTGAACCAAAGTTTGAATATGATTATTACCTTGTATTAGAATGATAACCTACTGTAATAAACAAAGATTTCTTGAGGTTGGATGATCACCTTCCAAGATTGGAAGTGAGCTAGCAAACTTGAAAGTATTCTTGATTTTATGTAACTAGAACTTGTAGAATATATGAAGAACACTTAGAACTTGAAGATAGAACTTGAGAGAGATCAATTAGATGAATAAAATTGAAGAATGAAAGTGTTTGTAGGTGTTTTTGGTCGTTGGTGTATGGATTAGATATAAAGGATATGTAATTTTGTTTTCATGTAAATAAGTCATGAATGATTACTCATATTTTTGTAATTTTATGAGATATTTCATGCTAGTTGCCAAATGATGGTTCCCACATGTGTTAGGTGACTCACATGGGCTGCTAAGAGCTGATCATTGGAGTGTATATATGTGACGACCCGGAAATTTCTGACTAAATTTAAACTTTATCTTTATATTATTCTGACACGATAAGCAATGTTTGTTAAGTTAAATCTCAAGGATTTTAAACTATGTTTATACATTCATTTAAACCTCGACCAAATTCCATTGATTCACGAACCATTAAATGAACATATATGAATATGTATGTATATGTGTATATGTTATAAATTGAAAATATCAACAAAGTATTTAAACGTATAATGCTTTATATGAATGTATTTGTTTCAATATGATTATCGACGAAATTAAAAAAAAAATATATTAAATGATTGAATTATCAGAAACATTGAATTATAATTACAAGTCTCTGTTGAGAGGTCCACTATGATTTGAGAAAATCTATTCCTCTTAACGATATTCGGAATAATTTGTAAAGCTATTTATAAATAAAAATAAAAAGTGTCATTTACGAAAGTTAGACAAAAGTTAGTGGAGAATTGGTTTCCATAATATTCTATTAATCTATTTTCAAACGTACAAAGACGTTTTCAGTTTAAAAAGAACTTTATTATTAAAACGTATATAACTTTTATAAATATCTAGAATCACTTTTGACAACTCATTACTTAACCAGTATAATAAATATAACGATATTTATATTTTATTTCATTAAATATATATAACGATTTAAATTAATATTATATATATTTATACGCGTATTATACTTACATAGTTTTTATACTTTTACTATACTTTAACTTTACCTTTACTTTACTTTTACTTTACTTTAACTATAATAATTCACTTTAATAATTCATACTTTAATAATTCACTTTAATAATTCATACTTTAATATTTCACTTTAATAATTCATACTTTAATAATTCACTTTAATAATTCATACTTTAATAATTCACTTTAATAATTCATACTTTAATAATTCACTTTAATAATTCGTACTTTAATAATTCACTTTAATAATTCAAAAATCTATTATAAATAGAATTCAATAGGTTTCATTATTTCATAGAAACTTGAAAATATATTTCTCTAAACTCTCTCAATCGATTTACATATATATATATATATATTTGCTCTGTATTATTATTTCAAGATATTATTAGTATACATAAAATATTACGACGGAGTGATGTCCGAGTGATTTCAAAATAGTTTTTTGAATGAGTCAAAGCTAAGGAAATTATGGGTTATAGCTATGGAGGTGATGGGTATGGTTCATGGGTATGCTCGTGAGGTCAATCTAGTGTTTATCATCTCCTATGCGTCTACGTACTTTTCTGCAATATTGAATCTCAATATTGATATGTGAGCACTCATAACTTAACTTTTATATATCAATAGTGTATCCCTGACTAGTGCTCGAGTATATGGGATTATGCATGCTTGTACATTCGATATTGTCCTTAGATAGGTTTGTTGAATCCTGAATTAGATACATATGCTACTGAGATAGGGTATATGATATGCATGTCATTGGAAAGCTAGCGAAAAATTAAAAACTTTTCATTTAGATATCAAATGGTTTCGATGAACGGATTTGAAGTTATAGTCAACTGAATTTTAGTATTATTGTTAAAATGATTATTATTACTATCGTCGTTATTATTTTAATAGAAATATCATTGTTATTATAAAATATCATTATTACTATTATGTTAGTATTCTCATTTTATCATAATAACATTTTTAGTAAATATAAATATTGTTATTTTTTTATAGAATAATAATAATTATTATTACAAAATAATACAACTTTTACTTATTATTATTATGATCAATATTATTTTATCAAATAAATAGGGGATACAAATATATTTTTCACCACGCGTAATATAATTACATTAATAATACTTACCACTATAGTTTTAAGATATTAAGTAAACTTTATAAATTTTACTACTTAAGATATATAAAAGTATATTTTATCATATATAAACGTTAATATAAATTTTTATTAATAAATGATTTTTATTATTATAAAATCTAATAAATATATTTAAATATATAAAACGACTATAGTTAAGTTATATAATAAACACGTATAAATTTTAGAAGTCATTTTGGGTCAAGTTGACTTTTGTTGACTTTTGCATATTAGTCTCGAGCATTAGGATTGTGGTACACTATGACTTGACCAAAAATTGTTAGACAAATATTGACCAACATATAAATATATATAATTAATATAGGTTCGTGAATCCGAGGCCAACCTTGCACTTGTTAAATGACGTTATATGTATTTTTACTACGAAATACAGTATGGTGAGTTTCATTACTCCCTTTTTATATATATTTTTGGGCTGAGAATACATGCGATGTTTTATAAATGTTTTACGAAATAGGCACAAGTACTAAAACTAATTCTATGTGGGTTTAAACCAGAAATATACCCTTAGCTTGGTAACATTAAACTACTTGTCTATGTACGGTAGGCGCGAATCCTAAAGATAGATCTATTGGGCCTGACAAACCCCATCCTGACTATGGGATGCTTTAGTACTTCGAGGTTATTTTAAACACACCTGATCTGGTGTACTTTAGAGGGTAAAACATGAACGTTAAGGCTTGTTACCGGGTGCCTACAATTTATAGAATACTTTTATACACTTGCGAGTGTACGGATATTTATAGAAACTGAAATCTTGTGGTCTATTACTATTATGGAAATGATTGATTATGATAAACTAATGAACTCACCAACCTTTTGGTTGACACTTTAAAGCATGTTTATTCTCAGGTATTAAAGAAATCTTCTGCTGTGCATTAGCTCATTTTAAGGATATTACTTGGAGTCATTCATGGCATATTTTGAAAGACGTTGCATTCGAGTCATTGAGTTCATCAAGATTATTATTAAGCCAAATTATAGTTGGATGTATTATGAAATGGTGTGCATGCCGTCAACTTTCGTTGTAAAGAAAGTTTGTCTTTTAAAAACGAATGCAATGTTTGTAAAATGTATCATATAGAGGTCAAATACCTCGCGATGTAATCAACTATTGTGAATCGTTTATAATGTATATGAACGGGTCCTTTCAGTTGGTATCAGAGCGGTGGTCTTAGCGAACCAGGTCTGCATTAGTGTGTCTAACTGATAGTCGTTAGGATGCATTAATGAGCCTGGACTTCGACCGTGTCTGCATGTCAAAAGTTTTGCTTATCATTTTTGTCGGAAATTGCCTGCTTATTATTCTTAGTCTAGACACGTCTTACTGCATTAATTGCATGAATAGTGTATAGACAAAATTCATATCTTAGCGTATCTGCTAATCCATATCTTAGCGTATCTGTTACTGTAAACTTTGCCTGACATATCCCGTAATTTCCTCCGTAATCTACGAAATCTTTTGCGCTATATATATAGATATTCTATGTAATTAGAATACCACCCGATAGCCGAAAAATCATTTCATATCGAAAAATTCTTTATTTAATCGAACGAAATGGAATTCGTCATTAGTTCAAGTCCCTCGAATTCCGATATGGAATCCCACTCAAGCTCCGAAAGCAGTGTGACCGGAATGGATCAACCAATTAGCCATCATCTATTCTGGATGAATTGGGGATAGGTTCGTAGCCTCCTCAATAATTGGAGACAAGAAGAAGGTGATCTCTTCCATCCACCACATTGCCCTCTTGGCGATGAACCTGAAGCACTTACCGGCGAACCGGTCCGAAACACCATTTTCTCTCTCATTTTCAGAGTATCTCGTCACGATTATATACTACATCAAATTCTATATTTTATTTATCCGTTCGTCCGAACCGACAATCACCCCGGTGTAATAGAAGAAGTCAACGAGCTTCGCGCTCGAGTAGTGGCTTTAGAGAATATGGTGCAAGGGTTACAAACACCAACAAATAACGAAGTATTAATTCATAATTTCAATTTTATTGAATAAATACTCCGTAAAAGTTATGTAATTTCTAAAGTCTTTAGGGATTATTCAGTTCTAGTTTCAACCGTAAATCAAATGAGTTTAATTTAATATTAACTCGTTAAATCTATGTTACATCTGAAGAAAATATGCACATATATATTTTCATAAAGACTGTAATAAAATTCTGTTGTACAAAATATTAATTGTGAATTTTTTTTTAAACGGGTAGGTAATACCCGAGAGATATATAAATTCACAATTAATATATTACATTTTTCGAATCTGATTAAGCAAATCATCAACTATACTGTAGTGACCCGAACTTTTCCATGTTTATATATATTAACTGAGATTGATATTTATATGATTAAATGTTTCCAACATGTTAAGCAATCAAACTTGTTAAGACTTGATTAATTGAAATAGGTTTCATATAGACAATTGACCACCCAAGTTGACCGGTGATTCACGAACGTTAAAACTTGTAAAAACTATATGATGACATATATATGGATATATATATAGTTAACATGATACTATGATAAGTAAACATATCATTAAGTATATTAACAATGAACTACATATGTAAAAACAAGACTACTAACTTAATGATTTTTAAACGAGACATATATGTAACGATTATCGTTGTAAAGACATTTAATGTATATATATCATATTAAGAGATATTCATACATGATAATATCATGATAATATAATAATTTAAAATCTCATTTGATATTATAAACATTGGGTTAACAACATTTAACAAGACCGTTAACCTAAAGGTTTAAAAACAACACTTACATGTAACGACTAACGATGACTTAACGACTCAGTTAAAATGTATATACATGTAGTGTTTTAATATGTATTTATACACTTTTTAAAGACTTCAATACACTTATCAAAATACTTCTACTTAACAAAAATGCTTACAATTACATCCTCGTTCAGTTTCATCAACAATTCTACTCGTATGCACCCGTATTCGTACTCGTACAATACACAGCTTTTAGATGTATGTACTATTGGTATATACACTCCAATGATCAGCTCTTAGCAGCCCATGTGAGTCACCTAACACATGTGGGAACCATCATTTGGCAACTAGCATGAAATATCTCATAAAATTACAAAAATATGAGTAATCATTCATGACTTATTTACATGAAAACAAAATTACATATCCTTTATATCTAATCCATACACCAACGACCAAAAACACCTACAAACACTTTCATTCTTCAATTTTCTTCATCTAATTGATCTCTCTCAAGTTCTATCTTCAAGTTCTAAGTGTTCTTCATAAATTCCAAAAGTTCTAGTTTCATAAAATCAAGAATACTTTCAAGTTTGCTAGCTCACTTCCAATCTTGTAAGGTGATCATCCAACCTCAAGAAATCTTTGTTTCTTACAGTAGGTTATCATTCTAATACAAGGTAATAATCATATTCAAACTTTGGTTCAATTTCTATAACTATAACAATCTTATTTCAAGTGATGATCTTACTTGAACTTGTTTTCGTGTCATGATTCTGCTTCAAGAACTTCGAGCCATCCAAGGATCCATTGAAGCTAGATCCATTTTTCTCTTTTCCAGTAGGTTTATCCAAGGAACTTAAGGTAGTAATGATGTTCATAACATCATTCAATTCATACATATAAAGCTATCTTATTCGAAGGTTTAAACTTGTAATCACTAGAACATAGTTTAGTTAATTCTAAACTTGTTCGCAAACAAAAATTAATCCTTCTAACTTGACTTTTAAAATCAACTAAACACATGTTCTATATCTATATGATATGCTAACTTAATGATTTAAAACCTGGAAACACGAAAAACACCGTAAAACCGGATTTACGCCGTCGTAGTAACACCGCGGGCTATTTTGAGTTAGTTAATTAAAAACTATGATAAACTTTGATTTAAAAGTTGTTATTCTGAGAAAATTATTTTTATTATGAACATGAAACTATATCCAAAAATTATGGTTAAACTCAAAGTGGAAGTATGTTTTCTAAAATGGTCATCTAGACGTCGTTCTTTCGACTGAAATGACTACCTTTACAAAAACGACTTGTAACTTATTTTTCCGACTATAAACCTATACTTTTTCTGTTTAGATTCATAAAATAGAGTTCAATATGAAACTATAGCAATTTGATTCACTCAAAACGGATTTAAAATGAAGAAGTTATGGGTAAAACAAGATTGGATAATTTTTCTCATTTTAGCTACGTGAAAATTGGTAACAAATCTATTCCAACCATAACTTAATCAACTTGTATTGTATATTATGTAATCTTGAGATACCATAGACAAGTATACAATGTTTCGACCTATCATGTCGACACATCTATATATATTTCGGAACAACCATAGACACTCTATATGTGAATGTTGGAGTTAGCTATACAGGGTTGAGGTTGATTCCAAAATATATTTAGTTTGAGTTTTGATCAATACTGAGATACGTATACACTGGGTCGTGGATTGATTCAAGATAATATTTATCGATTTATTTCTGTACATCTAACTGTGGACAACTAGTTGTAGGTTACTGTGAAGACCCGTCCTAATCCATCCGGACGAAGTCCATATCGATTATAAACGATTCACAACAGTTGATTACATCGCGAGGTACTTGACCTCTATATGATACATTTTACAAACATTGCATTCGTTTTTGAAAAGACAAACTTTCATTACATCGAAAGTTGACAGGCATGCATACCATTTCATAATATATCCAACTATAATTGACTTGATAATAATCTTGATGAACTCGACGACTCGAATGCAACGTCTTTTGAAATATGCCATGAATGACTCCAAGTAATATCTATAAAATGAGCAAATACACAGCGGAAGATTTCTTTCGTACCTGAGAATAAACATGCTTTAAAGTGTCAACCAAAAGGTTGGTGAGTTCATTAGTTTAACTTAAACAATCGTTTCCATCATTTTAATAGACCACAAGATTTCAGATTTCCATTTCTCATAAACATACGTCCCATGCATAGAGACAAAAATATCATTCATATGGATTGAACACCTGGTAACCGACATTAACAATATGCATATATAAGAATATCCCCATCATTCCGGGATCCTCCTTCGGACATGATATAAATTTCGAAGTACTAAAACATCCGGTACTTTGGATGGGGCTTGTTGGGCCCGATAGATCTATCTTTAGGATTCGCGTCAATTAGGGTGTCTGTTCCCTAATTCTTAGATTACCAGACTTAATAAAAAGGGGCATATTCGACTTCGATAATCCAACCATAGAATGTAGTTTCACGTACTTGTGTCAATTTCGTAAAACAGTTATAAAAGTTGCGCATGTATTCTCAGCCCAAAAATATAAAGGGCAAAAAGGCAAATGAAACTCACGATACTGTATTTTGTAGTAAAAATACATATGACGTCATTGAACAATGCAGGGTTGGCCTCGGATTCACGAACCTATATCAATTGTGTATATATTAATACGTATAATGTAAGTTACAAAATTTCATTTATTAATATGTATTATTTATATATTATAGTTTTGTAGAATTTATTCTAACCTTTATTTTAAAACGTATACTTATATTATATTTTAAGTTATATTTTATATATATATATCGATTTTATGTATATATCTATAATGATTTACGTTTATATAAATAGTGACATTAATATATTTATATACATATATTTGTGGTTAGTATTGTATTTATGAAATTTTATTAGTTTGTTATGTGAATTATTAATACAATCCTAGTATATACCATAAGTATATATATAGTGTACAAAAGATTTATTTGTTAAAATAATAATTTAGATAATAATGATTTACTAATAATAATAATAATTTTATTAATAATGATAATACTAATAGCAAAAAAAATGAAAATGATAACTGTTAATGATACTAATAATAATAACTCTAAAATAATATTAATACTAATACCATACTTATGTTAATAATAAGGGTTCTAATATTTATAAAATGATAAATGATAATCATAATAATACTAGTAAATATTAATGATGATACTGATAAATATGATATTATTAATTGTAAATGTACTGATGATACTATTATTTATAAACCGGTACAAATTCTAATATTGATGATAATAATATATTTTTATTTCCTTCATAATAATAATAATGATAATCATAATCATAATCCTAATGATGATAAAATACTAAAATGATAAGTTTATTACTAATAATAATATTATTAATACCTATCATAATAATAATAGTAATGTCTATAATACTTTCAAATATGATAACAAGTATGATACTAATAATAACAATAACAATAACAATCAAAACAATCACAATAATAATAATAATACTAATAATAATTAATATATAATAACAATAAAAAAATTAGAAAAGAAAACTACCTCACATGAAAAGAGTTTCAAAAAAAAAAAAGAAACTACCGTCCTCTGGACTCGATCTCGTGACCACATGCTCACACGCAAACACTCTCGACCATCCCACCAATTCTGATTCTCTGTACTAATATCGAATTTAAATTTTATATATAAACTGTTTTTCTTCTATTCCTCTTCTTCTCCACAAGTCTCATGGATTCAACAAAACATCAATAACCAAAAAAAAATAAAAAATCGGGGTTCCCTTTAAAGCTTCAAAACATTACAGAAAAAAAAATAATTTGGGTTCTAAAATAAAAAAAAAAACACTAAGGCCTACTGCAGCGTCGGTTCTTGGAACAAAACAAAAAAAATTGATTTCGTAATAGATAACATTATAGATAATGTTTATAACACGAAATAGTTTTCTAAACATGTATAAAAACTACTGGAATCGTCAATTTGATCAGAAACATATACACGAACGCGAATTTGTCTCAAGAACAATTGTTGACTTTTTTTAAACTAAACTTTGACTTCAAAATTCAAGATCGATATAAAGATTTGAGAGTTGAGATTTTGCAGATAGATTCAAAGAAAGATTTCTAACCTTTCTGCATTTTTAGATTTTGAAACTTTATTCGAAATTGAATTAAGAGAAAAAAAAATTGGAGCGTGCAGAGAAGAAGAAAACAAAAATATCGCTGTGCTCTTTAATCCCATTGGATTTCCTTTTTATTTGATTTGCAATTATACATAATCATGTTGTAATAATAGAGATCGGTTGATAAAAAATGGAGAAAATGTCAACACAGGTTCACGAGTTGGGAGCAGGAAAGAAACAAAAAAAATAATAATAATAGAGATAAAGGATACAGAGGTCAAGCGTATAATATAGATCCCTACTGCTTTTTTTTAATTAATAATAATAATATATAATAACAATACTATTAATATCTAATAATATTAATAAAATTAATAATAATGATAAATATAATATTAATGATAATAATAATTGTAAAAATGATAATAATAATAATAATAATAATAATACCATACTAATTATGATAATATTAATATTTTATCGATAATAATAATATTAGTAATAATAATCTAATTTATACATCCAATTTCATCTTTATATGATATAAAGTGATATTATGAATACAAATATTGATATTTGACGATACAAATAACATTACTACAACAACTATATTTGTATTTAAATTTAATTTATTAATATCATCTATTATTATGTAATATTTAATAATTATGTAATATGTATTGTAACATATACTGAATATTATATATTTATGCATTTTAATATAAATATATTATAATATTTATTTACATACTAATTATATTATACTTATGTATGTAATTATGAAAAATATAAATGTTTTATATATGTAAGTATTATATATATTTATTAAAATAGTACATTATTTCATCATAGATATATTATAAATTTCTACATATACATAATATAATAATTATGTATAAAATCATATATATATATATATATATATATATATATATATATATATATATATATATATATATATATATATAGTTATATTTATGTATATATGTATACTACCATATATATAAAATCATGTTTTAAATGTTGAGTAGATGATTAATTATGTATATTAAACAATTAACTACAAAGTATAACATTGTACATTTAATATTTTGATAACGTTGGTAAAATATGTTTGAATCATTTATATACAATATACTATATATATTCAAAATGAAAATCTTTAGTTATTAAATGTTATCTTTTATAATAACAAAATTACTTAATAGTTCATTAATACTAATATAATTAGTTTTATATATAATTATTTATATTTACATTCTTAGTTACAATTAAAGGTTCGTGAATCGTCGGAAATAGTTAAAGGTCAAATGTTATCATGAAATAGTTCAAACATAATGAGACTCGGTTTAATAGACTTTGCTTATCGAGTCAAATCATATAAGATTATGTTTAAATTTGGTCGGAAATTCCCGGGTCATCACAGTACCTACCCGTTAAAGAAATTTCGTCCCGAAATTTGAGTGAGGTCGTCATAGCTAACAATAAATATGTTTTCCTGACGAATATGAGTTGATAACTTGAGTTTTATCATCATTGAGTAATATGGATAAAAATAATTCGATTATTCGAAGAGTGCGAATGAAGCTATTCACAAAAGGATGAAATGAGAAACAAAGATTTGTTTTTAACTTTTGACGTAGTCAGGTTTGAATTTAGAAAATAAGGCGCGTCTTAACTTTTGACATTGCCTTGGTTGAATTCCGGAATTTAAGGAATTTAAAGAAAATCTTGAAGATCTATAAAATCTGATTCTTCGGGATTTATGGAAATTAAGATCTCTTTAATTAAATACGGTGATCTGCCCCGATTACTACGTCTGATATTTCCAGTATAAATTAAGCTCTTCCTTTCCATTATTCTCACCATTCTTATACTTTCTTTCTTAGTTCATACATCCAAAAGATTCTGAAAATGATTAATCCAGTTTTGATCCTTGTCCTCATCCTTACTATCGCAACAATCATTCTCCTTTTCCAACTTCCACCAGAGGAATCTGCTTTCTTCTACTTCGCCCTCGGGATTATAATGTTTTTAATTCTCCCGTGTCTTTATGTTGCGATAAACATTGATATACACGGTTTGTAATTTATGTGTTGTTATCGGACTTTATATTCTCCCTTATATTTCAAAGCTCTATGCTTTTGTTTTCTCTTCCCGACTTCAAGTCAAGCGAATAATGGTCCAGAATTTATAGATATAGAGTTTCGAATGATTATAATGTTCTAAGCATGAAGGAACGTGATAGCACGATTTGATTTTCAAATTTATCAACATCACGGAAGATA
This sequence comes from Rutidosis leptorrhynchoides, assembly GCF_046630445.1. Taxonomy (NCBI): domain Eukaryota; kingdom Viridiplantae; phylum Streptophyta; class Magnoliopsida; order Asterales; family Asteraceae; genus Rutidosis; species Rutidosis leptorrhynchoides. Next base: position 292,320,259 of record NC_092336.1, on the reverse strand, counting down.
GAACCATCAAGAATACATTTTCTTGATTTGTTACGGAGTTAAGTAGGATGAAAGAGTTATGTAACATGGCACATGATGACGTTATGATCTGTGAATCATCACGTTTCATTTAGAAACTCAGCATGACTTACTGTAATATAATCACGTTGATCAAGTGTCATTATATTATACTAACTCATGCATTAGTTCCCATCATTACTACAATAACATTCATATTTTAAGCTTGAAAATTTACAGAATATAGAAACTAACAGTTTCTATATGATGTAATACTGATAGCACGAAAAGATTAATGATTTCAGATAAGAATAGTTATAAAAATATCTCCAGAAATATGGAGGATATTTATAATGAAAGGTACGATAATATCTCAGAATATCTAAGATCATAGGATGATAGAAACTATTGTCTGCAAGGGTTTAGAGTAAGGAGCAAGTTATTCACTATAGACTTTAGCAGACATTGAATTATTTGGATTCTTTGAAGTCAAACTTATTCTTTGTGATTTATCCACGGCTTTCTTCATAGTTTCGCATAATCTGCTTTTCGGCACTATATTTTCTATTGAATGTTTCCAATATATTGATACACAGGAAGCACGAAGAGGTATATAATTTCGGACGAGAATATTTATGAAAATATCCTCAGAAATATCAAAGATATTGATGATGATATTTTGGAATTTCTAAGTTCGACGGTTGATGGAGAAAGATTTTCCGCAAGATTTTAACATGACTTCGGAGCAAGATATTCTCTAAAGATTTCAACGGATCCAGAATTACCTGAATCCTTTGAATATAGGATTTGGTCCTTGTATTTGTCCTTGGTCTCCTTCATGGGTAACTCAATCTGTTTTTCAATACCCAATTTTCTATCGAGCGTTCCTAACACTCCTTTCTTTATCATCAAACTTTTGTCCGTTTAGACCATCTACCATTTTTCTGTTTCCTCTGCATTTAATGCTATGATATCTGAATCATCGGTTATTAATCCGAGGTGGTTTCAGGAGAATTGTGTTTTTAGATGATTAAACGCTGATGGTAATATGATGGAATATGAAAGGTTACCTGGTAACAATAAAAGAGCACGCGTATATATAAACGTTATAATAAGGTTGTTTCGTACGAAAAGTCGAAGTTGACTTGTTGGAGCTGTGACAAAATTGGCTAATTTTGAAAAGGGATCGCAAAGTTGTTTTTGTTAATAAATGCCAAAGGATCTGACGCGGCTACGTGTTGAACTTTTACACAATTGCCGAGAGTTTCTCAGGTGCATAACTATATGCATAAATCTTTCCTTCCGTAGATAAAGTGCGGTTGATTCATCCTATCGATTGAGGTGTTTTCAAGAATCATGAAAGGTTTGAACGCAGAATGTAATCGTGAAGATACAAATGAGGTTTAAGACGAAATCAAGTGGCAAACTTGAAGAATTGTTTAGTTTCATATGTTATATTCAATATTTTAATTCATTTTAATTGTCCAATGTTATTAGTCCACAGTCGATAGTCCACAGTTGACAGTGCAATCATTCATATATAGTTTAATATATAATATTTGAATTAATTAATACGTATCGTGACCCGTGTACATGTCTCAGACTCGATCACAACTCAAAGTATATATATTATTATAGAATCAACCTCAACCCTGTATAGAGAACTCGATCATTACTGCATATAGAGTGTCTATGGTGATTCCAAATAATATATATAGATGTGTCGATATGATATGTCAAAACCTTGTATACGTGTCCCGATATTTAAAGTGCGTAAAATAAATAACAGAAATTAAATGACGATAAATAAAGTGCGTAAAGTAAATAACAGAAATTAAATGACAATAAATAAAATTGCGAGAATATAAATTGCGATAAAATAAATTGCGATAAATAAATTGCGATAAATAAATTGCGATAAATAAAATGTAATACGGAATTAACAGTTAGCTAGGAACAGTTAGCTAGGATTTTGTTAGCGTGGTTTCTTAATAAAATTTAATATTGTTAATTAGTCTGTTTCTAATCAATTTTTATTGTGTCCATTATTTCTTCATTATGCCACTTGTTGGATTCTGATAGGTCAAAATTCAAATATGAAATTGAATTTGAATAAAAATAGTTATTCTTTGGTGAACGGATAAGTATCCCGGTGGTTGTAAATAGGATAGTGAATAACTGTTGAATCAGATTCGAAGAATATACAGTGTAACTTATTAATGTGAAATTTAAATATTCCTCGGGTATTACCTACCCGTTAAAATATTTTTATTATTAACAGTTTGTACAAAAGAATTTTTAATTACAATCTTTATGAAAACATATATACATATATATTTTCTTCAGATGTAATCATGAATTTAATGAGTTAACATGATATTAAACTCATTTAGTTTTCAGTTGGAACTAGAATAAATAATCTCTAAAACATTAGAGATTACATAATCACCATGTCGAACGAAGATAACTGATGTAGAATGTCATGTAGAATGATGATTATACTCGAGGTATAGATTGAGATGTTGAGGCATGTGATATTGAAATTTGGGTTGTTGGTGGTACTGTTGGTGCCGGTGATTTGGATGAAGCTGGTACGTTTTGCACCATATTTTCCAAGACTACAACTTATGCGCGAAGTTCGTTAACTTCTTCTATTACACCGGGATGATTGTCGGTTCGGACGAGCGGATGAATGAGGTTTAGAATCTGAGATAGTATATGATCGTGATGAGATACTTTGGAAATGAGAGAGAAAATGGTGTCTCGAACAGGTTCGCCGGTAAACGTTTTAGGTTCATTGTCAAGATGTGAATTTGGTTAGTGGAAATGATCGCCTTCTTCGCGTTTCCATTGATTAAGTCGACTACGAACCCATCTCCAATTCATTCAGAATAGATGATGGCTAATTGATCGATTCATTCCGGTTACTCTGCTTTCGGAGCTCGAGTGGAAATCCATATCGAAATAGCTGTCGGAATAACTATCGAAATAGCTATCGAAATCTGATGGACTCGAACTGGTTGAGGGATTCATCTCGTACGATCAGATGAAGGATTTTCGATAAGAAATAGATTATAGGATGTAGATTAGTACCCTGCAATACATAATTTACATAAGCATATATAATACTAAAATCCCATAAGCTATGGAGGAATCTACGGAAGCTGTCAGGCAAAGGTAACAATAACAGATACGCTAAGATATGAATTTAACTATACACTGTCTATGCAATAAAGGCAGTAAGACGTGTCTTAGACTTTAAGGATGATAAGCAAATAATTTTTTTTGACACTAAATGATAAGCAAAACTTTTGACATGCAAACACGGTCGAAGTCCAGACTCATTAATGCATTCTAACGACTATCAGTTAGACTCACTAATGCAAGACCTGGTTCGCTAAGACCACCGCTCTGATACCAACTGTGAAGACCCGTCCTAATCCATCCGGACGAAGTCCATATCGATTATAAACGATTCACAACAGTTGATTACATCGCGAGGTACTTGACCTCTATATGATACATTTTACAAACATTGCATTCGTTTTTGAAAAGACAAACTTTCATTACATCGAAAGTTGACAGGCATGCATACCATTTCATAATATATCCAACTATAATTGACTTGATAATAATCTTGATGAACTCGACGACTCGAATGCAACGTCTTTTGAAATATGCCATGAATGACTCCAAGTAATATCTATAAAATGAGCAAATACACAGCGGAAGATTTCTTTCGTACCTGAGAATAAACATGCTTTAAAGTGTCAACCAAAAGGTTGGTGAGTTCATTAGTTTAACTTAAACAATCGTTTCCATCATTTTAATAGACCACAAGATTTCAGATTTCCATTTCTCATAAACATACGTCCCATGCATAGAGACAAAAATATCATTCATATGGATTGAACACCTGGTAACCGACATTAACAATATGCATATATAAGAATATCCCCATCATTCCGGGATCCTCCTTCGGACATGATATAAATTTCGAAGTACTAAAACATCCGGTACTTTGGATGGGGCTTGTTGGGCCCGATAGATCTATCTTTAGGATTCGCGTCAATTAGGGTGTCTGTTCCCTAATTCTTAGATTACCAGACTTAATAAAAAGGGGCATATTCGACTTCGATAATCCAACCATAGAATGTAGTTTCACGTACTTGTGTCAATTTCGTAAAACAGTTATAAAAGTTGCGCATGTATTCTCAGCCCAAAAATATAAAGGGCAAAAAGGCAAATGAAACTCACGATACTGTATTTTGTAGTAAAAATACATATGACGTCATTGAACAATGCAGGGTTGGCCTCGGATTCACGAACCTATATCAATTGTGTATATATTAATACGTATAATGTAAGTTACAAAATTTCATTTATTAATATGTATTATTTATATATTATAGTTTTGTAGAATTTATTCTAACCTTTATTTTAAAACGTATACTTATATTATATTTTAAGTTATATTTTATATATATATATCGATTTTATGTATATATCTATAATGATTTACGTTTATATAAATAGTGACATTAATATATTTATATACATATATTTGTGGTTAGTATTGTATTTATGAAATTTTATTAGTTTGTTATGTGAATTATTAATACAATCCTAGTATATACCATAAGTATATATATAGTGTACAAAAGATTTATTTGTTAAAATAATAATTTAGATAATAATGATTTACTAATAATAATAATAATTTTATTAATAATGATAATACTAATAGCAAAAAAAATGAAAATGATAACTGTTAATGATACTAATAATAATAACTCTAAAATAATATTAATACTAATACCATACTTATGTTAATAATAAGGGTTCTAATATTTATAAAATGATAAATGATAATCATAATAATACTAGTAAATATTAATGATGATACTGATAAATATGATATTATTAATTGTAAATGTACTGATGATACTATTATTTATAAACCGGTACAAATTCTAATATTGATGATAATAATATATTTTTATTTCCTTCATAATAATAATAATGATAATCATAATCATAATCCTAATGATGATAAAATACTAAAATGATAAGTTTATTACTAATAATAATATTATTAATACCTATCATAATAATAATAGTAATGTCTATAATACTTTCAAATATGATAACAAGTATGATACTAATAATAACAATAACAATAACAATCAAAACAATCACAATAATAATAATAATACTAATAATAATTAATATATAATAACAATAAAAAAATTAGAAAAGAAAACTACCTCACATGAAAAGAGTTTCAAAAAAAAAAAAGAAACTACCGTCCTCTGGACTCGATCTCGTGACCACATGCTCACACGCAAACACTCTCGACCATCCCACCAATTCTGATTCTCTGTACTAATATCGAATTTAAATTTTATATATAAACTGTTTTTCTTCTATTCCTCTTCTTCTCCACAAGTCTCATGGATTCAACAAAACATCAATAACCAAAAAAAAATAAAAAATCGGGGTTCCCTTTAAAGCTTCAAAACATTACAGAAAAAAAAATAATTTGGGTTCTAAAATAAAAAAAAAAACACTAAGGCCTACTGCAGCGTCGGTTCTTGGAACAAAACAAAAAAAATTGATTTCGTAATAGATAACATTATAGATAATGTTTATAACACGAAATAGTTTTCTAAACATGTATAAAAACTACTGGAATCGTCAATTTGATCAGAAACATATACACGAACGCGAATTTGTCTCAAGAACAATTGTTGACTTTTTTTAAACTAAACTTTGACTTCAAAATTCAAGATCGATATAAAGATTTGAGAGTTGAGATTTTGCAGATAGATTCAAAGAAAGATTTCTAACCTTTCTGCATTTTTAGATTTTGAAACTTTATTCGAAATTGAATTAAGAGAAAAAAAAATTGGAGCGTGCAGAGAAGAAGAAAACAAAAATATCGCTGTGCTCTTTAATCCCATTGGATTTCCTTTTTATTTGATTTGCAATTATACATAATCATGTTGTAATAATAGAGATCGGTTGATAAAAAATGGAGAAAATGTCAACACAGGTTCACGAGTTGGGAGCAGGAAAGAAACAAAAAAAATAATAATAATAGAGATAAAGGATACAGAGGTCAAGCGTATAATATAGATCCCTACTGCTTTTTTTTAATTAATAATAATAATATATAATAACAATACTATTAATATCTAATAATATTAATAAAATTAATAATAATGATAAATATAATATTAATGATAATAATAATTGTAAAAATGATAATAATAATAATAATAATAATAATACCATACTAATTATGATAATATTAATATTTTATCGATAATAATAATATTAGTAATAATAATCTAATTTATACATCCAATTTCATCTTTATATGATATAAAGTGATATTATGAATACAAATATTGATATTTGACGATACAAATAACATTACTACAACAACTATATTTGTATTTAAATTTAATTTATTAATATCATCTATTATTATGTAATATTTAATAATTATGTAATATGTATTGTAACATATACTGAATATTATATATTTATGCATTTTAATATAAATATATTATAATATTTATTTACATACTAATTATATTATACTTATGTATGTAATTATGAAAAATATAAATGTTTTATATATGTAAGTATTATATATATTTATTAAAATAGTACATTATTTCATCATAGATATATTATAAATTTCTACATATACATAATATAATAATTATGTATAAAATCATATATATATATATATATATATATATATATATATATATATATATATATATAGTTATATTTATGTATATATGTATACTACCATATATATAAAATCATGTTTTAAATGTTGAGTAGATGATTAATTATGTATATTAAACAATTAACTACAAAGTATAACATTGTACATTTAATATTTTGATAACGTTGGTAAAATATGTTTGAATCATTTATATACAATATACTATATATATTCAAAATGAAAATCTTTAGTTATTAAATGTTATCTTTTATAATAACAAAATTACTTAATAGTTCATTAATACTAATATAATTAGTTTTATATATAATTATTTATATTTACATTCTTAGTTACAATTAAAGGTTCGTGAATCGTCGGAAATAGTTAAAGGTCAAATGTTATCATGAAATAGTTCAAACATAATGAGACTCGGTTTAATAGACTTTGCTTATCGAGTCAAATCATATAAGATTATGTTTAAATTTGGTCGGAAATTCCCGGGTCATCACAGTTACTAACGAGGACAGCTGACTTAATAAACTTAAAACATCAAAATATATTAAAAGTGTTGTAAATATATTTTGAACATACTTTGATATATATGTATATATTGTTATAGGTTCGTGAATCAACCAGTGGCCAAGTCTTACTTCCCGACGAAGTAAAAATATGTGAAAGTGAGTTATAGTCCCACTTTTAAAATCTAATATTTTTGGGATGAGAATACATGCAGGTTTTATAAATGATTTACAAAATAGACACAAGTACGTGAAACTACATTCTATGGTTGAATTATCGAAATCGAATATGCCCCTTGTTATTAAGTCTGGTAATCTAAGAATTAGGGAACAGACACCCTAATTGACACGAATCCTAAAGATAGATCTATTGGGCTTAACAAACCCCATCCAAAGTACCGGATGCTTTAGTACTTCGAAATTTATATCATATCCGAAGGGTGTCCCGGAATGATGGGGATATTCTTATATATGCATCTTGTTAATGTCGGTTACCAGGTGTTCACCATATGAATGATTTTTATCTCTATGTATGGGATGTGTATTGAAATATGAAATCTTGTGGTCTATTATTATGATTTGATATATATAGGTTAAACCTATAACTCACCAACATTTTTGTTGACGTTTTAAGCATGTTTATTCTCAGGTGATTATTAAGAGCTTCCGCTGTCGCATACTTAAATAAGGACGAGATTTGGAGTCCATGCTTGTATGATATTGTGTAAAAACTGCATTCAAGAAACTTATTTTGTTGTAACATATTTGTATTGTAAACCATTATGTAATGGTCGTGTGTAAACAGGATATTTTAGATTATCATTATTTGATAATCTACGTAAAGCTTTTTAAACCTTTATTGATGAAATAAAGGTTATGGTTTGTTTTAAAATGAATGCAGTCTTTGAAAAACGTCTCATATAGAGGTCAAAACCTCGCAACGAAATCAATTAATATGGAACGTTTTTAATCAATAAGAACGGGACATTTCAGTTGGTATCCGAGCGTTGGTCTTAGAGAACCAGAATTTTGCATTAGTGTGTCTTATCGAGTTTGTTAGGATGCATTAGTGAGTCTGGACTTCGACCGTGTTTACTTGAAAAATGATTGCTTAACAAATTTTGTTGGAAACTATATATTTTTAACATGTGAATATTATGTGATATATTAATCTCTTAACGCGTTTGATATTATGTGATAGATGTCTACCTCTAGAACAAGTCCCATTGAGTCACCTAATAATAATGAAGAGTCAAATGTAAATTGGAATGATTCGTGGACTGATTCACAAGTTCCCGAAGAGGAACCGGAAGAAGAGTCGGAACCGGAAGAAGAATCGGAACCGGAAGAAGAATCGGAACCGGATGAAGAAATAGAACCGGTGGGGGAAATAATAAAACGGTTAAGTAAAAGAAAATCCTCAACCAACCGACCAAGGTTAATTATGGTCAATGGTGTTTCCGCCAAGGAAGCAAAATATTGGGAGGATTACCAATTCTCCGATGAATCGGATTCCGACGAGAATTCCGATGATGTTATAGAAATTACCCCAACTGAATTTAAAAAGGCAAAAGAAAATAATAAGGGAAAGGGCATAAAAATAGAGAAATCTAATTCCAACCCCGATGAACTTTATATGTATCGTCAACCCCCGAAGTCCTTAAGTTGTAACAATGACCCGGGAACCTCTAAACCACCAGGTTTTTCTAAACCAATGTGGATAACGACGGCTCGTATTAGGGGAAAATCATATATCCCTAGAAACTTGGAAAAACGAACCAAAACCGAAGAAGAAGAAACAAGCGAGTCGGAATAAGATAGTTGTATTCATGTGGTGTAATATATGTAATGTAGTGTGCTTATGCTTTATGATATATGTAAAAATTGCTTGTATTAATAAGTATTTTTTTTATGAATCTAACTCTTGTCTATTTTACAGTATAAAAACGCAAAATGGATAGACAACCCAATATTTTAAGAGACCTACCCGGAGACATGATTGATGAAATCTTGTCTAGAGTCGGTCAGAATTCTTCGGCACAACTATTTAAGGCGAGATCAGTTTGTAAGACATTCGAAGAACGTTCCAAGAATGTCTTGGTTTATAAGAGACTTTCGTTTGAAAGATGGGGGATATCACATTGGGAAACCCATAAGTTACGATGTGTTTACTTTGACGCATATATTGCGGGGAACCCAAATGCTATTTTACGCAATGGGTTAAGAAATTATTTTGACTCAATATATCCGAATATTGGACTTCGTGATTTAGAAAAAGCGGCTAACATGCAACATAAAGAAGCATGTTATGCTTACGGACTAGTAATGTTCGCTTCTCACCAAAGTGAGAACAAGAACATCGGGCTACAACTATTAAACAAAACGTTCCCACAAGTGACGGAGTCGGTAATTGGGGTAAGAAATGAGGTTTTTAGATTGTTACGGGACTGTTGGACATTACGTAACCCTCGTCCCTTTGACGACGTTACAACACGCTGTCTTATCAACGGCCATAACGGTTATGTTGCACAAGACCAAGGATGGGAAGTAGTCCTAGTAAAACCAGAATGCATGACTTGTTTCTGGACGTATGAATTACGTATCTTTATTGCCTTTGCTGAACGACTTGTGTACTAGCTAGAATTATCTTCACAACTATCTTGTATCAAAGTTATTGTGTGCTATATTTCATGCTTTATGTAAAATAAGCGGTATTGTAAGTTTGTAAAATATTGTATAAAAGTTTGAACGCGAAATATTATTATAATCAGTTTTTCATATAGAATTGTAGTAGTTGAATTGTATATTAGCTACTAAGTATGAACTTAACGGGTAGGTACTACCCGAATTTAAACTTATAAAACGCTAATATGAAGAAAAAGCTTTTATAAATGAGTTCATATTATGCTACGAAATACTATTAACTACTCTTAATATTCTGTATGATTAACTTGTTCCATTTAACTATTTTGAAGGAAATGGCACCGACTACTCGACACACCGTGAATATGAATGAAGAGGAATTCCGTACTTTTCTAGCTTCAAACATAGCCGCAGTACAGGCTGCGCTACATACCAACAATTACCTTGGATCTAGCAGTACAGGAAATCGTGTAGGATGCACCTACAAAGAATTCACTGCCTGCAAACCTTTGGAATTTGATGGAACCGAAAGACCGATCGGATTGAAACGGTGGACCGAGAAGGTTGAATCGGTGTTTGCCATAAGTAAGTGTACTGAAGAGGACAAAGTGAAGTACGCTACGCATACCTTCACAGGTTCTGTGTTAACATGGTGGAATACCTATCTAGAGCAAGTGGGACAAGACGATGCGTACGCACTACCGTGGTCAGCATTCAAGCACTTGATGAACGAGAAGTACCGTCCAAGAACCGAGGTCAATAAGCTCAAGACAGAACTTAGAGGGTTACGAACCCAAGGATTTGATATTACCACGTACGAAAGACGATTCACAGAATTGTGCCTATTGTGTCCGGGAGCATTCGAAGATGAGGAAGAGAAGATCGACGCGTTTGTGAAAGGATTACCGGAAAGAATCCAAGAAGATATAAGTTCACACTAGCCCGCCTCCATACAACAGGCATGTAGAATGGCTCACAAACTCGTGAACCAAATTGAAGAAAGAATTAAAGAACAGACTGCTGAAGAGGCCAATGTGAAGCAAGTCAAAAGAAAGTGGGAGGAAAACGGTGATAAGAATCACCAATACAACAACAACAACAATTACAACAATAATCGCAACAATTATCCCAACAATCGCAACATCAATCGCAACTACAACAAATGGCCCAACAACAACAACAACAGCAGCAACTACAACAATCATCCCAACAACAATAATAACCGCAACAACAACAACAATCAGAAGCAGCTATGCCAAAGGTGTGAAAAGAATCACTCGGGGTTCTGCACCAAATTTTGCAACAAGTGTAAAAGAAATGGTCATAGCGCGGCGAAGTGTGATGTCTACGGACCAGGGGTTAACAGAACGAAAGGAACAAATGGTGTCGGAACGAGTAATGGCGGAGCAAGTAGTGTCGGAGCAAGTTATGCCAATGTAGTTTGTTATAAATGTGGAAAACCGGGCCACATTATTAGAAATTGCCCGAACCAGGAGAACACGAATGGACAAGGCCGCGGAAGAGTTTTCAATATTAATGCGGCAGAGGCACAGGAAGACCCGGAGCTTGTTACGGGTACGTTTCTTATTGACAATAAATCTGCTTACGTTTTATTTGATTCGGGTACGGATAGAAGCTATATGAGTAGAGATTTTTGTGCTAAATTAAGTTGTCCATTGACGCCTTTGGATAATAAATTTTTACTCGAATTAGCAAATGGTAAATTAATTTCAGCAGATAATATATGTCGGAATCGAGAAATTAAACTGGTTAGCGAAACATTTAAGATTGATTTGATACCAGTAGAGTTAGGGAGTTTTGATGTGATAATCGGTATGGACTGGTTGAAAGAAGTGAAAGCAGAGATCGTTTGTTACAAAAATGCAATTCGCATTATACGAGAAAAAGGAAAACCCTTAATGGTGTACGGAGAAAAGGGCAACACGAAGCTACATCTTATTAGTAATTTGAAGGCACAAAAACTAATAAGAAAAGGTTGCTATGCTGTTCTAGCACACGTCGAGAAAGTACAAACTGAAGAAAAGAGCATCAATGATGTTCCCATCGCAAAAGAATTTCCCGATGCATTTCCGAAAGAATTACCGGGATTACCCCCACATCGATCCGTTGAATTTCAAATAGATCTTGTACCAGGAGCTGCACCAATAGCTCGTGCTCCTTACAGACTCGCACCCAGCGAGATGAAAGAACTACAAAGCCAATTACAAGAACTTTTAGAGCGTGGTTTCATTCGACCAAGCACATCACCGTGGGGAGCTCCTGTTTTGTTTGTCAAGAAGAAAGATGGTACATTCAGGTTGTGTATCGACTACCGAGAGTTGAACAAACTTACCATCAAGAACCGCTACCCACTACCGAGAATCGATGACTTATTTGATCAACTACAAGGCTCGTCTGTTTATTCAAAGATTGACTTACGTTCCGGGTATCATCAAATGCGGGTGAAAGAAGATGATATTCCAAAGACTGCTTTCAGAACACGTTACGGTCATTACGAGTTTATGGTCATGCCGTTTGGTTTAACTAATGCACCAGCTGTGTTCATGGACCTTATGAACCGAGTGTGTGGACCATACCTTGACAAGTTTGTCATTGTTTTCATTGATGACATACTTATTTACTCAAAGAATGACCAAGAACACGGTGAACATTTGAGAAAGGTGTTAGAAGTATTGAGGAAGGAAGAATTGTACGCTAAGTTTTCAAAGTGTGCATTTTGGTTGGAAGAAGTTCAATTCCTCGGTCACATAGTGAACAAAGAAGGTATTAAGGTGGATCCGGCAAAGATAGAAACTGTTGAAAAGTGGGAAACCCCGAAAACTCCGAAACACATACGCCAGTTTTTAGGACTAGCTGGTTACTACAGAAGGTTCATCCAAGACTTTTCCAGAATAGCAAAACCCTTGACTGCATTAACGCATAAAGGGAAGAAATTTGAATGGAATGATGAACAAGAGAAAGCGTTTCAGTTATTGAAGAAAAAGCTAACTACGGCACCTATATTGTCATTGCCTGAAGGGAATGATGATTTTGTGATTTATTGTGATGCATCAAAGCAAGGTCTCGGTTGTGTATTAATGCAACGAACGAAGGTGATTGCTTATGCATCTAGACAATTGAAGATTCACGAACAAAATTATACGACGCATGATTTGGAATTAGGCGCGGTTGTTTTTGCATTAAAGACTTGGAGGCACTACTTATATGGGGTCAAAAGTATTATATATACCGACCACAAAAGTCTTCAACACATATTTAATCAGAAACAACTGAATATGAGGCAGCGTAGGTGGATTGAATTATTGAATGATTACGACTTTGAGATTCGTTACCACCCGGGGAAGGCAAATGTGGTAGCCGATGCCTTGAGCAGGAAGGACAGAGAACCCATTCGAGTAAAATCTATGAATATAATGATTCATAATAACATTACTACTCAAATAAAGGAGGCGCAACAAGGAGTTTTAAAAGAGGGAAATTTAAAGGATGAAATACCCAAAGGATCGGAGAAGCATCTTAATATTCGGGAAGACGGAACCAGGTATAGGGCTGAAAGGATTTGGGTACCAAAATTTGGAGATATGAGAGAAATGGTACTTAGAGAAGCTCATAAAACCAGATACTCAATACATCCTGGAACGGGGAAGATGTACAAGGATCTCAAGAAACATTTTTGGTGGCCGGGTATGAAAGCCGATGTTGCTAAATACGTAGGAGAATGTTTGACGTGTTCTAAGTCAAAGCTGAGCATCAGAAACCATCAGGTCTACTTCAACAACCCGAAATCCCGGAATGGAAATGGGAAAACATTACCATGGATTTCATCACTAAATTGCCAAGGACTGCAAGTGGTTTTGATACTATTTGGGTAATAGTTGATCGTCTTACCAAATCAGCACACTTCCTACCAATAAGAGAAGATGACAAGATGGAGAAGTTAGCACGACTGTATTTGAAGGAAGTCGTCTCCAGACATGGAATACCAATCTCTATTATCTCTGATAGGGATGGCAGATTTATTTCAAGATTCTGGCAGACATTACAGCAAGCATTAGGAACTCGTCTAGACATGAGTACTGCCTATCATCCACAAACTGATGGGCAGAGCGAAAGGACGATACAAACGCTTGAAGACATGCTACGAGCATGTGTTATTGATTTCGGAAACAGTTGGGATCGACATCTACCGTTAGCAGAATTTTCCTACAACAATAGCTACCATTCAAGCATTGAGATGGCACCGTTTGAAGCACTTTATGGTAGAAAGTGCAGGTCTCCGATTTGTTGGAGTGAAGTGGGGGATAGACAGATTACGGGTCCGGAGATTATACAAGAAACTACCGAGAAGATCATCCAAATTCAACAACGGTTGAAAACCGCCCAAAGTCGACAAAAGAGCTACGCTGACATTAAAAGAAAAGATATAGAATTTGAAATTGGAGAGATGGTCATGCTTAAAGTTGCACCTTGGAAAGGCGTTGTTCGATTTGGTAAACGAGGGAAATTAAATCCAAGGTATATTGGACCATTCAAGATTATTGATCGTATCGGACCAGTAGCTTACCGACTAGAGTTACCTCAACAACTCGCGGCTGTACATAACACTTTCCACGTCTCGAATTTAAAGAAATGTTTTGCTAAAGAAGATCTCACTATTCCGTTAGATGAAATCCAAATCAACGAAAAACTTCAATTCATCGAAGAACCCGTCGAAATAATGGATCGTGAGGTTAAAAGACTTAAGCAAAACAAGATACCAATTATTAAGGTTCGATGGAATGCTCGTAGAGGACCCGAGTTCACCTGGGAGTGTGAAGATCAGATGAAGAAGAAATACCCTCATCTATTTCCATAAGATTCGTCAACACCTTCAACAGCTTAAAATTTCGGGACGAAATTTATTTAACGGGTAGGTACTGTAGTGACCCGAACTTTTCCATGTTTATATATATTAACTGAGATTGATATTTATATGATTAAATGTTTCCAACATGTTAAGCAATCAAACTTGTTAAGACTTGATTAATTGAAATAGGTTTCATATAGACAATTGACCACCCAAGTTGACCGGTGATTCACGAACGTTAAAACTTGTAAAAACTATATGATGACATATATATGGATATATATATAGTTAACATGATACTATGATAAGTAAACATATCATTAAGTATATTAACAATGAACTACATATGTAAAAACAAGACTACTAACTTAATGATTTTTAAACGAGACATATATGTAACGATTATCGTTGTAAAGACATTTAATGTATATATATCATATTAAGAGATATTCATACATGATAATATCATGATAATATAATAATTTAAAATCTCATTTGATATTATAAATATTGGGTTAACAACATTTAACAAGACCGTTAACCTAAAGGTTTAAAAACAACACTTACATGTAACGACTAACGATGACTTAACGACTCAGTTAAAATGTATATACATGTAGTGTTTTAATATGTATTTATACACTTTTGAAAGACTTCAATACACTTATCAAAATACTTCTACTTAACAAAAATGCTTACAATTACATCCTCGTTCAGTTTCATCAACAATTCTACTCGTATGCACCCGTATTCGTACTCGTACAATACACAGCTTTTAGATGTATGTACTATTGGTATATACACTCCAATGATCAGCTCTTAGCAGCCCATGTGAGTCACCTAACACATGTGGGAACCATCATTTGGCAACTAGCATGAAATATCTCATAAAATTACAAAAATATGAGTAATCATTCATGACTTATTTACATGAAAACAAAATTACATATCCTTTATATCTAATCCATACACCAACGACCAAAAACACCTACAAACACTTTCATTCTTCAATTTTCTTCATCTAATTGATCTCTCTCAAGTTCTAAGTGTTCTTCATAAATTCCAAAAGTTCTAGTTTCATAAAATTAAGAATACTTTCAAGTTTGCTAGCTCACTTCCAATCTTGTAAGGTGATCATCCAACCTCAAGAAATCTTTGTTTCTTACAGTAGGTTATCATTTTAATACAAGGTAATAATCATATTCAAACTTTGGTTCAATTTCTATAACTATAACAATCTTATTTCAAGTGATGATCTTACTTGAACTTGTTTTCGTGTCATGATTCTGCTTCAAGAACTTCGAGCCATCCAAGGATCCATTGAAGCTAGATCCATTTTTCTCTTTTACAGTAGGTTTATCCAAGGAACCTAAGGTAGTAATGATGTTCATAACATCATTCAATTCATACATATAAAGCTATCTTATTCGAAGGTTTAAACTTGTAATCACTAGAACATAGTTTAGTTAATTCTAAACTTGTTCGCAAACAAAAATTAATCCTTCTAACTTGACTTTTAAAATCAACTAAACACATGTTCTATATCTATATGATATGCTAACTTAATGATTCCAACCATAACTTAATCAACTTGTATTGTATATTATGTAATCTTGAGATACCATAGACACGTATACAATGTTTCGACCTATCATGTCGACACATCTATATATATTTCGGAACAACCATAGACACTCTATATGTGAATGTTGGAGTTAGCTATACAGGGTTGAGGTTGATTCCAAAATATATATAGTTTGAGTTGTGATCAATACTGAGATAAGTATACACTGGGTCGTGGATTGATTCAAGATAATATTTATCGATTTATTTCTGTACATCTAACTGTGGACAACTAGTTGTAGGTTACTAACGAGGACAGCTGACTTAATAAACTTAAAACATCAAAATATATTAAAAGTGTTGTAAATATATTTTGAACATACTTTGATATATATGTATATATTGTTATAGGTTCGTGAATCAACCAGTGGCCAAGTCTTACTTCCCGACGAAGTAAAAATCTGTGAAAGTGAGTTATAGTCCCACTTTTAAAATCTAATATTTTTGGGATGAGAATACATGCAGGTTTTATAAATGATTTACAAAATAGACACAAGTACGTGAAACTACATTCTATGGTTGAATTATCGAAATCGAATATGCCCCTTGTTATTAAGTCTGGTAATCTAAGAATTAGGGAACAGACACCCTAATTGACGCGAATCCTAAAGATAGATCTATTGGGCTTAACAAACCCCATCCAAAGTACCGGATGCTTTAGTACTTCGAAATTTATATCATATCCGAAGGGTGTCCCGGAATGATGGGGATATTCTTATATATGCATCTTGTTAATGTCGGTTACCAGGTGTTCACCATATGAATGATTTTTATCTCTATGTATGGGATGTGTATTGAAATATGAAATCTTGTGGTCTATTATTATGATTTGATATATATAGGTTAAACCTATAACTCACCAACATTTTTTTTGACGTTTTAAGCATGTTTATTCTCAGGTGATTATTAAGAGCTTTCGCTGTCGCATACTTAAATAAGGACGAGATTTGGAGTCCATGCTTGTATGATATTGTGTAAAAACTGCATTCAAGAAACTTATTTTGTTGTAACATATTTGTATTGTAAACCATTATGTAATGGTCGTGTGTAAACAGGATATTTTAGATTATCATTATTTGATAATCTACGTAAAGCTTTTTAAACCTTTATTGATGAAATAAAGGTTATGGTTTGTTTTAAAATGAATGCAGTCTTTGAAAAACGTCTCATATAGAGGTCAAAACCTCGCAACGAAATCAATTAATATAGAACGTTTTTAATCAATAAGAACGGGACATTTCATATACTCCCAAAATCTCACAACAATATACATTCTTGTATAGAAATCAAAGCAACCATTCTCACCCAAATTTGATTACGCATTCTGATTTTGACAAATCAAAATCCAAGTCATGATTTAACAGAAGAGATCACTCTTAGATTCCTACATCTTTCAAAGCTATACTTTGACTTCAAAACCGTGTTAGAACATCATATGTATATTAATGATTACAAACTGTGTTCAAACTCTCCGAAGTTTTCGAAGACACTTCAAACAATGAACAATCGAGATGATGATCCAACCACATATTACCCACATTTATGTACCTAAAAAGCTCTCGAAGCCAAAGTCATAGTTCGACGCTTATCCGTGTCAGACCCTTTGGCATTTATTAGCTAAAATGACTTTTCAATTCCTTTTCAAAGTAGACAGTTTTGTCACAGCTCCAGCAAGTCAACTTCGACTTTTCAGTCGGACTAGTCTTATTATAACCTCGATAGATACGTTGCGCTTTCATCATCGTTACTGGGGACCTTTCATATCTCGCCACCTTAGCAATAAACTTACCAACAACTTCAATTATCTTTGACTTTTCGAAAAATCATTATATTTATTGAAATCACATCATTTACTCATTCGCATCTTGTAACGAGAATTGTCATATGAATCATCGAAAAACAGTAACCAGTATTTTGAAATCTCGCAGCATGTCTACGCCAACAGTTATATGTGTACGTAAAATGTCTATCTCCTAGACTTACATACTTTGAATGTGAAGTTCTGAAAAATATTTTGAACTGCAAACTAGTTCTTGAAATGCTGATGAAGCATCAAAAACTGTAAACGATCTTAACAGTAAAAAGTTTGATGACAAAGAATAGTAAGGTGGAAAAGCTGAGAAAAAGAGAAGGTTTGGAACTGGAAAACGGATTGAACAGACTATGAAGGAGGCTGTGGACAAATCACAAAGACTAAATCTACCTTCAAAGAATCCAAATGATTCAGTGCCTGCTAAAGTCATTAACGAATACCTTACTCTTTATTCTAAACCTTTACAGACAAATCTTCATCATCATCCATCAATGTTAGAAATTCTAAGATATTATCATATCTTTCATTATAAATATCCGCGATATTTCTGAAGATATTTTCACAACTAATCTTATCTGAAGTCATTTATCTCTTTGCGCTTTCAGTGTTACATCATATAAGAAACTATCAGTTTCTATATTCTATAAACTTTCGAGTTTAAATTATGAATGTTTTGAAGTAGTGTTGGGAACTGAAGCATGAGTTAGTATAATATAATGACACTTGATCAACGTGATTATATTACAGTAAGTAATGCTGAGTTTCTAATGGGACATGACGATTCACAGACCATGTCGTCATCATGTTCCATGTTACACGACTCTTGTATTCTATTTAATCTCTAAAAATATCAAGAATATATTTTCTTGATGATTCGGTCTTTTCAGGGTATTCTGGTAAATTAACAAATCAAGATCGTGCCATTACCATTTCCTTCTTAGAACATTAACTATGTTCATTCTGAAATTCATATCTGTGAATACTGGACCATTACAAACGTTGCTTAATCGCAAGAAGAAGAAACGAAAGGACAAAACTCCAAAATAGAAATTGGAGTATAAATCGCAGCAAATAGAAGGGAGCATTAACTGTGGATGTCAATGATTATAGAAGACAAAAGCAGGGGCTTTGAAATATAAGGGAAGATATAAAACCCAACAACCACCCAAAAATTATAAACCGTATATATCGATGCATATAACAATATAAAGACACGGAAGAACTAAAAACACTATAAAACCGAGAGTATAGTAGAAGTAAATAGATTCTTCCGGAGGCAGATGAAAAAGAAGAACGACAGATATGAAAGTGAGGAGTATATCGAGAATCAGTACTGGATGAAGCATATTGACAAATACTTTAAAATATGAGTTGAGGGAGAAAGAATAGAAGGTGTGAGTTGTAAGAAAACGAAGGAGGTGGATTTATAGTGAAATACCCGACAGAGAAATCAAGATGGATTATCGTATTAATTCAAAGAGAATCATAATCTCCTTAATCACCGAAGCATCAAATTCAACAAAGATTACAAAGATTTTCTTTAAATTCGGAGATCAATTGTGATGACGTCAAAAGATATGACGAATCACTATAATCTTATTTCCTTCATTTACGATAACTTCCCTCATACGCTTCGAGTAATCGAATTATTTTATCCATACTTCTTAGACATGATAAAACTTCATAATCGTTACGTCATAATAACATTCTCATTGTTAGCCACAACGACCTTTATCAAATTTCGGGGACGAAATTTCTTTAACGGGTAGGTACTGTGACGACCCGGAAATTTCTTACTAAATTTAAACTTTATCTTTATATTATTCTGACACGATAAGTAATGTTTGTTAAGTTAAATCTCAAGGATTTTAAACTATGTTTATACATTCATTTAAACCTCGACCAAATTCCAATGATTCACGAACCATTAAATGAACATATATGAATATGTATGTATATGTGTATATGTTATAAATTGAAAATATCAACAAAGTATTTAAACGTATAATGCTTTATATGAATGTATTTGTTTCAATATGATTATCGACGAAATTAAAAAAAATATATTAAATGATTGAATTATCAGAAACATTGAATTATGATTACAAGTCTCTGTTGAGAGGTCCACTATGATTTGAGAAAATCTATTCCTCTTAACGATATTCGGAATAATTTGTAAAGCTATTTATAAATAAAAATAAAAAGTGTCATTTACGAAAGTTAGACAAAAGTTAGTGGAGAATTGGTTTCCATAATATTCTATTAATCTATTTTCAAACGTACAAAGACGTTTTCAGTTTAAAAAGAACTTTATTATTAAAACGTATATAACTTTTATAAATATCTAGAATCACTTTTGACAACTCATTACTTAACCAGTATAATAAATATAACGATATTTATATTTTATTTCATTAAATATATATAACGATTTAAATTAATATTATATATATTTATACGCGTATTATACTTACATAGTTTTTATACTTTTACTATACTTTAACTTTACCTTTACTTTACTTTTACTTTACTTTAACTTTAATAATTCACTTTAATAATTCATACTTTAATAATTCACTTTAATAATTCATACTTTAATATTTCACTTTAATAATTCATACTTTAATAATTCACTTTAATAATTCATACTTTAATAATTCACTTTAATAATTCATACTTTAATAATTCACTTTAATAATTCATACTTTAATAATTCACTTTAATAATTCAAAAATCTATTATAAATAGAATTCAATAGGTTTCATTATTTCATAGAAACTTGAAAATATATTTCTCTAAACTCTTTCAATCGATTTACATATATATATATATATATATATATATATATATATATATATATATATATATATATATATATATATATATATATATATATATATATATATATATATATATATATATATATATATTTGCTCTGTATTATTATTTCAAGATATTATTAGTATACATAAAATATTATGACGGAGTGATGTCCGAGTGATTTCAAAATAGTTTTTTGAATGAGTCGAAGCTAAGGAAATTATGGGTTATAGCTATGGAGGTGATGGGTATGGTTCATGGGTATGCTCGTGAGGTCAATCTAGTGTTTATCATCTCCGTTGCGTCTACGTACTTTTCTGCAATATTGAATCTCAATATTGATATGTGAGCACTCATAACTTAACTTTTATATATCAATAGTGTATCCCTGACTAGTGCTCGAGTATATGGGATTATGCATGCTTGTACATTCGATATTGTCCTTAGATAGGTTTGTTGAATCCTGAATTAGATACATATGCTACTGAGATAGGGTATATGATATGCATGTCATTGGAAAGCTAGCGAAAAATTAAAAACTTTTCATTTAGATATCGAATGATTTCGATGAACGGATTTGAAGTTATAGTCAACTAAATTTTAGTATTATTGTTAAAATGATTATTATTACTATCGTCGTTATTATTTTAATAGAAATATCATTGTTATTATAAAATATCATTATTACTATTATGTTAGTATTATCATTTTATCATAATAACATTTTTAGTAAATATAAATATTGTTATTTTTTTATAGAATAATAATAATTATTATTACAAAATAATACAACTTTTACTTATTATTATTATGATCAATATTATTTTATCAAATAAATAGGGGATACAAATATATTTTTCACCACGCGTAATATAATTACATTAATAATACTTACCACTATAGTTTTAAGATATTAAGTAAACTTTATAAATTTTACTACTTAAGATATATAAAAGTATATTTTATCATATATAAACGTTAATATAAATTTTTATTAATAAATGATTTTTATTATTATAAAATCTAATAAATATATTTAAATATATAAAACGACTATAGTTAAGTTATATAATAAACACGTATAAATTTTAGAAGTCATTTTGGGTCAAGTTGACTTTTGTTGACTTTTGCATATTAGTCTCGAGCATTAGGATTGTGGTACACTATGACTTGACCAAAAATTGTTAGACAAATATTGACCAACATATAAATATATATAATTAATATAGGTTCGTGAATCCGAGGCCAACCTTGCACTTGTTAAATGACGTTATATGTATTTTTACTACGAAATACAGTATGGTGAGTTTCATTACTCCCTTTTTATATATATTTTTGGGCTGAGAATACATGCGCTGTTTTATAAATGTTTTACGAAATAGGCACAAGTACTAAAACTAATTCTATGTGGGTTTAAACCAGAAATATACCCTTAGCTTGGTAACATTAAACTACTTGTCTATGTACGGTAGGCGCGAATCCTAAAGATAGATCTATTGGGCCTGACAAACCCCATCCTGACTATGGGATGCTTTAGTACTTCGAGGTTATTTTAAACACACCTGATCTGGTGTACTTTAGAGGGTAAAACATGAACGTTAAGGCTTGTTACCGGGTGCCTACAATTTATAGAATACTTTTATACACTTGCGAGTGTACGGATATTTATAGAAACTGAAATCTTGTGGTCTATTACTATTACGGAAATGATTGATTATGATAAACTAATGAACTCACCAACCTTTTGGTTGACACTTTAAAGCATGTTTATTCTCAGGTATTAAAGAAATCTTCCGCTGTGCATTAGCTCATTTTAAGGATATTACTTGGAGTCATTCATGGCATATTTTGAAAGACGTTGCATTCGAGTCATTGAGTTCATCAAGATTATTATTAAGCCAAATTATAGTTGGATGTATTATGAAATGGTGTGCATGCCGTCAACTTTCGTTGTAAAGAAAGTTTGTCTTTTAAAAACGAATGCAATGTTTGTAAAATGTATCATATAGAGGTCAAATACCTCGCGATGTAATCAACTATTGTGAATCGTTTATAATGTATATGAACGGGTCCTTTCAATATACCAATAGTACATACATCTAAAAGCTGTGTATTGTACGAATATGAATACGGGTGCATACGAGTAGAATTGTTGATGAAACTGAACGAGGATGTAATTGTAAGAATTTTTGTTAAGTAGAAGTATTTTGATAAGTGTATTGAAGTCTTTCAAAAGTGTATAAATACATATTAAAACACTACATGTATATACATTTTAACTGAGTTGTTAAGTCATCGTTAGTAGTTACATGTAAGTGTTGTTTTGAAACCTTTAGGTTAACGATCTTGTTAAATGTTGTTAACCCAATGTTTATAATATAAAATGAGATTTTAAATTATTATATTATCATGATATTATCATGTATGAATATCTCTTAATATGATATATATACATTAAATGTCTTTACAACGATAATCGTTACATATGTAGTTCATTGTTAATATACTTAATGATATGTTTACTTATCATAGTATCATGTTAACTATATATATATCCATATATATGTCATCATATAGTTTTTACAAGTTTTAACGTTCGTGAATCACCGGTCAACTTGGGTGGTCAATTGTCTATATGAAACATATTTCAATTAATCAAGTCTTAACAAGTTTGATTGCTTAACATGTTGGAAACATTTAATCATGTAAATATCAATCTCAATTAATATATATAAACATGGAAAAGTTCGGGTCACTACATGATAATGTTATAACATGTATTAATGTTAATAATAATAATAATTTACTTATTAATAATAACTATAGTTAATAATACTAATAATAATGATTATCATAACTTCAATATTAATAATTCTAATAATAATCAAATTAATGATAATACTAATGATAATAATAATAAAAATAATAATAATAATAACAATAATAATAATAACATTAATAACCATCATTAATAATAATAATAGAAATAAAATTTAAGAATGTATACCCTTTCAAATGTTTTTCTAAAAATAAATGCACCAAACGAGACTCGAACCCGAGACCTCTCGCTCACCCGACAAACCCTTAACCATCTGCTCCGTCTTTCTTTTCTGATTAATACCCGTATTAAATTTATTTATCATGTTTTCTGTTACATTCTTCTTCATCAAATCAAAAACGACCAAGAGACACTAGTAACCATGAAAGTGAATAGATGGGTTTGTTGAGGATTATTCAAACGTAACACAAACATTGATTTAAATTGATTGGTATTTACAGAAAAATAAATATAATAAATAAAATAAAACACTGTAACTCGTCAAGAACATAAATTCAAATTTTGATTTCAAGACTGTTTTACCCTATAGTTACAACATGAAACTTGTTTTAAATCATTATCAGAAACTTTACAAATCGTCAATTGCTCCATAAACTCAAAGACAACTTCAAATTTTGTGATAAACGAAATGTTTAACTTTTGTGTAAAGACCCGTCCTAATCCATAAGGACAAATACAATAACATATGATTACATTGTGAGGTACTTGACCTCTATATGATACAACGCAAGTTGACGGCATGCATACCACTTCATAATACATCCAACTATAATTGACTTAATAATAATCCTGATGAACTCAACAACTCGAATGCAACATCTTTCAAAATATGTCATGAATGACTCCAAGTAATATCCTTAACATGAGCTAATACACAGCGGAAGATTTCTTTAATACCTGAGAATAAACATGCTTTAAAGTGTCAACCAAAAGGTAGGTGAGTTCATTAGTTTATCGTAATCATTCATTTTCATCAATTTAATAGACCACGAGATTTTTATTTCCATTTCTCATAAATATCATGCATGCAAAAATCATTTCTATGGATTGAACACCTGGTAACCGACATTAAAAAGATGCATATAATAATATCCCCTATCATTTCGGGACATCCATCGGACATGATAAAACAACATCGAAGTACTAAAGCATCCGCAACCATGGATGGGGTTTGTTAGGCCCAATAGATCTATCTTTAGGATTCGCGTCAATTAGTAGATCGGTTTACTAATTCTTAGGATACCAAGCAAAAAGGGGCATATTCGGCTTTGATCATTCAACCATAGAATGTAGTTTCAATTACTTGTGTCTATTTCGTCAAACATTTATAAAAAACAGCGCATGTATTCTCAGTCCCAAAAATATATATTGCAAAAGCATTTAAAAAGGGAGCAAATGAAACTCACGATACGATATTTTGTAGTAAAAATATGCATACGACGAAAGTGAACAATGCAGGGTTAGCCTCGGATTCACGAACCTATATCTAGTATATATATTAACGCATATAATTGTAATCGAACAAATTTATATATTATATCTTAAGTTATATATCATATATATTTAGTTTGTACATTCATTTTAAAATAATTAATATTTAGATAGTTTTATATATATATATATATATATATATATATATATATATATATATATATATATATATATATATATATATATATATGTGTGTGTGTGTGTGTGTGTGTGTGTATGTGTGTGTGTGTGTGTATGTGTGTGTGTGTGTGATTATTATTATGTTGAAAATCAATATGTTATTATATGTAAATATTTATATAATTAGTGTTAATATCTTTATTCTATAATTTTATGTAATACTAATATATTATGTATCAAATATATTTTTATGTATCTAATATTTTTTTGATAAAATAATGTTAATAATAATAATAATAATAATAATAATAATAATAATAATAATAATAATAATAATAATAATAATAATAATAATAATAATAATAATAATAATGATAATAATAATAAGATAATAATAATATCAAATAAATAAATAACTACCTCAAAGAAGTAGCCCTTTAAAAAAAATGCCTAAGTCCGGGTTTGAACTCGCGACGTCCCGCTAACCCGATTACATCCTTAATCACTCCTTTGACTTCGCTTTTTCTGATTTAATTATCTCCTAACTTCCTTTTAACCTTTAACTATTTTCAT
Organism: Rutidosis leptorrhynchoides; assembly: GCF_046630445.1. Lineage (NCBI taxonomy): Eukaryota > Viridiplantae > Streptophyta > Magnoliopsida > Asterales > Asteraceae > Rutidosis > Rutidosis leptorrhynchoides. Next base: position 292,294,210 of record NC_092336.1, on the reverse strand, counting down.
TTTCATAATCCAATCATCATCATACCATAACATACGCGTATCATAAGATCACAATCGTCATTCATTATTATTTTCTCCATCATTATCATCTATTATACTCGTCTTCCTAATCATTATCTATTTTAACTCCACCGAATCATCATCATCTATCACCTAATATCGAACATCAACAGAATATATAAGCGTTTACTTATGATCACTTGTTATTGATCTGGCCCAACATAACATCTCGGCCCAATACCTGAAAGAACATTCTCGGCCCACTAGATAGACTAGTTCTCGGTCCACTCAGAGAAACTAGAGTTCGGCCCAACAACCAAATTTAAACAAGCCCATTTAATAAATAAACGGGAGCCCAAGTAAAAATAGTAATTTCGATGTTCATTATTTTCCCGTATTTTTTTGATCCAACACGACAACCATCATCAAATCATTAACTAACATAAAATCATAACATTCTCTAATATCCGCTGTAACAGAAAGTGTACCTAAGATCGTCATCTACATCGCCATTTGTTTCTAATCATCCTCCTCTTTAACAACATCATTAACATACTAATCATCGAAATCTTAATCTTAATCTTCTAAATTTTGTGCAAGGATGTATGATGATTTCGGCCCAATAGCAAATGAAAATGTTCAGTCCACTAGTAATCTAATCAAATCCATTTTAATAAGCCTTATAATTGTAAATGAAGTGCAAAAGAGGACTGGTTTCTTTGTCATAGCCGAATTGAAGTAATAATATTAATTATATACCTTTAGCAACTAATTAGTGGGTGTGGGGTTTATGTATGTGGTACGTGTCTGCCAAGAGGGAAATCCACTTTTAGCAACAACTCATCATATATAATTTGATATCAATTATCATCATCGTCTCACTGCCATTTAACCAACCGAATCATCTTCTTCCGTCACTAAAATTTGCTGTATAATCCTCATAATCTTCATCATGTATCATTACCTCCAACCCATAGCATCATCATCGTACCGCCACAGTAACAACAATACATTGACGAATAGCTGAAAGAAAAAAGAAAAAAAAATATAACGGTTTGAGGAATCTTTGGGTGATTCACAACTGTACATACTGCAGCATATCTCAACTGGTTGATGGATTTTACGATGGAAACAGGAATAAAAATAGAGAGTGGTTTTGTAACGGGTGGTGGTGGAATAATGGTTTCCGGCTGTGGTGATTCAATAGGGTGTGACGGGTGGTGATGTGGTGGTGGGTAAATATGGTGGTTATCGTTTGGTGGTTCACGGTTGTAGCAGCCGCTATTGTTCGGTGGTGGTTGTTTGAATTGAACCAAAAATTGTAAGACTTACATGGTTTGTAATAGTGGTCGTGGTTGTAGTGTACTACGGTGGTGATGGAGTTCAAAAAGGTGGTGATGACTATGAAGCTAGGAAGGTTGTTCTCGTGGATTGATGTAGCCGGTGGTTGGTCCATCGTAGATGATGTTTATAGTGAGGCAGAAGATGTCGATCAATAGAAAGAAGAATAGCAATCGCATCATTGTGGTTTTGTTGGGTTCTCTTTTGGTTCATCAAAAGAAGGAAACAAAAACCGAAAAGTGATCACAAGTAACAATTATGTAACAAGATAAACTTGATGATGATTGTCTTCTTCGATTAGGGAAGCAAATGGCAGTAATCATCTAAATAAAAATAAGTGGGTTTTGAGATAGTGGTGGTTTTCAAGTTGTCACATGCATATGTATACGAGTATTATATAGAAAAAGATAGTAGTGGTTTTTCTATCCAGTTTTAATATATAGAGTAGAGATATGGTGGAGAAACACATTACATCAATTAAACACAGTATATTACTAAATAATTTTAATCAAGGAGTAAACAATAGTCTAATTATAATATAATAACAATATAAATGAAAACGTGTTCTACCAAAAACACAGTAATGCACAGTTAATCAATTATAATTTCAATCATGTATAGTAAAATGAGTAGGTAGCAGCTATAATATTGGATTACTCTACCGACACTCTTCCCTGGATATTATATCGTGGTCCGTTGATAATTAGTGGAGGAATAAAAGTCTCCAGAAAAATCTCAAATTTTTAGATTAGCCATATTTATTTATTTTGGTCATTATGGTGTAAAATTCGATCCTAAATTATTAAACAAAAATTAACTCACTGCTCACTCCCGATCCTGGGTAAAATATAAAGAGTGTTAAAACTTAACAAATAGTTCCTAAATACATTTTTAATAAGTCTAAAATTTATAGAACTCATTTTCGGATCACCGTTTATTTTAAAATCATATAAGTTCGAATTAAACTTCTCTAAAAAATAATTGAAACGTCCAACGAGTATTACAATCATTAAATAATTATATTTAATATACTCTATACATACATTTATATTTATTTTTATATGTATACACATTTATTTACAAACAATGGTTCGTGAATCGTCAGGAATAGTCAAAGGTTAACTAAATATATGAAACAGTTCCAAAATTTTGAGACTCAACTTAACAGACTTTGCTTATCGTGTCGAAATCATATAAAGATCAAGTTTAAATTTGGTCGGAAATTTCCGGGTCGTCATAGAATCTTCACTTATTTTGTTAGATCTAAATCTTTTAGCTTTTAATTTCCTTATTTTGTTGTAAAGATTCAAACTTGTGTTTGTAATCTTCATGTAACTTGAAGATCTAGCTTCGTACTTCAAGGATCTTCAAGAACAACCAAGATTCAAGCTTTCTAGCTTTGAATCTTCATTTCTTTTGTTGGATCTAAGTTTTCTAACTTATGATCTCGTTATTTTGTTATAAAGATCAAAACTCGTGTTTATGATCTTCATGTAACTTGAAGATCTAAGCTTTATGTTTCAAGATCTTCAAGAACCCCAAAGATTCAAGCTTTCTAGCTTTGTAATCTCATAACTTGTGTGAAAAGGATCCAAGCTCTCTAGCTTAGGGTTCCATTACTTTATTTGATCAAGTTTGTGTTCATACTTGTTTGATTGAAGAAAAGTTTGTAGCTTTAGTTGTAAATAGAACTTTTATTTGTGTTAAGACTAAGAATATGATGTAACCTTGGTTCATCATCCTTCTAAAACTCTTAAGTGAGTTGTATTCTTACTTGGTCTTAACATATTGTGTGTTGATGGTTGAATCTTGGTCAAAGTGATGCTAACACATCAATGAGTTGTACACTTGAAGCTACAAGCATCAAGGATGAGAACCGTGATGAGCATCAAGCACCAAGAATCCCACTGGAGCATTTGTTTACTGTTTTTCGGGGTCTGATCAGACTCTCTGGGCTTCTAGAAAGTTGATTTTTAGATAGTTCGTTTCGAGTAGATGACTTTTCATTTAGGCCTCGCCTAAATCCAATATACGGTTTAGGATTAATAGCCTTCCGAAAGTCACTACGCCGTTGTAACGACGTGTTGATAATTCTGACCTACTCGCACTTAAACCGTCACCAAGGTCAAACGAAGACGAGATAGGTTCTGAAAATTGGATAGCGGTTAGAGGACTCACATACGGAGCCTTGACCACTGACTACCTGTCTTTTCGATTTTTATAGAGGTCGTAACAGCTGTCCAAAGTTAGCCTTTTGTTTCGATCTCTATTCTTGTTAAACTTACTTTCGCTTTGATGATGATGATGATGACACTTAAACTTAATTAAGCACTTTTAAACTTATGGGGATAACATACTGACCTAGTGACCTTTGACTTAGGTTGACGACCTTTCGGACCGACTTACTACCTGCATACGTTTCATATCGACTTTTACTGCTCATTCACTGTGAGTTATAGTATCCCTTTACTACTTTTACTATTTTTAGGACTGAGAATACATGCGCTTTTTACGTTTTACATACTAGACACGAGTACTTAAACTTTATATATGTGTGGGTTACAAAACGGCACAAAGATTCCCCTTAGCTCGGTAACGTTTAATCATTGGTTTCCTAACCGTGAACGCGAATCTTAGATATGGAGCTATAGGGTTTGACATCCCCACTCGGGCTAGTCGCGCTAGCCGCGCTAGCATTCAATGGGTGTTTAATACTTCGAGGACAAACGCACTCGCCAAGTGCACTTTTAGGGGGTGATATACATACGTTAAGTCTAGTTACCGGGTGCCTATGGTTAAGTATATACTTTTCATACTGATTTAAACTACTGATTGAAGCACTAAAATCTCGTGGTCTACATTACTTTACTGATTACAAACTATAGCTCACCAACATTCGTGTTGATTTTTAAGCGTATATTTCTCAGGTGCTTAGACATTGTTGTTTCCGCTGTTAGACTTGCTGTCTTGGTGTTATAGACTTGTTGTTATGGACCTGCTGTGTTACATTTCAGCTGCATTACTTAAGAGATATCTCAATCATGAAACTTTTATTTTGCATTCGTAACTTATGTTATTTTCAAGCAATGGCTTTGTAACGACCTTTGGGTCACATACTTATGTTAACGCTTCTATGCATAGGAAGCACGCTATCTTTTGTAAAATGCTATCTTTTTATGAATGCAAAACTAGTTTTCAAACAGCATATAGTGTTTGACCTTGTAATGATCCTGTTATTTATGGAATGTACACGATGGTTTTATACGGGGCATCACAGTTAATTAGTGTCTATGGCTCAAGTCTAACATGAATATGTGATTTATTTGCTTGTTCTTGTTATTTTGGTGTAACTAGCTTAAACTTGAAAAATGACTTGTTTGATCTTGAGATTTGGTTGTTTAAATGTTGTTAGATGCTAAAAGTTCATGTATTAGATGTGTTACTAGCATCACTAGCTCCACTTTGATGTGTAGGTTGACTAAGAAAACTTCACTAAAATGATTATTGATTTTTGTGATTTTGGTTAGGGTTTGATAGACTTAAATATGAACATTTGATGCATTGAATGCTATGAAAGGTTGTTGGTAGGTGTTTAGTCGTATTGAATGTGTAATTACCTACGAAACAGCGTATTATATGTAGGTAGTAAGTTCTCGAATTATCAAATTGCATTTATGATCTTGAATGTAATTAAAGATGAATATTTAATGCGAATTTGGATGTTGTAAATGATGGATTGATTGATGAAATGTGCTTAGTTGTTTTCCTCGTCAAAATACCTTTCCAACGATATAAGATACGTGTTTAAAGTATTTTCGATTCACAATTTGTGTTTAATTGAAGTTTGGTTCGTGCACTTGTGAAATTTCAGCAATTGCAACTGCACAGGTGTTTGGACGCCGTCCTAATCCTTGGACGCCGTCCTAGCTTTCATTGCTGGACGTCGTCCAGTGATTTTGGACGCCGTCCAAATGAACTACAGATTTCTGCTTTGCTTGGTCGTTTACCGTTTAATTCTAACTATGCTACGCACCTCCGATTAACATGTAACTTGTTCTAACATGCCCATATATGATTATATAACTCAGAAAAATTGTCCGAGACCCGACCCGAACGTGTTGACTTTTTTGTTGACTTTGACTTCACCAAAGTTGACTTTTATTCAAACTTAACCGAATGCTTAGCAATCGTTCTAACGTGCTTTTATACTTGTATCTTACATGAAACTTGACAATTTGACTCACATGCTATATTAATCGAGTTGTAACGAGCCATAGGACTAATTGAACAACTTTGACCGACCGTGTTGACCGATATTGATACAACCTATTTGTTTAGGTCAAGACTAGCGTTCGTTCTTGCACACGTTTACTTGTGAAGTACATTTATATTCGTGCACTCAAGTTGAGATCATAGTCCCATCTTTTCAACAACTTTTATTCTTTAAATCATGGGATGAGAAACATATAAGTTTTATACTTTGAACCCAAGTACGGAAACAAACATTCCACATGCGAGTTAGAACAAAAAGCCTCAATTCAAATATCATTAGTTACACTTGTAGGGTGTAAACGTGAACTTATGTTGTGTGGATCCATACGGGCTTGATGCATCCTCATTCGGACAGTTCGCTACCGTTAGCGGATGAAATATATTTTCGGGTATAGTGTAGGTTCTAACACTATGATAACGGGGTTCGTAAAATAGTTAAGTCTTGATAATTGGGTGCTCGCGAACGTACAATGAAATGTCCCATTCTTATTGATTAAAAACGTTCCATATTAATTGATTTCGTTGCGAGGTTTTGACCTCTATATGAGACGTTTTTCAAATACTACATTCATTTTTAAAACAAACCATAACCTTTATTTCATAAATAAAGGTTTAAAAAGGTTTACGTAGATTATCAAATAATGATAATCTAAAATATCCTGTTTACACACGACCATTACATAATGGTTTACAATACAAATATGTTACATCGAAATCAGTTTCTTGAATGCAGTTTTTACACAATATCATACAAACCTGGACTCCAAATCTTGTCCTTATTTTAGTATGCAACAGCGGAAGCTCTTAGTATTCACCTGAGAATAAACATGCTTTAAACGTCAACAAAAATGTTGGTGAGTTATAGGTTTAACCTATATATATCAAATCGTAACAATAGACCACAAGATTTCATATTTCAATACACATCCCATACATAGAGATAAAAATCATTCATATGGTGAACACCTGGTAACCGACATTAACAAGATGCATATATAAGAATATCCCCATCATTCCGGGACACCCTTCGGATATGATATAAATTTCGAAGTACTAAAGCATCCGGTACTTTAGATGAGGTTTGTTAGGCCCAATAGATCTATCTTTAGGATTCGCGTCAATTAGGGTGTCTGTTCCCTAATTCTTAGATTACCAGACTTAATAAAAAGGGGCATATTCGATTTCGATAATTCAACCATAGAATGTAGTTTCACGTACTTGTGTCTATTTTGTAAATCATTTATAAAACCTGCATGTATTCTCATCCCAAAAATATTAGATTTTAAAAGTGGGACTATAACTCACTTTCACAGATTTTTTACTTCGTCGGGAAGTAAGACTTGGCCACTAGTTGATTCACGAACCTATAACAATATATACATATATATCAAAGTATGTTCGAAATATATTTACAACACTTTTAATATATTTTGATGTTTTAAGATTATTAAGTCAGCTGTCCTCGCTAGTAACCTACAACTAGTTGTCCACAGTTAGATGTACAGAAATAAATCGATAAATATTATCTTGAATCAATCCACGACTCAGTGTATACGTATCTCAGTATTGATCACGACTCAAACTATATATATTTTGGAATCAACCTCAACCCTGTATAGCTAACTCCAACATTCACATATAGAGTGTCTATGGTTGTTCCGAAATATATATAGATGTGTCAACATGATAGGTCGAAACATTGTATACGTGTCTATGGTATCTCAAGATTATATAATATACAATACAAGTTGATTAAGTTATGGTTGGAATAGATTTGTTACCAATTTTCACGTAGCTAAAATGAGAAAAATTATCCAATCTTGTTTTACCCATAACTTCTTCATTTTAAATCCGTTTTGAGTGAATCAAATTGCTATGGTTTCATATTGAACTCTATTTTATGAATCTAAACAGAAAAGTTATAGGTTTATGGTCAGAAAAATAAGTTACAAGTCGTTTTTGTAAAGGTAGTCATTTCAGTCGAAAGAACGACGTCTAGATGACCATTTTAGAAAACATACTTCCACTTTGAGTTTAACCATAATTTTTGGGTATAGTTTCATGTTCATAATAAAAATCATTTTCCCAGAATAACAACTTTTAAATCAAAGTTCATCATAGTTTTTAATTAACTAACCCAAAACAGCCCACGGTGTTACTACGACGGCGTAAATCCGGTTTTACGGTATTTTTCCTGTTTCCAGGTTTTAAATCATTAAGTTAGCATATCATATAGATATAGAACATGTGTTTAGTTGATTTTAAAAGTCAATTTAGAAGGATTAACTTTTATTTGCGAACAAGTTTAGAATTAACTAAACTATGTTCTAGTGATTACAAGTTTAAACCTTCGAATAAGATAGCTTTATATGTATGAATCGAATAATGTTATGAACATCATTACTACCTTAAGTTCCTTGGATAAACATACTGGAAATGAGAAAAATAGATCTAGCTTCAAAGGATCCTTGGATGGCTTGAAAGTTCTTGAAGCAGAATCATGACACGAAAACAATTTCAAGTAAGATTTCCACTCGAAATAAGATTGTTATAGTTATAGAAATTGAATTAAAGTTTGAATATGATTATTACCTTGTATTAGAAAGATAACCTACTATAAGTAACAAAGGTTTCTTGATCTTGGATGATTACTTGGAATGGATTTAGAAAACTTGGAAGTAAACTTGCAATCTTGGAAGTATTCTTGATTTTATGAAACTATAACTTTTGGAATTTTTGAAGAACACTTAAAACTTGAAGATAGAACTTGAGAGAGATCAATTAGATGAAGAAATTGAAGAATGAAAGTGTTTTTAGGTGTTTTGGATCGTTGGTGTATGGATTAGATATAAAGGATATGTAATTTTGTTTTCATGTAAATAAGTCATGAATGATTACTCATATTTTTGTAATTTTATGAGATATTTCATGCTAGTTGCCAAATGATGGTTCCCACATGTGTTAGGTGACTCACATGGGCTGCTAAGAGCTGATCATTGGAGTGTATATACCAATAGTACATACATCTAAAAGCTGTGTATTGTACGAGTACTAATACGGGTGCATACGAGTAGAATTGTTGATGAAACTGAACGAGGATGTAATTGTAAGCATTTTTGTTAAGTAGAAGTATTTTGATAAGTTTCTTGAAGTCTTTCAAAAGTGTATGAATACATATTAAAACACTACATGTATATACATTTTAACTGAGTCGTTAAGTCATCGTTAGTCGTTACATGTAAATGTTGTTTTGAAACCTTTAGGTTAACGATCTTGTTGAATGTTGTTATCCCATTGTTTATTATAGCAAATGAGATGTTAAATTGTTTATATTATCATGATATTATGATATATAATATATCTTAGTATGATATATATACAGTTAAATGTCGTTACAACGATAATCGTTACATATATGTCTCGTTTCGAAATCATTAAGTTAGTAGTCTTATTTTTACGTATGTATTTCATTGTTAATACACTTAATAATATATTTACTTATCATTTAACATAATTAACCAAGTGTATCAATATCTTAATATGATTCATATGTACCTAGTAAGATGTTGTTATAACGATAATCGTTATATATATCGTTTTCGAGTTTCTTAAATTAATAGTCTCATTTTTATGTATATAACTCATTGTTAAAATACCTAATGAGATACATACTTATAATAAAATCATGTTACCTATATATATAACCATATATATGTCATCGTATAGTTTTTACAAGTTTTAACGTTAGTGAATCACCGGTCAACTTGGGTGGTCAATTGTCTATATGAAACCTATTTCAATTAATCAAGTCTTAACAAGTTTGATTGCTTAACATGTTGGAAACACTTAATCATGTAAATAACAATTTCATTTAATATATATATATATATATATATATATATATATATATATATATATATATATATATATATATATATATATATATATATATATATATATATATATATATATATATATATATATATATATATAAACATGGAAAAGTTCAGGTCACTACAGTACCTACCCGTTAAATAAATTTCGTCCCGAAATTTTAAGCAGTTGGAGGTGTTGACGTATCTTCTGGAAATAAATGCGGGTATTTATTCTTCATCTGATCTTCATGCTCCCAGGTGAACTTGGGTCCTCTACGAGCATTCCATCGAACCTTAACAATCGGTATCTTGTTTTGTTTAAGTCTCTTAACCTCACGATCCATTATTTCGACGGGTTCTTCAATGAATTGAAGTTTTTCATTGATTTGGATTTCGTCCAACGGAATAGTGAGATCTTCTTTAGCAAAACATTTCTTCAAATTTGAGACGTGGAAAGTGTTATGTATAGCCGCAAGTTGTTGAGGTAGCTCCAGTTGGTAAGCTACTGGTCCGACACGATCTATAATCTTGAATGGTCCAATGTACCTTGGATTTGGTTTCCCCCGTTTACCAAATCGAACAACGCCTTTCCAAGGAGAAACCTTAAGCATGACCATTTCTCCAATTTCAAACTCTATATCTTTTCTTTTACTGTCCGCGTAGCTCTTTTGTCGACTCTGGGCGGTTTTCAATCTTTGTTGAATTTGGATGATTTTCTCGGTAGTTTCTTGTATTATCTCCGGACCCGTAATTTGTCTATCCCCCACTTCACTCCAACAAATCGGAGACCTGCACTTTCTACCATAAAGTGCTTCAAACGGCGCCATCTCAATGCTTGAATGGTAGCTGTTGTTGTAGGAAAATTCTGCTAACGGTAGATGTCGATCCCAACTGTTTCCGAAATCAATAACACAAGCTCGTAGCATGTCTTCAAGCGTTTGTATCGTCCTTTCGCTCTGCCCATCAGTTTGTGGATGATAGGCAGTACTCATGTCTAGACGAGTTCCCAATGCTTGCAGTAATGTCTGCCAGAATCTTGAAATAAATCTGCCATCCCTATCAGAGATAATAGAGATTGGTATCCATGTCTGGAGACGACTTCCTTAAAATACAGTCGTGCTAACTTCTCCATCTTGTCATCTTCTCTTATTGGCAGGAAGTGTGCTGACTTGGTGAGACGATCAACTATTACCCAAATAGTATCATAACCACTTGCAGTCCTTGGCAATTTAGTAATGAAATCTATGGTAATGTTTTCCCATTTCCATTCCGGGATTTCAGGTTGTTGTAGTAGACCTGATGGTTTCTGATGTTCAGCTTTGACCTTAGAACACGTCAAACATTCTCCTACATATTTAGCAATATCGGCTTTCATACCTGGACACCAAAAATGTTTCTAAAGATCCTTGTACATCTTCCCCGTTCCAGGATGTATTGAGTATCTGGTTTTATGAGCTTCTCTAAGTACCATTTCTCTCATATCTCCAAATTTTGGTACCCAAATCCTTTCAGCCCTATACCGGGTTCCGTCTGCCCGAATATTAAGATGCTTCTCCGATCCTTTGGGTATTTCATCCTTTAAATTTCCCTCTTTTAAAACTCCTTGTTGCGCCTCCTTTATTTGAGTAGTAAGGTTAGTGTGAATCATTATATTCATAGATTTTACTCGAATGGGTTCTCTGTCCTTCCTGCTCAAGGCGTCGGCTACCACATTTGCCTTCCCCGGGTGGTAACGAATCTCAAAGTTGTAATCATTCAACAATTCAATCCACCTACGCTGCCTCATATTCAGTTGTTTCTGATTAAATATGTGTTGAAGACTTTTGTGGTCGGTATATATAATACTTTTGACCCCATATAAGTAGTGCCTCCAAGTCTTTAATGCAAAAACAACCGCGCCCAATTCCAAATCATGCGTCGTATAATTTTGCTCGTGAATCTTCAATTGTCTAGACGCATAAGCAATCACCTTCGTCCGTTGCATTAATACACAACCGAGACCTTGCTTTGATGCGTCACAATAAATCACAAAATCATCATTCCCTTCAGGCAATGACAATATAGTTGCCATAGTTAGCTTTTTCTTCAATAATTGAAACGCCTTCTCTTGTTCATCCTTCCATTCAAATTTCTTCCATTTATACGTTAATACAATCAAGGGTTTTGCTATTTTGGAGAAATCTTGGATGAATCTTCTGTAGTAACCAGCCAATCCTAAAAATTGACGTATATGCTTCGGAGTTTTTGGGGTTTCCCACTTTTCAACGGTTTCGATCTTTGCCGGGTCCACCTGGATACCTTCTTTGTTCACTATGTGATCGAGGAATTGAACTTCTTCCAACCAAAATGCACACTTTGAAAACTTAGCGTACAGTTTTTCTTTCCTCAATATTTCTAGCACTTTTCTCAAATGTTCTTCGTGCTCTTGATCATTCTTTGAGTAAATAAGTATGTCATCGATGAAAACAATGACAAACTTGTCAAGATATGGCCCACACACTCGGTTCATAAGGTCCATGAACACAGCTGGTGCGTTAGTCAATCCAAATGGCATAACCATAAACTCGTAATGACCATAACGCGTCCTAAAAGCAGTTTTTGGAATATCATCCTCCTTTACTCGCATTTGATGATATCCAGAACGTAAATCGATCTTCGAATAAACCGACGAGCCTTGTAGTTAATCAAATAAGTCGTCAATTCTCGACAGTGGATAACGGTTTTTGATTGTAAGTTTGTTCAACTCTCTGTAGTCAATACACAACCTAAATGTACCATCCTTCTTCTTGACAAACAAAATAGGAGCTCCCCATGGTGATGTGCTTGGTCGAATGAAACTACGTTCTAATAGTTCTTGCAGTTGGCTTTGTAGTTCTTTCATCTCGCTGGGTGCGAGTCTATAAAGAGCACGAGCTATTGGTGCAGCTCCAGGTACAAGATCTATTTGAAATTCAACAGATCGATGTGGAGGTAGTCCCGGTAATTCTTTCAGAAATACATCGGGAAATTCTTTTGCGACGGGAACATCATTGATGCTCTTTTCTTCAGTTTGTACTTTCTCGACGTGTGCTAGAACAGCATAGCAACCTTTTCTTATTAGTTTTTGTGCCTTCAAATTACTAATAAGATGTAGCTTCATGTTTCCCTTTTCTCCGTACACCATTAAGGGTTCTCCTTCTTCTCGTACAATGCGAATTGCATTTTTATAACATACGATCTCTGCTTTCACCTTCTTCAGCCAGTCCATGCCAACTATTACATCAAAACTCCCTAACTCTACTGGTATCAAATCAATCTTAAATATTTTGCTACCCAGTTTAATTTCTCGATTCCGGCATATATTATCTGCTGAAATTAATTTACCGTTTGCTAATTCGAGTAAAAATTTACTATCCAACGGCGTCAATGGATAACTTAATTTAGCACAAAAATCTCTACTCATATACCTTCTATCCGCACCCGAATCAAATAAAACGTAAGCATATTTATTGTCAATAAGAAACGTACCCGTAACAAGCTCCGAGTCTTCCTGTGCCTCTGCCGCATTAATATTGAAAACTCTTCCGCGGCCTTGTCCATTCGTGTTCTCTTGGTTCAGGCAATTTCTAATAATGTGGCCCGGTTTTCCACATTTATAACAAAATACATTGGCATAACTTGCTCCGACACTACTTGCTCCGCCATTACTCGTTCTGAAACCATTTGTTCCTTTCCTTCTGTTAACCCCTGGTCCGTAGACCTCACACTTCGCCACGCTATGACCATTTCTTTTACACTTGTTGCAAAATTTGGTGCAGAACCCCGAGTGATACTTTTCACACCTTTGGCATAGCTGCTTCTGATTGTTGTTGTTGTTGCGGTTGTTATTGTTGTTTGGATGATTGTTGTAGTTGCTGTTGTTGTTGTTGTTGTTGTTGTTGTTGGGCCATTTATTGTAGTTGCGATTGATGTTGCGATTGTTGGGATAATTGTTGCGATTATTATTGTAATTGCTGTTGTTGTTGTATCGGTGATTCTTATCACCGTTTTCCTCCCACTTTCTTTTGACTTACTTCACATTGGCCTCTTCAGCCGTCTGTTTTTTTAATTCTTTCCTCAATCTGGTTCACTAGTTTGTGAGCCATTCTACATGCCTGTTGCATGGAGGCGGGCTCATGTGAACTTATATCTTCTTGGATTCTTTCCGGTAATCCTTTCACAAACGCGTCGATCTTCTCTTCCTCATCTTCGAACGCTCCCGGACACAATAGGCACAATTCTGTGAATCGTCTTTCGTATGTGGTAATATCAAATCCTTGGGTTCGTAACCCTCTAAGTTCTGTCTTGAGCTTATTGACCTCGGTTCTGGGATGGTACTTCTCGTTCATCAAGTGCTTGAATGCTGACCACGGTAGTGCGTACGCATCATCTTGTTCCACTTGCTCTAGATAGGTATTCCACCATGTTAACGCAGAACCTGTGAAGGTATGCGTAGCGTACTTCACTTTGTTCTCTTCAGTACACTTACTTATGGCAAACACCGATTCGACCTTCTCGGTCCACCGTTTCAATCCGATCGGTCCTTCGGTTCCATCAAATTCCAAAGGTTTGCAGGCAGTGAATTCTTTGTAGGTGCATCCTACACGATTTCCTGTACAGCTAGATCTAAGGTTATTATTGATATGTAGCGCAGCCTGTACTGCGGCTATGTTTGAAGCTAGAAAAGTACGGAATTCCTCTTCATTCATATTCACGGTGTGTCGAGTAGTCGGTGCCATTTCCTTCAAAATAGTCAAATGGAACAAGTTAATCATACAGAATATTAAGAGTAGTTAATAGTATTTCGTAGCATAATATGAACTCATTTATAAAAGCTTTTTCTTCATATTAGCGTTTTATAAGTTTAAATTCGGGTAGTACCTACCCGTTAAATTCATACTTAGTAGCTAATATACAATTCAACTACTACAATTCTATATGAAAAACTGATTATAATAATATTTCGCGTTCAAACTTTTATACAATATTTTACAAACTTACAATACCGCTTATTTTACATAAAGCATGAAATATAGCACACAATAACTTTGATACAAGATAGTTGTGAAAATAATTCTAGCTAGTACACAAGTCATTCAGCAAAGGCAATAAAGACACGTAATTCATACGTCCAGAAACAAGTCATGCATTCTGGTTTTACTAGGACTACTTCCCATCCTTGGTCTTGTGGAACATAGCCGTTATGGCCGTTGATAAGACAGCGTGTTGTAACGTCGTCAAAGGGACGAGGGTTACGTAATGACCAACAGTCTCGTAATAACCTAAAAACCTCATTTCTTACCCCAATTACCGACTCCGTCACTTGTGGGAACGTTTTGTTTAATAGTTGTAGCCCGATGTTCTTTTTCTCACTTTGGTGAGAAGCGAACATTACTAACCCGTAAGCATAGCATGCTTCTTTATGTTGCAAGTTAGCCGCTTTTTCTAAATCATGAAGTCCTATATTCGGATACATTGAGTCAAAATAATTTCTTAACCCGTTGCGTAAAATAGCATTTGGGTTCCCCGCAATATATGCGTCAAAGTAAACACATCGTAACTTATGGGTTTCCCAATGTGATATCCCCCATCTTTCAAACGAAAGTCTCTTATAAACCAAGACATTCTTGGAATGTTCTTCGAATGTCTTACAAACTGATTTCGCCATAAATAGTTGTGCCGAAGAATTCTGACCGACTCTAGACAAGATTTCATCAATCATGTCTCCGGGTAGGTCTCTTAAAATATTGGGTTGTCTATCCATTTTGGTTTTTATACTGTAAAATAGACAAGAGTTAGATTCATAAAAAAAAATACTTATTAATACAAGCAATTTTTTCATATATCATAAAGCATAAGCACACTATATTACATATATTACACCACACGAATACAACTATCTTATTCCGACTCGCTCGTTTCTTCTTCTTCGGTTTTGGTTCGTTTTGCCAAGTTTCTAGGGATATATGATGTTCCCCTAATACGAGCTGTCATTTTCCACAACGGTTTAGAAAAACCTGGTGGCTTAGAGGTTCCCGAGTCATTGTTACAACTTAAGGGCTTCGGGGGTTGACGATACATATAAAGTTCATCGGGGTTGGAATTAGATTTCTCTATTTTTATGCCCTTTCCCTTATTATTTTCTTTTGCCTTTTTAAATTCAGTTAGGGTAATTCCTATAACATCATCAAAATTCTCGTCGGAATCCGATTCATCGGAGAATTGGTAATCCTCCCAATATTTTGCTTCCTTGGCGGAAACACCATTGACCATAATTAACCTTGGTTGGTTGGTTGAGGATTTTCTTTTACTTAACCGTTTTATTATTTCCCCCACCTGTTCTATTTCCTCCTCCGGTTCCTCCTCTTCCGGTTCTGATTCTTCTTCCGGTTCTGATTCTTCTTCCGGTTCTTCTTCGGGAACTTGTGAATCAGTCCAATATATATTCGACTCTTCGTTATTATTAGGTGAGTCAATGGGATTTGTGCCAGAGGTAGACATCTATCACACAATATCAAACATGTTAAGGGATTAATATATCACATAATATATACATGTTAATAATATATAGTTTCCAACAAAAATGTTAAGCAATCATTTTTAAAGAAAACATGGTCGAAGTCCAGACTCACTAATGCATCCTAACAAACTCGATAAGACACACTAATGCAAATTTCTGGTTCTCTAAGACCAACGCTCGGATACCAACTGAAATGTCCCGTTCTTATTGATTAAAAACGTTCCATATTAATTGATTTCGTTGCGAGGTTTTGACCTCTATATGAGAAGTTTTTCAAAGACTGCATTCATTTTTAAAACAAACCATAACCTTTATTTCATAAATAAAAGTTTAAAAAGCTTTACGTAGATTATCAAATAATGATAATCTAAAATATCCTGTTTACACACGACCATTACATAATGGTTTACAATGAAAATATGTTACATCTAAATCAGTTTCTTGAATGCAGTTTTTACACAATATCATACAAACATGGACTCCAAATCTTGTCCTTATTTTAGTATGCAACAGCGGAAGCTCTTAGTATTCACCTGAGAATAAACATGCTTTAAACGTCAACAAAAATGTTGGTGAGTTATAGGTTTAACCTATATATATAAAATCGTAACAATAGACCACAAGATTTCATATTTCAATACACATCCCATACATAGAGATAAAAATCATTCCTATTGTGAACACCTGGTAACCGACATTAACAAGATGCATATATAAGAATATCCCCATCATTCCGGGACACCCTTCGGATATGATATAAATTTCGAAGTACTAAAGCATCCGGTACTTTGGATGGGGTTTGTTAGGCCCAATAGATCTATCTTTAGGATTCGCGTCAATTAGGGTGTCTGTTCCCTAATTCTTAGATTACCAGACTTAATAAAAAGGGGCATATTCAATTTCGATAATTCAACCATAGAATGTAGTTTCACGTACTTTTGTCTATTTTGTAAATCATTTATAAAACCTGCATGTATTCTCATCCCAAAAATATTAGATTTTAAAAGTGGGACTATAACTCACTTTCACAGATTTTTACTTCGTCGGGAAGTAAGACTTGGCCACTGGTTGATTCACGAACCTATAACAATATATACATATATATCAAAGTATGTTCAAAATATATTTACAACACTTTTAATATATTTTGATGTTTTAAGTTTATTAAGTCAGCTGTCCTCGTTAGTAACCTACAACTAGTGGTCCACAGTTAGATGTACAGAAATAAATCGATAAATATTATCTTGAATCAATCCAGGACCCAGTGTATACGTATCTCAGTATTGATCACAACTCAAACTATATATATTTTGGAATCAACCTCAACCATGTATAGCTAACTCCAACATTCACATATAGATTGTCTATGGTTGTTCCGAAATATATATAGATGTGTCGACATGATAGGTCGAAACATTGTATACGTGTCTATGGTATCTCAAGATTACATAATATACAATACAAGTTGATTAAGTTATGGTTGGAATAGATTTGTTACCAAATTTCACGTAGCTAAAATGAGAAAAATTATCCAATCTTGTTTTACCCATAACTTCTTCATTTTAAATCCGTTTTGAGTGAATCAAATTGCTATGGTTTCATATTGAACTCTATTTTATGAATCTAGATAGAAAAATTATAGGTTTATAGTCGGAAAAATAAGTTACAAGTCGTTTTTTTAAAGGTAGTCATTTCAGTCGAAAGAACGACGTCTAGATGACCATTTTAGAAAACATACTTCCACTTTGAGTTTAACCATAATTTTTGGATATAGTTTCATGTTCATAATAAAATTCATTTTCTCAGAATAACAACTTTTAAATCAAATTTTATCATAGTTTTTAATTAACTAACCCAAAACAGCCCGCGGTGTTACTACGACAGCGTAAATCCGGTTTTACGGTGTTTTTCGTGTTTCCAGATTTTAAATCATTAAGTTAGCATATCATATAGATATAGAACATGTGTTTAGTTGATTTTAAAAGTCAAGTTAGAAGGATTAACTTTTGTTTGCGAACAAGTTTAGAATTAACTAAACTATGTTCTAGTGATTACAAGTTTAAATCTTCGAATAAGATAGCTTTATATGTATGAATCGAATGATGTTATGAACATCATTACTACCTTAAGTTCCTTGGATAAACCTACTGGAAATGAGAAAAATATATCTAGCTTCAAAGGATCCTTGGATGGCTTGAAAGTTCTTGAAGCAGAATCATGACACGAAAATAATTTCAAGTAAGATTTCCACTCGAAATAAGATTGTTATAGTTATAGAAATTGAATTAAAGTTTGAATATTATTATTACCTTGTATTAGAAAGATAACCTACTGTAAGTAACAAAGGTTTCTTGATCTTGGATGATTACTTGGAATGGATTTAGAAAACTTGGAAGTGAACTTGCAATCTTGGAAGTATTCTTGATTTTATGAAACTAGAACTTTTGGAATTTATGAAGAACACTTAGAACTTGAAGATAGAACTTGAGAGAGATCAATTAGATGAATAAAATTGAAGAATGAAAGTGTTTATAGGTGTTTTTGGTCGTTGGTGTATGGATTAGATATAAAGGATATGTAATTTTATTTTCATGTAAATAAGTCATGAATGATTACTCATATTTTTGTAATTTTATGAGATATTTCATACTAGTTGCCAAATGATGGTTCCCACATGTGTTAGGTAACTCACATGGGCTGCTAAGAGCTGATCATTAGAGTGTATATACCAATTGTACATACATCTAAAAGCTGTGTATTGTGCGAGTACGAATACGGGTGCATACGAGTAGAATTGTTGATGAAACTGAACGAGGATGTAATTGTAAGCATTTTTGTTAAGTAGAAGTATTTTGATAAGTGTATTGAAGTCTTTCAAAAGTTTATGAATACATATTAAAACACTACATGTATATACATTTTAACTGAGTCGTTAAGTCATCGTTAGTCGTTACATGTAAATGTTGTTTTGAAACCTTTAGGTTAACGATCTTGTTGAATGTTGTTAACCCATTGTTTATTATAAAAAATGAGGTGTTAAATTGTTTATATTATCATTATATTATGATATATAATATATCTTAGTATGATATATATACAGTTAAATGTCGTTACAACGATAATCGTTACATATATGTCTCGTTTCGAAATCATTAAGTTAGTAGTCTTATTTTTACATATGTATTTCATTGTTAATACACTTAATAATATATTTACTTATCATTTAACATAATTAACCAAGTGTATCAATATCTTAATATGATTCATATGTACCTAGTAAGACGTTGTTATAACGATAATCGTTATATTTATCGTTTTCGAGTTTCTTAAATTAATAGTCTCATTTTTATGTATATAACTCATTGTTAAAATACCTAATGAGATACATACTTATAATATATAAAATCATGTTACCTATATATATAACCATATATATGTCATCGTATAGTTTTTACAAGTTTTAACGTTCGTGAATCACCGGTCAACTTGGGTGGTCAATTGTCTATATGAAACCTATTTCAATTAATCAAGTCTTAACAAGTTTGATTGCTTAACATGTTGGAAACACTTAATCATGTAAATAACAATTTCATTTAATATATATATTAATATTAACATGGAAAAGTTCGGGTCACTACATACAACAACTTTGGAATGCAAATGTTTTGGATAATCAACTTTATAGTAAATCTTGTGGTTCAATACAATATACTTACTAAACATATGATTTCACCAACATTTTCGTTGACAGTTTCTATATGTTTTTTCAGGTCCTTGAATGCTAAGTGATACATGCTTCCGCACTCTATTTTGATACTTGCTTGGATGTCGAGTATACATGCATACATGGAGCGTCTTTTGACTTTACTTTAAATTGTGTCGTATAGGTTTCATTTGTAATTAAAACGTTGTAACATGTTTAGTCGTTGAACTACTTTGTAAACTTTGAAACATCTTTACATTTGAAATGAATGCGACATATTTTGGTCAAACGTTGTTTTAAAGACTTATGACCACGTAACGGGACCTAAGTAGACGGCGCCGTCAATGACGATTTTGTCGGGTTGCTACAGAGGTGGTTCTCTTTGTTCAGTTGATTATATATCCGATATGAGATGCCTGAAACCCTAATCCATTATTTATTCATCTCATTCATATGCTCATGTTGTTCTCTCCGCAATTTTTGCGATTTTAAATACTTTGTTAATATATTCATCTTATCGTTGAATATATTGTTCTTATTACTCTATTCTTTGTTATTGTTAAAGAGATTTACTAAGATTGGTTATAACAGATCTTTCTATTAAATGTTTATGATTGATTGTATGTTTTCTAGTGATCTAGATTGTCGAACTAAGGTCTGTTTACATGGTATCAGAGCATAAACGATTCTAGTTCGTATTTTTTTTGTTTGATTTCCTTAATCAATCGATTAGGGTTTTAGTTTTCTAAAATCTAGGGTTTTATCAACTCTAGGTTAGTTCACATATTATGTTTGGGTTACGATGGTGATCTGTGGTTCTTCTATTGATTAGTGTCATAACCCGTCCTTAACCATAAGAACGCGTTAGATAACGTATGATTTCATTGCGAGGTATTGACCTCTATATGAGACATTTTTGAAAGAAAACTGCATATATTATACATTACAAACCATAACCATTATTTTTGTTACAAGCTTAAGACAATAAAAAGAAGATTAACGTTTAGCGATAATCTTCGACTTACAAACTTTACAAATGATGACAACAACACGGTTTCTAGCATATTTTACAATACAACATCTCGGATATGCAGTTTTATTTTTGACACAAACATGCGTACGCAAGATCCTGGTTAGATCCAACATGATGCAGCGGAAGCTTTAGAAATCACCTGAGAATAGACATGTTTTAAAAGGTCAACATAAAGTTGGTGAGATATAGGTTTAATGCCGGCTGCAATATATATATAGACCACAAGATTTCGTATATAATCAGTTTAATAAAAATATTCTAAGTGGTTGAGCACTCGGTAACCATACTTAACATTTTCACGTCGCATATTCCCTTTAATATGAAATCTTACTACACCGTACCAAGTGTAGTCACAAAAACGAAGTACTGTGCAACCGTTGAATACTGGTCGTCCAGTCCGGTTGGGGTTGTCAGGCCCGATAGATCTATCAACAGGATTCGCGTTTACAATACCGCTGTAAATATTAGTTACCAAGCTACAGGGAAGTATGCCAGTGGTACAACTCAACGTAGAATATATTTTTCAGTTACTTGTGTCCATATCGTAAAACATAAAATACATGTATTCTCATCCCGAAATATTTAGAGTTTAAAAGTGGGACTATATACTCACTCTTGTCTTGATGATATAAATAATTTGACTCGGTCTTCCGGTTGATATCACGAACCTATCCATATATAATATATCAATATGTTTTCATTTTAAAACAAACGTTATATATATATATACTTGTTATACTTTTAATATTTTGAATATTTCCTTAGTCCGTAGTTAGCTGTCCGAGGTTAGCAATTCAATTTTTAATGGTTCATTTTTAGATGTTTAATATACCCGCAATAAATAAAACCCCCAACGAAATAAATAAAACCCCAACGTATATGTATTGGTCGAGATTAATCTTGACCCACGGTACCGGTGTTGTCAAATGACGTGTTGCGTACATAAAGTACCGGTGTTGTCAAATGACGTGTTGCGTACAAACATGGGATCCTATGATTAATCTTCTCGTGTTGCTTACGGGTGATCCTGAACCATATGAAATTGAATTATGAGTACATATATATAAAATATCATGTTATCTTATAAAGATGTGATTTTATGTAAATTTTTCCAATGAATCCCGAAGTCAATTAAGTCTTGGATAACCAATTTTGTTTCGGTCATAGTTTCTTCGTTACAAGTCCGTTTTCGTTGATTCAAATTGCCATCTTCTTGGATCGAGTTCTTCTTTAAGACTATGAACTGTAAATACCTTGGTTTGTATTCAAAATCATACGGCATAGGTGAAAGTTTAGTGAAACATATGAAGTTAAACATTTTTGTTACAACAAAATCATTAAATGACCATTTTTCCAAAAATACTTATACTTTGAAAAACCAAGTTTTACCTTGTTAAATTAACATATAAATAAGTTATGTTACATGTCTTGAAGTATTTTAAAAGTTAAGTTAGAAGGATCTATTTAGGTTGCAAACAAGTTTGAAAACATTCAAACTATGTTCTTGTTGTTAAACTTTTGTACCACAAAATAAGATAGCTATATATATATGAATTGAATAAGATTATGAACATAGATTCTACCTCAAGTTCCTTGGATAAGTTTGCTGTAAAAGAGGAGTAAGAAGCTAGAATCAAAAGGGTGATAGAAGTGGATGAAAGATTGGAAGTAAGTTGGTGTTCTTGGAGGGTTTTCTTGAAGTGTTTTTGTATGGTTTTCTTATGGTGTTTTAGTATGGTTTTTGAAGCTAGATCTTCTTGGAAACTTTGCTGAATTGATTAAGGGTTTTAAGGCTTCAAAGTATGTGTGTGTTTTGGCTAAAATGTTGAAGTAAAATGAATGAAGATGATGTTATATTTAAAGGCCATAAAAACGTGATACATGGGAGGTTATGGACAAAATTTCAAGTTATGATTTCATGTACCTAGCCTTATTTGCATCCAAGTTCAATTACCTAGCCCTCATGGCATGAATAATGGCTGGTTAGGTGGTGATTTTGATGTGTATTTACTATTAGTAAATACGTATAGAAGCTTGGTATGATACGAGTACAAATACTCTAGGTATACGTATAAAAATTTTGTGAAAAATGGAATGAGGATTCAAATATAGCTATCTTTTGTGAATACACTTATATGGTTTTATGTATTTAAGTCTTTAAAAGTGATTAAATACATTACTTATACAATATATGTATAAACATTATATGTCTTAAGTATTTATGTCAAATAACGTTACGTATAGTTATCGTTTTGAAAACTTAAGTTAGTAGTTTCAAAATACACATATAAATTGTTGTTATTAATACAAAATGAGATATTAAAACATTTATTAATCATGTTAAATATGTATATATACATTTATATACACAAACGTATAATTATCATATATTGTATAGTTCGTGATATCATCGGTCAAACTAGACGGTCAAACGTTGTGTAAAACTCTTTTCGGAAATATAAGTCTCGACAATTTGGATTGCTTATCATGTTGGTAAGGTTTAATTTATGTAAATATTAATCTTATAAGTATAGTATGATCGAAAAAGTGCGGGTCGTTACATTACCTCCCCGTTAAATAAATTTCGTCCCGAAATTTTAAAATTGTACCTATTTTGCGTCATCGAGAAACAAGTGCGGATACTTTCTTTTCATCTGATCCTCGCGTTCCCAAGTAAACTCGGGACCTCTTCTAGCATTCCAACGAACCTTAACAATCGGTATATTACTCTGTTTGAGCTGTTTAACTTCACGGTCCATGATTTCGATTGGTTCTTCGACGAATTGTAGTTTCTCGTCGACATGGATTTCTTCAAGAGGAATGGTGAGGTCTTCCTTTGCAAGACACTTCTTAAGGTTTGAGACGTGAAAGGTATTATGTACTCCAGCGAGTTGTTGCGGTAACTCGAGCCGATAAGCTACCGGTCCAATGCGTTCGATGATCTTAAACGGGCCTACGTACCTTGGGTTCAGTTTACCCCTTTTTCCAAAACGTATCACACCTTTCCAAGGTGACACCTTTAGCATAACCATGTCACCGATCTGAAACTCTAATGGTTTCCTTCGGACATCGGCGTAGCTCTTTTGGCGACTACGGGCTGTTTTCAATCTCTCTTTGATTTGTACTATCTTTTCAGTAGTTTCATGTATGATCTCGGGACCAGTTAATTGTCGATCTCCTACTTCATTCCAACAGATAGGAGATCTACACTTCCTTCCGTACAATGCTTCGAATGGTGCAGCTTTAATGCTCGCATGATAACTATTATTATACGAGAATTCTGCTAACGGTAGATATTTATCCCATCCGTTTCCAAAATCGATCACACATGCCCTGAGCATGTCTTCAAGAGTCTGAATTGTTCTTTCACTCTGCCCGTCGGTCTGCGGATGATATGCGGTACTCATATCCAAACGAGTTCCTAGTGCCTCCTGTAGTGATTGCCAAAACTTTGAGGTAAATCTACTATCACGATCGGATATAATGGAAATAGGTATTCCATGCCTTGAAACAACTTCCTTTATATACAATCGTAATAGTTTCTCCATTCTATCTGTTTCCTTTATAGGCAAGAAATGTGCAGACTTGGTGAGACGATCAACAATCACCCAAATGGTGTCGTATCCCCAGGCAGTCTTTGGTAACTTCGTGATGAAATCCATGGTAATACCGTCCCATTTCCATTCTGGAATTTCTGGTTGTTGAAGTAACCCTGACGGCTTCTGGTGTTCTGCTTTGACTTTGGAACAAGTTAAACATTCCCCAACATATGTTGCAACGTCTGTCTTCAAATTAGGCCACCAATAATGCGTCTTAAGATCTTGGTACATCTTTCCAACTCCAGGATGTATCGAATATCTTGTCTTATGTGCCTCGTTCAATATCAACTTCCTTAATCCTCCCAACTTCGGTACCCAAATACGATTTGCAAAATATCGAATTCCATCTTCCCGTACAACGAGTTGCTTCTCATACTTCTTCATTATTTCATTCTTTATGTTTTCTTCATTAAGTGCTTCTCGTTGAACTTCTTTGATTTGTGAGTTGAGGTTCATGCGAATTTTTATATTCATTGCTCGCACTCGAATTGGTTCTCGTTCCTTTCTGCTTAAAGCATCGGCCACCACGTTCGCCTTTCCGGGATGATAACGAATTTCACAATCATAGTCGTTTATTAACTCGACCCACCTACGTTGCCTCATGTTCAATTGTTTCTGATCAAAAATATGTTGAAGGCTTTTATGATCAGTAAACACAGTGAATTTAACCCCATACAAGTAGTGTCTCCACATCTTCAATGCAAACACGACTGCTCCCAATTCTAGATCATGCGTCGTATAATTTCGCTCGTGAATCTTCAATTGTCGGGATGCAAATGCAATAACTTTCTTCCGTTGCATAAGAACACAACCAAAACCTTGTCGCGAAGCGTCACAATATATTTCAAAATCATTGTTCCCTTCTGGTAACGATAAAATAGGCGCCGTAGTTAACTTCTTCTTCAGTAATTGAAATGCGTTCTCCTGCTCCGAGGTCCATTCATATTTCTTCCCTTTTTGCGTTAATGCTGTCAACGGTTTAGCTATTCGGGAAAAATCTTGAATAAACCTTCTATAATAACCGGCTAAACCCAAAAATTGGCGTATCTGTGTTGGTGTCTTAGGAGTCTCCCATTTTTCAATAGCTTCAGTTTTTGCTGGATCAACCTGAATTCCTTCGCTATTAACAACGTGACCAAGAAATTGCACTTCTTTCAACCAGAAAGCACACTTAGAAAATTTAGCATAAAGTTGTTCTTTTCTCAACAACTCCAGTATCAACCTTAAATGCTCTTCATGCTCTTGCTCACTCTTGGAATAGATAAGAATATCATCAATGAAAACGATAACAAACTTATCTAAATACGGACTACAAACTCGATTCATGAAGTCCATGAATACAGCTGGCGCATTCGTCAATCCAAACGGCATAACCAAAAATTCGTAATGACCATAACGTGTCCGAAAAGCAGTTTTCGGAATGTCCTCTTCTTTGACGCGTAGTTGATGATAGCCCGATCTTAAGTCGATTTTCGAATACACACATGATCCTTGCAATTGATCAAATAAGTCATCAATTCTCGGTAGTGGATACCGATTCTTGATAGTTAACTTATTTAATTCACGATAATCTATACACATCCTGAAAGATCCATCTATCTTCTTAACAAACAAAATTGGAGCTCCCCACGGTGAAGTACTCGGTCGTATGAATCCACGGTCCAGTAATTCTTTTAACTGACTTTGAAGTTCTTTTAACTCGGACGGTGCAAGTCTATATGGAGCACGAGCCACTGGTGCAGCTCCTGGTACTAAATCTATTTGAAATTCTACCGATCTAAATGGAGGTAATCCCGGCAATTCTTCCGGAAAAACTTCAGGAAAATCTCTTGCCACAGGCACGTCGTTGATGCACTTTTCTTTCTTTTCGACTTTATTAACATGTGCTAAAATAGCGTAACATCCCTTTTCTAAACACTTCTTGGCTTTCAAACAGCTAATGAGTTTTAGCTTTGAATTACCCTTCTCTCCATAAATCATCACCGGTATTTTATCCTTACCAGGAATACGAATTGCCTTCTTGGCACAAACAACTTCCGCTCCTACTTTGGACATCCAGTCCATGCCGACTATTACATCAAAACCTTCTAATTCTACGGGTATTAAGTCGATTTTAAACGTTTCTCCGGCTAGATTTATTTCACAACCACGACAAATTTTATCGGCTTTAATTAGTTTACCATTAGCTAACTCAATCAAGTACTTAGCATCTAGAGGTAATGATGAACAATTCAATTTAGTGTAAAAATTTCTACACACATAACTTCTATCGGCGCCAGTATCAAATAAAATAGATGCTGATAAGTTATTAATGGTAAACGTACCCGTAACAAGCTCCGGGTCTTCTCGTGCCTCTCTAGCATTAATAACAAACGCTCTTCCACGTGCAGGTCCGCCATTCTGATTCGGGCACTGGCTCTTATAATGACCTTGTTTTCCACACCCAAAACAAGTAATGTTAGCCAAAGCAGTTCTATTTGCGTTGGTGGCAGGAGTCTTGTTACCATTTGCATTTGTAACGAGAGCCTTACAATCTTCAGCAAGATGTCCCTGTCGATTGCATTTGGTGCACAACACACTACAGTAACCAAAGTGATGTTTGTGACAACGGTTGCATAAAGGACTTTGTCCTTTGTAACCAAAGCCTGAACCGCTACCCGCACCTTTCGGGGTTTCTGGTTTCTTAAAAGATTGCTGTTGGTAACCTCGATCATAATTTCCGTTCCACTTCCTTTTGTTACTTGATACCTTCACCTCAGTAGTGAATGCTTTCTTATCCAGAATGACCTGATCCATTAACTCGTTTGCCATGGTTATAGCTTCATGAATTGTCTTAGGTTTCGACGCCGTAACGTTTGCCTTGACCTTTTTGGGCAAACCACCTTTGTACATTTCAATCTTCCGTGCTTCGGTTGGAACCAATTCAGGACATAGTAAAACTAATTCCATGAATCGCTGGTTGTAGTTGGTGATTTCAGTACCAACCACCTTCAAACTTCGTAACTCATCTTCTAACTTAATAACCTCATTCCTTGGACAATACTCGGTGATTATCATCGCTTTGAATTCTTCCCATGGAGTATCATAAGCTACATCTCCTCCTACCGCCTTCACATAATTCTTCCACCATGTGAGTGCACTATCTTGTAAAGTGCACGATGCAAACTTGGTCATGTCTTTTTCATCACAACCACTGATTTTGAACACCGTCTCCATCTTTTCTATCCATCGGGTTAAACCGATCGGTCCTTCCGTTCCACTGAATGATGATGGCTTGCAAGCTTGGAACGTCTTGTAGGAGCATCCTACACGAGGATTTGGATTAACTGCAGCAGCTCTTGCAGCCTCAACCCATAACATTCTATCGTTGACTCGCTGGTTGATGAAGTTCTCGACTTCTTGTTCCGTCATTCGGTTCAATCGCGCCATTTCCTAATGAAAGAAAATAATTATTCACATGGATTATTATAGATGTAGTGTGTATTTATAGTACATTTATAGCTTGTTAATAATATGAACCAGGTATTATTATAAAAGCCTTTTCTTCTTATTAGCGTTTTATAATTATATCTTGGGTAGTACCTACCCGTTAATGTTCATACTTAATAGCTTAGTACAGAATCAATTACTACAATCTAAATAATACTTAACCATGGAAAATTATTGCATTTCATACTTCGCTATTTTACATATGCTTACATCAAACTTTAAACAAACCACACTAATAATATTATACAAAACATTATGTGATTCCATGGTTTAATACGGTAGCGCATCATTTGGTCTATTTCCCAAAACATTTATGTCCAGGGAATCCCCCAACGCGAATCCTAGCTGTCTCCCTACGTTTTGGCTGAGGTGCCGAAGAACTAGATGCGGGGATAGCACTAATAGGAATAGCGGGGATAGGGGTGGTAGTGTTGAGTGGAATTGGTGCCACGTCATTCTCACTAAGTTCGGGATTTGAATTTTCTAATTCATTCGCTTTTCGTTTCTTTCCTTGATCGAATTTTTCTTTCGTAATTTCTAGTATTTCTTCCTCGGGTTCACTTTCTTCTTCGGGTTCACTTTCCTCTTCGGGTTCACTTTCCTCCTCGGGTTCACTTTCCGATATTTCTATAGTTGGTTCATCCGGAAATTGTGAGTCTTCCCCAAAAATACCACTTTCGTCATCGGATATGTTAATGACTGAAACACAATCTGAAGGTTCTGATTCGGAGTCGCTGAATGTGATAATAAGTTTCGAGCCCGACATCTATCACACAACAACTAACCCATTAGTACTTACATAATATTTACATATAAATTTTTAACCAACAGTGATAAGCAATGGTTTTTAAAATCAGACCCGGTCAAAGTCCAGACTTTACTAATGTATCCTAACGACTTCTTGGTTAGACACACTAATGCAAACCTGGTTCGCTAAGACCAACGCTCTGATACCACATGTCATAACCCGTCCTTAACCATAAGAACGCGTTAGATAACGTATGATTTCATTGCGAGGTATTGACCTCTATATAAGACATTTTTGAAAGAAAACTGCATATATTATACATTACAAACCATAACCATTATTTTTGTTACAAGCTTAAGACAATAAAAAGAAGATTAACGTTTAGCGATAATCTTCGACTTACAAACTTTACAAATGATGACAACAACACGGTTTCTAGCATATTTTACAATACAACATCTCGGATATGCAGTTTTATTTTTGACACAAACATGCGTACGCAAGATCCTGGTTAGATCCAACATGATGCAGCGGAAGCTTTAGAAATCACCTGAGAATAGACATGTTTTAAAAGGTCAACATAAAGTTGGTGAGATATAGGTTTAATGCCGGCTGCAATATATATATAGACCACAAGATTTCGTATATAATCAGTTTAATAAAAATATTCTAAGTGGTTGAGCACTCGGTAACCATACTTAACATTTTCACGTCGCATATTCCCTTTAATATGAAATCTTACTACACCGTACCAAGTGTAGTCACAAAAACGAAGTACTGTGCAACCGTTGAATACTGGTCGTCCAGTCCGGTTGGGGTTGTCAGGCCCGATAGATCTATCAACAGGATTCGCGTTTACAATACCGCTGTAAATATTAGTTACCAAGCTACAGGGAAGTATGCCAGTGGTACAACTCAACGTAGAATATATTTTTCAGTTACTTGTGTCCATATCGTAAAACATAAAATACATGTATTCTCATCCCGAAATATTTAGAGTTTAAAAGTGGGACTATATACTCACTCTTGTCTTGATGATATAAATAATTTGACTCGGTCTTCCGGTTGATATCACGAACCTATCCATATATAATATATCAATATGTTTTCATTTTAAAACAAACGTTATATATATATATACTTGTTATACTTTTAATATTTTGAATATTTCCTTAGTCCGTAGTTAGCTGTCCGAGGTTAGCAATTCAATTTTTAATGGTTCATTTTTAGATGTTTAATATACCCGCAATAAATAAAACCCCCAACGAAATAAATAAAACCCCAACGTATATGTATTGGTCGAGATTAATCTTGACCCACGGTACCGGTGTTGTCAAATGACGTGTTGCGTACATAAAGTACCGGTGTTGTCAAATGACGTGTTGCGTACAAACATGGGATCCTATGATTAATCTTCTCGTGTTGCTTACGGGTGATCCTGAACCATATGAAATTGAATTATGAGTACATATATATAAAATATCATGTTATCTTATAAAGATGTGATTTTATGTAAATTTTTCCAATGAATCCCGAAGTCAATTAAGTCTTGGATAACCAATTTTGTTTCGGTCATAGTTTCTTCGTTACAAGTCCGTTTTCGTTGATTCAAATTGCCATCTTCTTGGATCGAGTTCTTCTTTAAGACTATGAACTGTAAATACCTTGGTTTGTATTCAAAATCATACGGCATAGGTGAAAGTTTAGTGAAACATATGAAGTTAAACATTTTTGTTACAACAAAATCATTAAATGACCATTTTTCCAAAAATACTTATACTTTGAAAAACCAAGTTTTACCTTGTTAAATTAACATATAAATAAGTTATGTTACATGTCTTGAAGTATTTTAAAAGTTAAGTTAGAAGGATCTATTTAGGTTGCAAACAAGTTTGAAAACATTCAAACTATGTTCTTGTTGTTAAACTTTTGTACCACAAAATAAGATAGCTATATATATATGAATTGAATAAGATTATGAACATAGATTCTACCTCAAGTTCCTTGGATAAGTTTGCTGTAAAAGAGGAGTAAGAAGCTAGAATCAAAAGGGTGATAGAAGTGGATGAAAGATTGGAAGTAAGTTGGTGTTCTTGGAGGGTTTTCTTGAAGTGTTTTTGTATGGTTTTCTTATGGTGTTTTAGTATGGTTTTTGAAGCTAGATCTTCTTGGAAACTTTGCTGAATTGATTAAGGGTTTTAAGGCTTCAAAGTATGTGTGTGTTTTGGCTAAAATGTTGAAGTAAAATGAATGAAGATGATGTTATATTTAAAGGCCATAAAAACGTGATACATGGGAGGTTATGGACAAAATTTCAAGTTATGATTTCATGTACCTAGCCTTATTTGCATCCAAGTTCAATTACCTAGCCCTCATGGCATGAATAATGGCTGGTTAGGTGGTGATTTTGATGTGTATTTACTATTAGTAAATACGTATAGAAGCTTGGTATGATACGAGTACAAATACTCTAGGTATACGTATAAAAATTTTGTGAAAAATGGAATGAGGATTCAAATATAGCTATCTTTTGTGAATACACTTATATGGTTTTATGTATTTAAGTCTTTAAAAGTGATTAAATACATTACTTATACAATATATGTATAAACATTATATGTCTTAAGTATTTATGTCAAATAACGTTACGTATAGTTATCGTTTTGAAAACTTAAGTTAGTAGTTTCAAAATACACATATAACTTGTTGTTATTAATACAAAATGAGATATTAAAACATTTATTAATCATGTTAAATATGTATATATACATTTATATACACAAACGTATAATTATCATATATTGTATAGTTCGTGATATCATCGGTCAAACTAGACGGTCAAACGTTGTGTAAAACTCTTTTCGGAAATATAAGTCTCGACAATTTGGATTGCTTATCATGTTGGTAAGGTTTAATTTATGTAAATATTAATCTTATAAGTATAGTATGATCGAAAAAGTGCGGGTCGTTACAATTAGGGTTTTAATTCTTTGAAATCTAGGGTTTCAGAAACATTTGCAGTGGAGGTCCTTGTCCAAAAACTTTGCACTAGGAGTCTTTCTCTCAGAAAATAAAAAACTTTTGCATCTAAAGTCCTTGTCCAAATGTTTATGGAATTATGTGTGACGACCCGGGAATTTCTGACCAAATTTAAACTTAATCTTTATATAAGTTCGACACGATAAGCAGAGTCTGTAATGTTGAGTCTCAAAAATTTTGAACTAATTACATAGATGCTTTTATACCTTGACTATTCTTGACGATACACGAACAATTATTTGTAAATAATATGTATATATATATATATACACACATATATACATATATGAATATATATCTATGATTCTTAAACATAAATAATATTATATGTATATTATAATATATATATATATATATATATATATAAAATGAATAACTATTAAATATTGAATATATGCTATCACAGATTATTAAAAATCACATAGTTAAAAATATGTAATTATAATATATTAAATTGAAAGTATAAGTCAAAATAAATGGTATAGTAATATTATTATTATTTTCAATATTAATATCAAAGTTAGTATTATTATTATAATATGCGAATATAAGATTATATAATAAAATGAGTTACTTATGTAAAATATATATATACATACATATATGTAATGTAAATATTAAATATTCAGTACATATTATTATTATACAATATAGTATATTACAAAGATATTAAACTTATTTATAAATTAAAAATATAGTACTATAGTAATATTATTATAACTTTTAATAATTACAACATATAGATATAAAATTTGATATATATAAATATAATTATCAATATTATCATTACTAATATAATTAGTATTATTAATATTATCATTAATAATATTATTGTTGCTATTATTATTATTTTCACTAATATTATTATTGTGACTTATTATAAATATTATTACCCCTATTATTAATTTTATTATTATATTATTATTATTTATACCTGGATTATTATTAATATAATTATAATTATTAATAATAATTATATAAATTATATAAACTTGATTAAAGGTACGAATAAATTACACTAGCTATCAAACTGTATTAAATTGAAGCTCCTGTATCTAATTTAACTACAAAACGAAACCAATTACAGAAACATACAAATTCTGTTAGAAATTGCTGTCGTCCCTTTATTTTTTTATTAATTCACGTACAATTTAAAGCTTATCTAATAATCGATCAAAAGCAGATACAAATCAGGAGTTCCCGATTTCTTTTATTATCATTATCAAGTACCAATCACAAACACCCTCAATGCTGTTTTAAAAAAAAATGAATTAAAGAGGAACATGTTTAGTTCCCCCTCTGTCCACGTCCATTTTTTAAAAAAAATACGAATTCAAACTTATTTCAAATTGCGTTAATGCCGTTCAGTTGGAAATCCTGTGTTCAAATTATCTGGAAAGAATCAAGTTCCAATTTTTGATATTGAAGTCGAATTTTCAAGTCAAACTTAGTTCTTAAAAATTCCACAGTTTTGTTCATTATAAAATTTGAAGTCTAGTCGGTGTTTCAGGTTCAATTGATGGTTCAAACAGATTCTAAGAAGGATTGTAAACATTTTTCATGTAGAAAGTTTGGTCGATAACAGTCTCAAATCCAATATCACGATTGGAGTTCTTTGTTTTGTTTTTTTTTATTTTTTTTAAACTGTGTTTATTACTTTTTGTTTCTGTTTAAATTAATCTCTATCACCACTGGTAAGCATTTATAGTACGTTTGAAAACCCCTAATTCATTCATTTAAATAACTGATAACAAAATACCTGGTCTAGTCGTAATTGATTTTAGGAAGAAGAAGGTGAAAACAGAATACGATTTATATTAATTAGGTTGGGATTTAAATCAGAAAATCAGGAATGGCTCGATGGTTAGGACTGTTTGTGAGGTTTTCAAGAGGTCTCGGGTTCAATCCTCGCTTGGGGCAGTTTTTCTTGTTAAAGGGTTTTTTTAAGGTAGTTTTCATTTACAATTTTAATATAATAATTATTATTCTTATTATTGTTATTATTATTATTATTCATTATTATGAATATTATAAGTAATAATATTATTATTAATAGCATAAATATAAGTAGTGTAATTATTATTATTATTATTATTATTATTATTATTATTATTATTATTATTATTATTATTATTATTATTATTATTATAATTATTATTATTATTATTATTATCATCATCATTAATATTGTTGTTGAATTTTTATTGTTATTATTGTTATTATTAAAGTTATAATCATTATTATTATTATTATCGTAAGTATTATAATCGTAATAAGTATTAACAATATTATTAGTAGTAGCAATCTTATCATTTTAAGTATTATTATGATTGTTATCATTAGTCTTATTAATAACATTACTAGTATTATTATTATCAAGAACTATTATTATCATTCTTTTTATTAGTATGATCATAATTAATAAGGTTATTATTATTATTGTTAATAAGTCATTGTTATCGAAACTATCCTTTTAACAAATAGATATCTTGTACATATATTACATATACTAGGATTATATTAATATTTCATACAAATATATAACAAAAATATTAATATTACATATATAAATATTTATATATAACAAACTAATGATACTTAAATTATAATACTAATCATATATAAATATATATGTGTATGTAGATATATTAACATAACTAAATGTATAGATATTAATCACTCTAAATATGTATATATAATATATATATATATATATATATATATATATATATATATATATATATATATATATATATATATATATATATATATATATATATATATATTATCTAAGATATAAAATAAACATACATTTTTTAAATGGAAATTATTATAAAATCTTATAAAACTAATAATATATAAATATTATATATTAATAAATGAAATTATGTGATTCTACGATTATATGTTTTAATATATACATATGAATAATATAGGTTCGTGAATCCAAGGCCAACCCTGCATTATTGAATATAGTCGTATGTATTTTTACTACAAAATACATTAGGTGAGTTTCATTTGCCTTTTACCCTTTATATTTTTGGGACTGAGAATACATGCGCTATTTTTATAAATGATTTACAAAATAGACACAAGTACGTGAAACTACATTCTATGGTTGAATTATCAAAATCGAATATGCCCCTTTATATTAAGTCTGGTAATCTAAGAATTAGGGAACAGACACCCTAATTGACGTGAATCCTAAAGATAGATCTATTGGGCCCAACAAGCCCCATCCAAAGTACTGGATGCTTTAGTACTTCGAAATTTATATCATGTCCGAAGGAGGATCCCGGAATGATGGGGATATTCTTATATGCATATTGTGAATGTTGGTTACCAGGTGTTCAATCCATGGGACGTATATTTATGAGAAATAAAAATCTTGTGGTCTATTAAAATGATGAAAATGATTATTTATGTTAAACTAATGCACTCACCAACCTTTTGGTTGACACTTTAAAGCATGTTTATTCTCAGGTATGAAAGAAATCTTCCACTGTGCATTAGCTCATATTAGAGACAATATTTGGAGTCATTCATGGCATATTTCAAAAGACGTTGCATTCGAGTCATTGAGTTCATCAAGATTATTATTAAGTCAATTATAGTTAGATGTATTATGAAATGGTATGCATGCCGTCAACTTTCGATGAAATGAAAGATTGTCTTTTCAAAAATGAATGCAATGTTTGTAAAATGTATCATATAGAGGTCAAGTATCTCGTGATGTAATCAACTGTTGTGAATCATTTATAATTGATATAGACTTAGTCCGGATGGATTAGGACGGGTCTCTACAGTTGGTATCAGAGCTGGTATAACGCCGTCCATGTGTGGCGGGTTAGTCGTAAAGGAGGTTCTCACAGTGTTACCTGTGACGAAGCATTGGCTCTGACTCCTTGCGATCTCTTACGAGGGTTGGCAATAGCCGAGAGGCAGGCCCTAAAATCAGTATCTGAGGTACACTCAGTGGTCACCAGGCGGTTAGCTGGGAAGGCACTGGGTGGGACAGTGGTTGTCCCCAACTGTATCTACAGTTGGTATAAGAGCGGTGGTCTTAGTGAACCAGGTCTTGCATTAGTGTGTTTAACTGATAGTCGTTAGGATGCATTAGTAAGTCTGGACTTCGATCGTGTCTGCATGTCAAAATTTTTGCTTATCAGTTTTGTCGGAAATCATCTGTTTATCATCCTTAGGAAATTACATGCTTATCATTCTTAGTCTAGACACATCTTACTACAATGATTGCATGAATAGTGTATAGACAAAATTCGTATCTTAGCGTATCTGCTAATTCATATCTTAACATATCTGTTATTATTATCTTTGTCTGACAGCTTCTGTAGATTCCTCCGTAACCTATGGGATTTTAGAATTATATATGCATATGTAAATTATGTATTTCAGGGTACTAATCTACATCCTATAATCTATTTCTTATCGAAAATCATTCATCTGATCGTACGAGAAGAATCCCTCAACCAGTTCGAATTTCTCGGATTTCGACAGCTATTCCGATTTGGAGTTTCACCTAAGCTCCGAAAACAGTGTCACCAGAATGAATCAACCTGAAAGGACCCGTTCATATACATTACAAACGATTCACAATAGTTGATTTCATTGCGAGGTACTTGACCTCTATATGATACATTTTACAAACATTGCATTCATTTTTAAAAGACAAACTTTCATTTACATCGAAAGTTGACGGCATGCATACTATTTCATAATATATCTAACTATAATTGACTTAATAATAATCTTGATGAACTCAACGACTCGAATGCAACGTCTTTTGAAATATGTCATGAATGACTCCAAGTAATATCTCTAATATAAGCAAATGCACAGCGGAAGATTTCTTTCATACCTTAGAATAAACATGCTTAAAAGTGTCAACCAAAAGGTTGGTGAGTTCATAGGTTTATCATAGCAATCATTTCAAATAGACCACAAGATTTCCGTTTATAAATATATGTACACTCACAAGTGTGTAAAAATCGTTCTGCTTATGTTGAGGCCTCAGTAACCAACCTTAACAATAATATAATAAGTCATCTTCGCAAAGATGGATACGTACACTCGCAAGTGTATAAATAATCCTCGAAGTACTAAACATCCGCCCACTAGCTCTTATGTCTAGTGTAGCCTACAGGATGGGGGTGTTAAGCCCGATTGATCTATCTTTAGGATTCGCGCTTACATGCTCTTATAACATGTAACTAAATTACCTAGCACATCAATCCGCAGAATATCATTTTTAATCACTTGTCTCTATTTCGTAAATCATTTATAAAAGCAGCGCATGTATTCTCAGCCAAAAAATATAAATTGCAAAGCAATTAAAAATGGAGCAAATGAAACTCACCATAATGTATTTTGTAGTAAAAATACATATAACTACATTGAACAAGTGTAGGGTTGGCCTCGGATTCACGAACCTATAACATTTGTATATTTATTAATATACATAGTTGTAATTGAACACATAAATATATATATATAAATATATTAGTTATATCATTTTTATGTTAAAATATAGATGTTTTATATGTTCATTTTGTATATAAAAAAAATGTATTAAATTTTTGTTATGTTATGAGTGTTAAATATATATATTTATGTATTTTATTTGTTTAACAAAACAGTAGTTCTAATTATACTAAGCTAATATTTATATACATAATAATAACTTTAATAATATACTTATGTTAATAATAACTCTATTAGTGCTAATAACAATGATATTTATAATAATACTTGTGAAGATATTAATTTTACTGTTTACGATAGTTATGATATTAATGATCCATTAATAATAATAATAATAATAATAATAATAATAATAATAATAATAATAATAATAATAATAATAATAATAATAATAATAATAATAATAATAATAATAATAATAATAATAATAGTAATAGTAATAGTAATAGTAATAATAATGATAATAATAATAATATCAATGAAAATACTACCTCAATAGAAGTAGCCCTTAAAAAAAATGCACAAGTCTGGGTTTGAACCCGCGACGTCCCACTAACCCGATAACATCCTTAGCCATTCCTCCATTACCATTTTTCTTGTAAATATATGAACCGAATATATATTTAACTTGTTTTGTTCGGTTTCAAATTTCTTCATCTTCTTTAATTAATTCAATATCACTTATCATCATTCATTCATCTTCTATAACTATGTAACCTAACATCATCATCATCGAAATCATCATAAATATTATATAACATTACCATCATTCGTTTTCATTAACTTCATCATAAAATCCTAAAACATGAAATCACAATCCTAACTTATTTCGTTAGTCACCCGTCATCATCATGTATTCGTTGTCATCTCCGTATGATTTCATGTATCATCTAACATCCTTAAACTTATGATCATCACATTATAAAGTTATCATTATGATTATTATCATCACACTAATCATCATCGTCATTATCATTATCTTCATTCCATACCGTCATCCCCCCTTACATCAATAACCTCTAGTATTGCCTAAACAATTTCAAACGGATTAGAAGTAGCAGCCCAAATATATATAGTGGCCCGATTACACCCATAGGAACACGGCCCAAGTGAGTCGCAGTCCAAATAACTAATAACAGCCCGAGATAAAACTGAGTTCGTGGCCTATTAAACAATACGATCCAATTGAGTTTGAAGATGGTTTTCGGCCCAAGAAATATAAAATAAAAGGTAATGGCCAAAAAGCGATTTCTTTTGCACAGCTCGTTAACCTTTTCTGTTTATATACAAGTGGTGTTGTTGGCCAATATTCTAGTCCCACTATATTCGTTTGTCAATATAATGTCCAAAAATATTGAAACCAACTCCCTTTATAAATTGCTGTAAAGTAAGAAAGATTGCATATATTATTCGTATAGCTTGCAAGAGAGGAATATTCATTTGAGTCCATAAATTAAGTTGAGATTCAAGGGACCAATGAGAGCGCGACACGTGTCGCGAAAATCACATGTGATTGAAAAAAAATTCAAAAATTTTTTTTTGGAAACAAAATTTTAAAATTTTTTTTCGAAATTTTAAAAAAAAAAAAATTTTAAATTTTTTTTTTTACAATCACATGTGATTTACCTGCACAATCACATGTGATTTACCTGCAAAATCACATGTGATTGAATTGTACAATCACATGTGATTGGATTTGCCATGCATAATCACATGTGATTGGGTTTACAATCACATGTGATTGACATGCATAATCACATATGATTTTTTTAAAAAAAAAATTTCGAAAAAAAAAAATTTTCGGAAAAAAATTTGAAAAATAAAATTTTCGAAAAAAATAAAAAAAAAATTTTCGAATTTTTTTTTTCAATCACATGTGATTTTCGCGCCACATGTCGCCATCTCATTGGTCCCTTTGTTTTCAAGCAAATTTATGGATGCAAGTGATTACAACTCAGCTTGCAAGAACCAAATACTTATCAACTTTTATCGGCCTTTAATCTAGTGATTGTCCCACATGCACTACCACGCTCCAATTTTCTAATGCCTAACTTCATAAAGAGACTTTAATATATTACCTGATTTCTATAAGTTGTGAACTTATTCAATTTGTTTTGTCACCTTGAATAGCTCGGACAGAAACAATGAAACAGAAATAAATCGCAGGATTAATGGTTTAAAAAGGTAGCTTGGAGACAAAGTGGTGTACTTTGATAAAGAAGAAGGTGTAGCGAGGGGGTGGAAATGAAGGGTGGCGGTTTGTATTTCGAATAGAAACAGATTGAATACGTTCACAGTTTAAAAGGTTGTACGATTATTGGGTGTCCGTTGGCTGCAAAACAGAAAAAGAATGGCAGTCATCGTATGGTAGCAGTAGGTGACCGAAGGTGTTTGTCCAACTCTTCATTGAGAAATTATGTAGCAATAGAAATTCAATGGGTTTGATCTTAAAATAAAAGAGAGTGTCGGTTGTAAGTGGTGATTTGGGTTTAGCAGAGAAAATAAAGTGATGGATGTTTGCAATGAACCGTGTATATGTAATGAATCCTGTACATGTGGGTTAATGGTTGGGTTTGTCGATGGTGGTCACAAAGAAAAAAAATAACGTCGGTTGTGTTGGTAATTCATTGAGTGGTTCAAGGTCGAGGACTTGTAGAGAGGGAGAGAGATGAAAGGACCCGTTCATATACATTATAAACGATTCACAATAGTTGATTACATCGCGAGGTATTTGACCTCTATATGATACATTTTACAAACATTGCATTCGTTTTTAAAAGACAAACTTTCTTTACAACAAAAATTGACGGTATGCACACCATTTCATAATACATCCAACTATAATTGACTTAATAATAATCTTGATGAACTCAATGACTTGAATGCAACGTCTTTCAAAATATGCCATGAATGACTCCAAGTAATATCCTTAAAATGAGTTAATGCACAGCGGAAGATTTCTTTAATACCTGAGAATAAACATGCTTTAAAGTGTCAACCAAAAGGTTGGTGAGTTCATAGGTTTATCATAACAATCATTTCAATATATTAATAGACCACAAGATTTCCGTTTATAAATATATGTACACTCGCAAGTGTATAAAATTATTCTATAAGTTGTAGGCACCCGGTAACAAGCCTTAACGTTCATGTTTTACCCTCTGAAGTACACCAGATCAGGTGTGTTTAAAATAACCTCGAAGTACTAAAGCATCCCATAGTCAGGATGGGGTTTGTCAGGCCCAATAGATCTATCTTTAGGATTCGCGCCTACCGTACATAGACAAGTAGTTTAATGTTACCAAGCTAAGGGTATATTTCTGGTTTAAACCCACATAGAATTAGTTTTAGTACTTGTGCCTATTTCGCAAAACATTTATAAAAACAGCGCATGTATTCTCAGTCCCAAAAATATATATAAAAGGGAGCAAATGAAACTCACCATACTGTATTTCGTAGTAAAAATACATATAACGTCATTTAACAAGTGCAAGGTTGGCCTCGGATTCACGAACCTATATTAATTATATATATTTATATGTTGGTCAATATTTGTCTAACAATTTTTGGTCAAGTCATAGTGTTCCACAATCCTAATGCTCGAGACTAATATGCAAAAGTCAACAAAAGTCAACTTGACCCAAAATGACTTCTAAAATTTATACGTGTTTATTATATAACTTAACTATAGTCGTTTTATATATTTAAATATATTTATTAGATTTTATAATAATAAAAGTCATTTATTAATAAAAATTTATAGTAACGTTTCTATATGATAAAATATACTTTTATATATCTTAAGTAGTAAAATTTATAAAGTTCACTTAATATCTTAAAACTATAGTGGTAAGTATTATTAATGTAATTATATTACGCGTGGTGAAAAATATCTTTGTATCCCCTATTTATTTGATAAAATAATATTGATCATAATAATAATAAGTAAAAGTTGTATTATTTTGTAATAATAAATATTATTATTCTATAAAAAAATAACAATATTTATATTTACTAAAAATGTTATTATGATAAAATGATAATACTAACATAATAGTAATAATGATATTTTATAATAACAATGATATTTCTATTAAAATAATAACGACGATAGTAATAATAATCATTTTAACAATAATACTAAAATTCGGTTGACTATAACTTCAAATCTGTTCATCGAAACCATTCGATATCTAAATGAAAAGTTCTTAATTTTTCGCTAGCTTTCCAATGACATGCATATCATATACCCTATCTCAGTAGCATATGTATCTAATTCAGGATTCAACAAACCTATCTAAGGACAATATCGAATGTACAAGCATGCATAATCCTATATACTCGAGCACTAGTCAGGGATACACTATTGATATATAAAAGTTAAGTTATGAGTGCTCACGTATCAATATTGAGATTCAATATTGCAGGAAAGTACGTAGACGCAACGGAGATGATAAACACTAGATTGACCTCACGAGCATACCCATGAACCATACCCATCACTTCCATAGCTATAACCCATAATTTCCTTAGCTTCGACTCATTCAAAAAAACTATTTTGAAATCACTCGGACATCACTCCGTCGTAATATTTTATGTATACTAATAATATCTTGAAATAATACAGAGCAATATATATATATATATATATATATATATATATATATATATATATATATATA
This sequence comes from Rutidosis leptorrhynchoides, assembly GCF_046630445.1. Taxonomy (NCBI): domain Eukaryota; kingdom Viridiplantae; phylum Streptophyta; class Magnoliopsida; order Asterales; family Asteraceae; genus Rutidosis; species Rutidosis leptorrhynchoides. The sequence goes on along the minus strand of NC_092336.1, from coordinate 292,252,392 downwards.
TATATATATATATATATATATAAATCGATTGAGAGAGTTTAGAGAAATATATTTTCAAGTTTCTATGAAATAATGAAACATATTGAATTCTATTTATAATAGATTTTTGAATTATTAAAGTGAATTATTAAAGTGTGAATTATTAAAGTGAATTATTAAAGTGAATTATTAAAGTATGAATTATTAAAGTGAATTATTAAAGTATGAATTATTAAAGTGAATTATTAAAGTGAATTATTAAAGTATGAATTATTAAAGTGAATTATTAAAGTATGAATTATTAAAGTGAATTATTAAAGTATGAATTATTAAAGTGAATTATTAAAGTATGAATTATTAAAGTGAATTATTAAAGTTAAAGTAAAGTAAAAGTAAAGTAAAGGTAAAGTTAAAGTATAGTAAAAGTATAAAAACTATATATGTATAATATGCGTATAAATATATATAATATTAATTTAAATCGTTATATATATTTAATGAAATAAAATATAAATATCGTTATATTTATTATACTGGTTAAGTAATGAGTTGTCAAAAGTGATTCTAGATATTTATAAAAGTTTAATAATAAAGTTTTTTTTTAAACTGAAAACGTTTTTGTACGTTTGAAAATAGATTAATAGAATATTATGGAAACCAATTCTCCACTAGCTTTTGTCTAACTTTCGTAAATGACACTTTTTATTTTTATTTATAAATAGCTTTACAAATTATTCCGAATATCGTTAAGAGGAATAGATTTCTCAAATCATAGTGGACCTCTCAACAGAGACTTGTAATCATAATTCAATGTTTCTGATAATTCAATCATTTAATATATTTTTTTTTAATTTCGTCGATAATCATATTGAAACAAATACGTTCATATAAAGCATTATACTTTTAAATACTTTGTTGACATTTTCAATTTATAACATATACACATATACATACATATTCATATATGTTCATTTAATGGTTCGTGAATCATTGGAATTTGGTCGAGGTTTAAATGAATGTATAAACATAGTTTAAAATCCTTGAGATTTTACTTAACAAACATTGCTTATCGTGTCAAAATAATATAAAGATAAAGTTTAAATTTAGTCGGAAATTTCCGGGTCGTCACAGTACCTACCCGTTAAAGAAATTTCGTCCCCGAAATTTGATAGAGGTCGTTATGGCTAACAATGAAAATGTTATTATGACGATTATGAAGTTTTATCATGTCTAAGAAGTATGGATAAAATAATTCGATTACTCAAAGCGTATGAGGGAAGTTATCGTAAATGAAGGAAATAAGATTATAGTGATTCGTCATATCTTTTGACGTCATCACAATTGATCTCCGAATTTAAAGAAAATATTTGTAATCTATGTTGGATTTGATGCTTCGGTGATTAAGGAGATTATGATTCTCTTCGAATTAATACGATAATCCATCTTGATTTCTCTGTCGGGTATTTCACTATGAATCCACCTCCTTCGTTTCCTTACAACTCACACCTTCTATTCTTTCTCCCTCAACTCATATTTTAAAGTATTTGTCAATATGCTTCATCCAGTACTGATTCTCGATATACTCCTCACTTTCATATTTGTCGTTCTTCTTTTTCATCTGCCTCCGGAAGAATCTATTTACTTCTACTATACTCTCGGTTTTATAGTGTTTTTAGTTCTTCCGTGTCTTTATATTGCTATATGCATCGATATATACGGTTTATAATTTTTGGGTCGTTGTTGGGTTTTATATCTTCCCTTATATTTCAAAGCCCCTTCTTTTGTCTTCTATAATCATTGACATCCACAGTTAATGCTCCCTTCTATTTGCTGCGATTTATACTCCAATTTCTATTTTGGAGTTTTGTCCTTTCGTTTCTTCTTCTTGCGATTAAGCAACGTTTGTAATGGTCCAGTATTCACAGATATGAATTTCAGAATGAACATAGTTAATGTTCTAAGAAGGAAATGGTAATGGCACGATCTTGATTTGTTAATTTACCAGAATACCCTGAAAAGACCGAATCATCAAGAAAATATATTCTTGATATTTTTAGAGATTAAATAGAATACAAGAGTCGTGTAACATGGAACATGATGACGGCATGGTCTGTGAATCGTCATGTCCCATTAGAAACTCAGCATGACTTACTGTAATATAATCACGTTGATCAAGTGTCATTATATTATACTAACTCATGCTTCAGTTCCCAACACTACTTCAAAACATTCATAATTTAAACTCAAAAGTTTATAGAATATAGAAACTAATAGTTTCTTATATGATGTGACACTGATAGCGCAAAGAGATAAATGACTTCAGATAAGATTAGTTGTGAAAATATCTTCAGAAATATCGCGGATATTTATAATGAAAGATATGATAATATCTTAGAATTTCTAATATTGATGGATGATGATGAAGATTTGTCTGTAAAGGTTTAGAATAAAGAGTAAGGTATTCGTTAATGACTTTAGCAGGCACTGAATCATTTGGATTCTTTGAAGGCAGATTTAGTCTTTGTGATTTGTCCACAGCCTCCTTCATAGTCTGTTCAATCCGTTTTCCAGTTCCAAACCTTCTCTTTTTCTCAGCTTTTCCACCTTACTATTCTTTGTCATCAAACTTTTTACTGTTAAGATCGTTTACAGTTTTTGATGCTTCATCAGTATTTCGAGAACTAGTTCGCAGTTTAAGGTGTTTTTCAGAAACTTCACATTCAAAGTATATAAGTCCAGAAGATAGACACATATAATTATTGGTGTAGACATGCTGCGAGATTTCAAAATACTGATTGCTAATTTCTGATGATTCATATGGCAATTCTCGTTACAAGATGCAGATGAGTAAATGACGGGATTTTGATAAATATAAAGATTTTTCAGAAAGTCAAAGATCAATGAAGTTGTTAATAAGTTTACTGCTAATGTGGCGAGATATGAAAGGTTCCTCGGTAATAATGATGAAGGGGTAATCATTATAATAAGGCTTATTCGAATGAACAATTGAAGTTGGTTTGCTGGAGCTGTGACAAAATCGTCTATTTTTAGAAGGGATTGAAAAGTTATTTTAGCTAGTAAATGCCAAAAGGTCTGACATGGATACATGTTAAATTATGACTTTGGTTTCAAGAGTTTTTCAGGTACGTAACTGTGGATAACATGTGGTTGGATCATCATCTCGATTGTTCATTATTTGAAGTGTCTTCAGGTATTTCGAAGGGCTTGAACACAGATTATAATCGTTAATATACATACGATGTTCTAACACAGTTTTGAAGTTAAAGTATAGCTTTGAAAGATGTAAGAATCTAAGAGTGATGATATCGTTTATAACTTGAATTGAATTCAGCGATTTCAAAATCAGAATATGTAATTAGATTTTTGAATGAGTATGGTTGTTTTGATTTCTATAAAAGAATGTATATTGTTGTGAAAGTAGGGAGTATAATGGATGATTTGCTGAATCAAATTCGAAGAATGTAACATATTAATTGTGAATTTATATATCTCTCGGGTATTAACTACCCGTTAAAAAAAATGTCACAATTAATATTTTGTACAAAAGAATTTTATTACAGTCTTTATGGAAATATATGTGTATATTTCTTCAGATGTAATATAGATTTAATGAGTTAATATTAAATTAAACTCACTTAATTTATGGTTAAGGCTAGGATAGATAATTTCTAAGCTTTAGAAATTACATAATCGTCGTAGAATGTTTTCCCAATGAAGTTATGAATCAATACTTCATCGTTGTGGTATTCCTTAGTATCTACAGGGCGTATGACGTCGATGCTCATGGGACAGATTGTGAAGTTGAGGTTTGCGATGCGGTTGTTGTTGGTGGTGGTAATGGTACTGTTGGTGTTGCTGATGGTGGTACTGTTTATGCTGCTGGTGTTGCTGCTGGTGTTTGTAACCTTTGCACCATATTCTCCAAAGCCACTACCCGAGCGCGAAGCTCGTTGACTTCTTCTATTACACAGGGGTGATTTTCGGTTCGGACGAGCGGATAAATAAAATCTAGAATTTGGTGTAGTATGTAATCGTGACGAGATACTCTAGAAATAAGAGAGAAAATGGTGTTTCGGATAGGTTCGCCGGTAAGTGCTTCAGGTTCTTCGCCAAGAGGGCAATGTGGTGGATGGAAGGGATCACCTTCTTCTTGTCTCTAATGATTAAGGAGGCTACGGACCCATCCCTAATTCATCCAGAATAGATGATGACTAATTGGTTGATCCATTCCGGTCACACTGCTTTCAGAACTTGAGTGGGATTCCATTTCGGAATCCGAGGGACTTGAACTAATGACGAATTCCATTTCGTACGATTGAATAAAGAATTTTTGGATATGAAATGATTTTCCGGCTATCGGGTGGTATTCTAATTATATAGAGCAAAAGGTTTCGTAGATTACGGAGGAATTTACGGAATATGTCAGGCAAAGTTTACAGTAACAGATACGCTAAGATATGAATTAGCAGATACGCTAAGATATGAATTTTGTCTATACACTATTCATGCAATCAATGCAATAAGATGTGTCTAGACTAAGAATGATAAGCAGGTAATTTCCGACAAGAATGATGAGCAAAACTTTTGAAATGCAGACACGGTCGAAGTCCAGACTCACTAATGCATCCTAACGACTATCAGTTAGACACACTAATGCAGACCTGGTTCGCTAAGACCACCGCTCTGATACCAACTGAAAGGACCCGTTCATATACATTATAAACGATTCACAATAGTTGATTACATCGCGAGGTATTTGACCTCTATATGATACATTTTACAAACATTGCATTCTTTTTTAAAAGACAAACTTTCTTTACAACAAAAATTGACGGTATGCACACCATTTCATAATACATCCAACTATAATTGACTTAATAATAATCTTGATGAACTCAATGACTTGAATGCAACGTCTTTCAAAATATGCCATGAATGACTCCAAGTAATATCCTTAAAATGAGTTAATGCACAGCGGAAGATTTCTTTAATACCTGAGAATAAACATGCTTTAAAGTGTCAACCAAAAGGTTGGTGAGTTCATAGGTTTATCATAAAAATCATTTCAATATATTAATAGACCACAAGATTTCCGTTTATAAATATATGTACACTCGCAAGTGTATAAAATTATTCTATAAGTTGTAGGCACCCGGTAACAAGTCTTAACGTTCATGTTTTACCCTCTGAAGTACACCAGATCAGGTGTGTTTAAAATAACCTCGAAGTACTAAAGCATCCCATAGTCAGAATGGGGTTTGTCAGGCCCAATAGATCTATCTTTAGGATTCGCGCCTACCGTACATAGACAAGTAGTTTAATGTTACCAAGCTAAGGGTATATTTCTGGTTTAAACCCACATAGAATTAGTTTTAGTACTTGTGCCTATTTCGTAAAACATTTATAAAAACAGCGCATGTATTCTCAGTCCCAAAAATATATATAAAAGGGAGCAAATGAAACTCACCATACTGTATTTCGTAGTAAAAATACATATAACGTCATTTAACAAGTGCAAGGTTGGCCTCGGATTCACGAACCTATATTAATTATATATATTTATATGTTGGTCAATATTTGTCTAACAATTTTTGGTCAAGTCATAGTGTACCACAATCCTAATGCTCGAGACTAATATGCAAAAGTCAACAAAAGTCAACTTGACCCAAAATGACTTCTAAAATTTATACGTGTTTATTATATAACTTAACTATAGTCGTTTTATATATTTAAATATATTTATTAGATTTTATAATAATAAAAGTCATTTATTAATAAAAATTTATATTAACGTTTATATATGATAAAATATACTTTTATATATCTTAAGTAGTAAAATTTATAAAGTTCACTTAATATCTTAAAACTATAGTGGTAACTATTATTAATGTAATTATATTACGCGTGGTGAAAAATATCTTTGTATCCCCTATTTATTTGATAAAATAATATTGATCATAATAATAATAAGTAAAAGTTGTATTATTTTGTAATAATAATTATTATTATTCTATAAAAAAATAACAATATTTATATTTACTAAAAATGTTATTATGATAAAATGATAATACTAACATAATAGTAATAATGATATTTTATAATAACAATGATATTTCTATTAAAATAATAACGACGATAGTAATAATAATCATTTTAACAATAATACTAAAATTCGGTTGACTATAACTTCAAATCCGTTCATCGAAACCATTCGATATCTAAATAAAAAGTTCTTAATTTTTCGCTAGCTTTCCAATGACATGCATATCAAATACCCTATCTCAGTAGCATATGTATCTAATTCAGGATTCAACAAACCTATCTAAGGACAATATCGAATGTACAAGCATGCATAATCCTATATACTCGAGCACTAGTCAGGGATACACTATTGATATATAAAAGTTAAGTTATGAGTGCTCACGTACCAATATTGAGATTCAATATTGCAGGAAAGTACGTAGACGCAACGGAGATGATAAACACTAGATTGACCTCACGAGCATACCCATGAACCATACCCATCACTTCCATAGCTATAACCCATAATTTCCTTAGCTTCGACTCATTCAAAAAAACTATTTTGAAATCACTCGGACATCACTCCGTCGTAATATTTTATGTATACTAATAATATCTTGAAATAATACAGAGCAAATATATATTATATATATATATATATATATATATATATATATATATATATATATATATATATATATATATATATATATATATATGTGTAAATCGATTGAGAGAGTTTAGAGAAATATATTTTCAAGTTTTTATGAAATAATGAAACATATTGAATTCTATTTATAATAGATTTTTGAATTATTAAAGTGAATTATTAAAGTGTGAATTATTAAAGTGAATTATTGAAGTATGAATTATTAAAGTGAATTATTAAAGTATGAATTATTAAAGTGAATTATTAAAGTATGAATTATTAAAGTGAATTATTAAAGTATGAATTATTAAAGTGAATTATTAAAGTATGAATTATTAAAGTTAAAGTAAAGTAAAAGTAAAGTAAAGGTAAAGTTAAAGTATAGTAAAAGTATAAAAACTATATATGTATAATACGCGTATAAATATATATAATATTAATTTAAATCGTTATATATATTTAATGAAATAAAATATAAATATCGTTATATTTATTATACTGGTTAAGTAGTGAGTTGTCAAAAGTGATTCTAGATATTTATAAAAGTTTAATAATAAAGTTTTTTTTTAAACTGAAAACGTTTTTGTATGTTTGAAAATAGATTAATAGAATATTATGGAAACCAATTCTCCACTAGCTTTTGTCTAACTTTCGTAAATGACACTTTTTATTTTTATTTATAAATAGCTTTACAAATTATTCCGAATATCGTTAAGAGGAATAGATTTCTCAAATCATAGTGGACCTCTCAACAGAGACTTGTAATCATAATTCAATGTTTCTGATAATTCAATCATTTAATATATTTTTTTAATTTCGTCGATAATCATATTGAAACAAATACGTTCATATAAAGCATTATACTTTTAAATACTTTGTTGACATTTTCAATTTATAACATATACACATATACATACATATTCATATATGTTCATTTAATGGTTCGTGAATCATTGGAATTTGGTCGAGGTTTAAATGAATGTATAAACATAGTTTAAAATCCTTGAGATTTAACTTAACAAACATTGCTTATCGTGTCAAAATAATATAAAGATAAAGTTTAAATTTAGTCGGAAATTTCCGGGTCGTCACAAGAGAGCTAGAGAGATGTCGGGTGGAGGTGTATGGTAATTGTTGATGGTGGTGTTCTTCGGCCAATATGACGTTTCCTGTTCGGTTTAGTTTGCAAAATAGAAGTTCATAGCAGCAGACCTAAAACAATAACAATTTACAAGTTATTGATGTTGTGATGTTCGATCATCTGCACGGAATAAGAAAATGGAATTTAGGAAGTGAAATGGATGTTTGGTGATGTAAATGGTTTGTGATGGTTGAGATAATATGCCTCTACATATATATATTATATATATATAATGGTAGTTTAGTTGATTGTGGCTAATCATATAGAAAGCAAGTGATACATAATATCAAACGTGCAATTTATCATGAATTAATAAAATAAGAATTAAAAGCCTCAAAACTTGTTGACACTAGTTCACGGGTAAATAGAAAAATATAACAAATTGATTGTGATTTATCAATCTGCACTAGTGTTTAATTATATTTATGTATTATATATATTACAAGATATTGTTTGGTTGGAGATTGAACAAGGAGTTGAGGCGTGTTAGAAAATATCCATATACCTGTGCATGTTTTATAATACATTTGTATATTAGAATGAATGATTGGTGTTGGACTTTTGGGTTGAGCAAGGCAAAAGAAAAATAATAATACGGGTTAAGTTGATTGATAAATAGTTGATTGATTAAATAATATAGTAGTAATAATAGAAGGTGGACAGGATATAAGTTTGTCTTTGTGTGTTTCTTGGTGAAAGGCAAAACATGAATATATCTCATGTAAACTTCTCTTATTTTTTATTACAATGTATTTTATTTTACATATTTATTTATAACAATAAATGTATATAATAGTTTATTAATGTTCATGTTATTATATATATTATATATATATTTATATATACACATATTTATATATATCCACATGTTTACAATCAATGGTTCGTGAATCATCGGGAATAGTTGAAGGTCGCATGAATATATGAAAAATAGTTCAAACTTTTTTTTTAAGATTTCAACATTACAGACTCTGCTTATCGTGTCGGAAACATATAAAGATTAGTTTAAATTTGGTCGAAATTCCCGGGTCGTCACACAACCAATCATCCATCCCCAATTCATCTGATGGGTTCGTAGTCGACTTAACCGATGGAGACGAGAAGAAGGCGATCCCTTCCACCCACCAACCTGCACTCTTGGCGAAGAACCTGAAGCATTCACCGGCGAACCAATCCGAAACACTATTTTCGCCCTCATTACCCGAATATCTCGCCATGATTATATACTATCTCAAATTCAAAACCTTATTCATCCACTCGTTACGACTGACAATCATCCCGTAATAATATAAGAAGTCAACGAACTTCGCGCCTGAGGTGTAGCCTTGGAAAATATGGTGCAAAACATACCAGCTTCAACAACATCACCGGCACCAACAGTACCATCAGTAACAGCACCCGTACCATCAATAACACACGCCTCAACATCTCATTCTGTACATCGATTATAATCATCAATCTACGTATCGTTCTACATTATTTATCTTAGTTCGACATGATGATTATGTTTTAGAGATTATGTACTCTATTTATAACCGAAAAGCAAATGAGTTTAATGTTATATTAACTCATTAAATCCATAATTACATCTGAAGAAAATATATATGTATATATGTTTTCATAAAGATTATAATTAAAAATTCTTTTGTACAAACTGTTAATGGTGAAAATATTTTAACGGGTAGGTAATACCTGAGGAATATTTAGATTTCACATTAATAAGTTACACTGTACATTCTTCGAATTTGATTCAACGGTCATTTACTATCCTACTTACATCTCCAGATATACGAATCCGTTCACCACAGAATAACCATTTTCATTCAATTTCATATTTGGATTTTGACCTATCAGAATCCAACAAGTGGCATAATGAAGAAAACATTGGACAAAATAAAATTTGTTAGAAACAAACAAATTAACTATGAGAAATTTTGTTAAGAATCCACGCTAACTGTTCCTAGCTAACTGTTAATTCCGTATTACATTTAATTTTATCTCAACTTATTTATCGCAATTTAATTATCGCAATTTACATTCTCGCAATTTACATTCTCGCAATTTTATTTATCGTTATTTAATTTTTGTTATTTATTTTACGCACTTTAAATATCGGGAAACGTATACAAGGTTTTGACATATCATATCGACGCATTTATATTTATTATTTGGAATAACCATAGACACTCTATATGCAGTAATGAACGAGTTCTCTATACAGGGTTGAGGTTGATTCTACAATAATATATATAATTTGAGTTGTGATCGAGTCTGAGACATGTACACGGGTCACGATACGTATTAATTAATTCAAATATTATATATTAAACTACATATGAATTATTGGACTGTCAACTATGGACTATCGACTATGGACTAATAACATTGGACAATTAAAATGAATTAAAATATTGATTATAATATATGAAACTAAACAATTCTTCAAGTTTGCCACTTGATTTCATCTTAAACCTCATTCGTATCTTGACGATTCCAATCTGCATTCAAACATTTCATAATTCTTGGAAACACCTCAATCGAGAGGATGAACCAACCACACTTCATCTACGGAAGAAAAGATGGATGCATATAATTATGCACCTGAAAACACTCGGAACCTGAGTAAACGTTTAACACGTATCTGTGCTAGATCTTTTGGCATTGTTATTACCGAAAATAACTTTGCAATCCCTTTCCAAATTAGTCAATTTTGTCACAGGTCCAACAAGTCAACTTCGATTTTTTTCACTCGGATTAGCTTATTATAAACCTGATATATAAATTGTCTTTCATCATCGATACCGGGAAACCGTTTATATCTCATCACATTAGCAGTAAATTTACAAAAAAAAAAAAAATCCGTTGATCTTTGACTTTCCGAAAAATTACTATATTCAGTGAAACCCTATCATTTGCTCATTTACATCTTATAACGAGAAATACTATATCAACTACCGGGAATTAGCAATCAGTATTTTGAAATATTGCAGCATGTCTACATCAACAGTTATAAGTATACATATAATCCTTATCTCTTAGAATTATGATTTTCCACTCTGAAATTTTGAAAGGCACCCAGTCTACAAATCAATACTCCAAATTCTGAAAAAGCTGAATACAGCAGCAAAAACTGTACACGACTGATGTGTCAAGACGTAACCTTTAAAATGTAGACAATATGCTTAATAATTAACACATAATACAGGCAACTAAACCCGATCATGCAGTAACTAGCAAGTAAATGACCAGTTCGATCCACAGGGAGATGTTTGTTTTAAGGACCTTAAACGATTAATTATTCTAAAGAAGGAGTTTTAATTGTAGAATTGTTAAGTAACAAACAGGAAATAAAATGAGATAAATAACAAGGATGAGAAGGCGGTGTTTACTTCAATGCTTGACAAATGATAGGTAATTGTTCTTTTGTACTTAAACCCGTTATTTTGTAGTTACAAGTAAATGGTTCATATCAATCTCACAATATCTATAAACCGAGAACTATAAACTTAGTAAATTCACATAAACCTTGTCATTAGTTCTTCTTTACCTATGTTTAATCAATAAGACTCTTCCTTGGTTGAATTCACATAAAACCTAGTTTATTAAGATCACTCTAAATAAACTACACTATTGTAAAATCTAGTTACCATTCAATTACCATCCTACACTCACATGTAGATGTCTAAATCACTAGGTGTTGAAGTACTAGCCATGAACATTGATAAACTCACATAAACCAATTCATAACTTGTATAATTGAACTAGAGTAAATGGATACTTACAACAATGGATCTATGGAAGAACATAATTGATTTAGATTAATTAGATTAATTAGACCCAACCCGATTAAACTCACGTAAAACCTAAATTACAACAATCACTTGAGGTAAATTCATGACTATGTAGTTATAGTACTTATTCAATTACCGATCTAAACATATAGCAAATTCATCAATTAAGTATATGTTTACCCGTCTAGATTACTAAAAGTATTGAAGCATAGATTGTGTTCCTAGTGTCACATGTAGTTAACAATCTATGTAATTGAAGAAAAGTACCAAACTAGCATAACTATGGTTCTTTTGGTTGGACATGGTAATTTAATCAATCAAACATCATATTAACTTAAATAACATTAAAAGATAAAACAATCCCAAACCATAAATCTTACATTAAAGTAAACACACAAGACTTTAGCTAATCATAATAATGAAGGTTACAACGATACAATCGAAACAATAGGAATTCATAATCTTATCACTAAAATAAATGAAACCGAGAGTACCTATCGTAGCGTATGATCCCTTCTTCAATCTTGATGCTCAAAAGGGTGAAGAACCCTTTAGAATGGCTGGGGAAACCCCCCTTCTCGGACTACTACTGATCTATATTGTGGTGTATGTTTAGAATGAGTTTAGACCCTTTAAATAGCAAGAAAAGTAGGTATTTCAGCCTCCGATGCGCCGCATCTCTTTGTGATGCACCGCATCACCTTATCACCTACCACCCAGCTCACGTACAGGTCATTTCTAGCTCATTTTTGATGTTTTATACCCAGATGCGCTGCATCTAAAAGAGATGCGCCGCATCTGACCTTACTGATGCGTCGTATGCCTCTGAAACGCCGCATTTAATACTTTCGAACAAGAAAACTGCACAGATGCACCGCATCCCTTGCAGATGCGCCGCATCCCTTGATTTAAATGAGCAAATGTCTAAATGAAAGTTGTAGTGCTCTGAGTTACGGACGTCTGGGCTCCGGATTCACCTTTTTTCGAGTCCGTATGACCAAGTTATGGCCAAAACGGTGCAGGTGCCCAGAATCTTCTAAAATCAGCAATGTTTTCGATAAATCTTTGCTTCAACACTCACAACGGATTATACACACATTTTAACTTATTACAATACACAAGTACAACAATTACATACAAAGTGATACAAAATCGGATAGAAATAACGACAACAAATATGTATAATTTTGGCGTTATCAACGACCTTAACCGTCGAAGGTATAAAGATAAATAATAGTATGTTGGCAAAGCTCAGAAAAGTTGGAACTGGAAACCGGATTGAGAAAATCATGAAGGAGACTCTGAACAAATTCCAAGGACTAAACTTGTACATAAAGAATCCTGATGATTCTGCTTCTGATGAAATCTTTAGCAAATACCTTACTCCTTAATCACTCTACATCATCGTGAATAAATTTCTTCATCATAATTTGATTCTGAAATCCTAAGATATCATCGTACCTTTCTTTATTAATATCCTCAATATTTCTGAAGATATCTTCAGAAATATTCTCGTCCGATATTAATTAACTCTCCGCATTTTTTGTAATACATCATAAAGGAAACTGTTTAGTTTCTAAATTCTGCAAACCTTTGAATTTAAAATATGAATGTTTTTGAAGTAGTGTTGGGAACTGATGCATGAGTTAGTATAATATAATGACACTTGATCAACGTGATTATATTACAGTAAGTTATGCTGAGTTTCTAAATGGAACGTGATGATTCACAGATCATAACGTCATCATGAGCCATGTTACATAACTCTTTCATTCTGCTTAACTTCTGAACATATCAAGAAAGTATATTCTTGATAGTTCTATTCTCAGTGATTCTGGTAAGTTGACAAATCAAATCGTGCTACTATTTTCTTTCTTGCTTAGAACATTATATTCATTCGAAACTCTATATATATGAATTCTGGAGCATTGTTCACTTGACTTGGAGTCGGGAAGAGAAAACAAGAACATGGAGCTCCGAAAAATAAAGGAAAATATAAAGTCGATCCCAAACACAGGAATTACAAACCGTATATATCAATGTTTATCGCAACATAAAGACACGGAAGAATTAAAAACATTATAATCCCAAGGGCGAAGTAGAAGAAAATAGATTTCTCCGGTGGTAATTGGAAAAAGAGAATGATTGTTGCGATAGTGAGGATAAGAACAAGAATCAGAACTGGATTAAGCATTTTCACAATCTTTTGGATATATGAATTAAGAAAGAAAGTACAGGATTGGTGAGAATAATGGAACAGAAAAGCTTAATTCATAATGGAAAAATCAGACACTGTAATTGAGGCAGATTATCGTATTTAATTATAGAGATCTTAATTTCCTTACTTGCCGAAGAATCAAATCTTTTAGATTTTGAAGATTTTCTTTAATCCCTTGAATTCCGGAATTCAACTAAGGCAACGTCAAAAGTTAAGACGTGCCTTATTTTCTAAATTCAACCATGACTAGTCAAAAGTTAGGATGAAACTTGTCTTTCTCATTTCACTCCTTTGTGATCGTTTCATTCGTACTCTTTGAATAATCAAATTGTTTTATCTATATTTAGCAATGTTGATGAAACTCTAAATCTCAGCTCGTATGTGTCATGAAAACATATTTATTGTTAACCATGACCACCTCACTCAAATTTCGGGACGAAATTTCTTTAACGGGTAGGTACTATGACGACCTGGGAATTTCCGACCAAATTTAAACTTAATCTTTATATAAGTTCAACAAGATAAGCAGAGTCTGTAATGTTGAGTCTCAAAAATTTTGAACAAATTACATAGATGCTTTTATACCTTGACTATTCTCGACGATTCACGAACAATTATTTGTAAATAATATGTATATATATATATACACATATATGAATATATATCTATGATTCTTAAACATAAATAATATTATATGTATATTATAATATATATATATATATATATATATATATATATATATATATATATATATATATATATATATATATATATATATATATATATATATATATATATATATATATATATAAAATGAATAACTATTAAATATTGAATATATGCTATCACAGATTATTAAAAATCACATAGTTAAAAATATGTAATTATAATATATTAAATTGAAAGTATAAGTCAAAATAAATGGTATAGTAATATTATTATTATTTTCAATATTAATATCAAAGTTAGTATTATATATATATATACATATATATAATGTAAATATTAAATATTCAGTACATATTATTATTATACAATATAGTATATTACAAAGATATTAAACTTATTTATAAATTAAAAATATAGTACTATAGTAATATTATTATCACTTTTAATAATTACAACATATAGATATAAAATTTGATATATATAAATATAATTATCAATATTATCATTACTAATATAATTAGTATTATTAATATTATCATTAATAATATTATTGTTGTTATTATTATTATTTTCACTAATATTATTATTGTGACTTATTATAAATATTATTACCCCTATTATTAATTTTATTATTATATTATTATTATTTATACCTGGATTATTATTAATATAATTATTAAATATTAATAATAATTATATAAATTATATAAACTTGATTAAAGGTACGAATAAATTACACTAGTTATCAAACTGTATTAAATTGAAGCTCCTGTATCTGATTTAGCTACAAAACAAAACCAATTACAGAAACATACAAATTCTGTTAGAAATTGCTATCGTCCCTTTATTTTTTTATTAATTCACGTACAATTTAAAGCTTATCTAATAATCGATCAAAAGCAGATACAAATTAGGAGTTCCCGATTTCTTTTATTATCATTATCAGGTACCAATCACAAACACCCTCAATGCTGTTTTAAAAAAAAATGAATTAAAGAGGAACAGGTTTAGTTCCTGCTCTGTCCACGTCCATTTTTTAAAAAAAAAATACGAATTCAAACTTATTTCAAATTGTGTTAATGCCGTTCAGTTTGAAATCCTGTGTTCAAATTATCTGGAAAGAATCAAGTTCCAATTTTTGATATTGAAGTCGAATTTTCAAGTCAAACTTAGTTCTTAAAAAGTCAACAGTTTTGTTCATTATAAAATTCGAAGTCTAGTCGGTGTTTCAGGTTCAATTGATGGTTCAAACAGATTCTAAGAAGGATTGTAAACATTTTTCATGTAGAAAGTTTGGTCGATAACAGTCTCAAATCCAATATCACGATTGGAGTTCTTTTTTTATTTTTTATTTTTTATTTTTTTTAAACTGTGTTTATTACTTTTTGTTTCTGTTTGAATTAATCTCTATCACCACTGGTAAACTTTTATAGTACATTTGAAAACCCCTAATTCATTCATTTAAATAACTGATAACAAAATACCTGGTCTAGTCGAAATTGATTTTGGGAAGAAGAAGGTGAAAACAGAATACGATTTATTTTAATTAGGTTGGGATTTAAATCAGAAAATCAGGAATGGCTCGATGGTTAGGACTGTTTGCGCGTTTTCAAGAGGTCTCAGGTTCAATCCTCGCTTGGGGCAGTTTTTCTTGTTAAAGGGTTTTTTTAAGGTAGTTTTCATTTACAATTTTAATATAATAATTATTATTCTTATTATTGTTATTATTATTATTATTCATTATTATGAATATTATAAGTAATAATATTATTATTAATAGCATAAATATAAGTAGTGTAATTATTATTATTATTATTATTATTATTATTATTATTATTATTATTATTATTATTATTATTATTATTATCATCATCATCATCATCATCATCATCATTAATATTGTTGTTGAATTGTTATTGTTATTATTGTTATTATTAAAGTTATAATCATTATTATTATTATTATCGTAAGTATTATAATCGTAATAAGTATTAACAATATTATTAGTACTAGCAATCTTATCATTTTAAGTATTATTATGATTGTTATCATTAGTCTTATTAATAACATTACTAGTATTATTATTATCAAGAACTATTATTATCATTCTTGTTATTAGTATGATCATAATTAATAAGGTTATTATTATTATTGTTAATAAGTCATTGTTATCGAAACTATCGTTTTAACAAATAGATATCTTGTACATATATTACATATACTAGGATTATATTAATATTTCATACAAATATATAACACAAATATTAATATTACATATATAAGAATTTTTATATAACAAACTAATGACACTTTAATTATAATACTAATCATATATAAATATATATATGTATGTAGATATATTAACATAACTAAATGTATAGATATTAATCACTCTAAATATGTATATATAAAATAGATATATATATATATATATATATATATATATATTTTGACGACCCGGGAATTTCTGACCAAAATTAAACTTAATCTTTATATGATTTCGATACGATAAGCAAAGTATGTATTGTTGAGTCTAGAAAATTTTGAAATGATATTCATATATTCAATTGACCTTCGACTTCTCTCGATGATTCACGGACAATTAATTGTAAATAGATATATGTGTATGTATATATAAATAATAATTCAAAATATAATTTGAAGTATTATATGATGTTGTTATTAAAAATTAATAAAATAAAAATAGGATATTATAATAACTATTATTTAAATATATCTATATATATAAATTAAGTATTTTAAAAATAAATATTAAATGATTGTAATACTCGTTTGATGTTCCGATTGATATTAAACAAGTTAAATTCAAACTATTGTAATTTAGAAATAAATGGTGATCCGAAAACAAGTTAAACGATTTATAGTTTTGTTAAAAATATAATTAGAATCTATTTGATTAATTTTAACATTTAGTATTTTTACTTGGGGTTGGGAGCTCATAATTAATTTAATTTTTATTTAAATAATTGTATATAATTAATAACCAATTTTACACCCTAAAAGACTGAAATAAATAAGGTTATTTAATTTAAAATTTTAGAATTTTTCTGAGAACTTTTATCCGCCACTAAGTTATCAACGGACACGATACACTATCCGAAAAACTGTCGGTAGAATAATTCTGAATTAAAGGCTACTAGTAATTCTTTTTACACGTTTGATTAACAAATATTAATATTCATATAGTAAGTTGCTTTTCCTTCCCACTTGTTCCAATCCTTCCGTAAATAATGTCTTTATTGATTAGTGAGGGCATATTTATATTATATATGTTACTATGTGGTAGTACTACTTTATGTAATTATATATATTATAAATTATATATATATATATATATATATATATATATATATATATATATATATATATATATATATATATTTTATAGGATAGGATATATCATATGGGGAGAGAAGATCAGGAAACCAAGATACTTTGTTTCTAGTTCGAGTAACATGAAGCTTATCACCATAACTACTAACCATTTTCATCACCACCACAACCACGGTGACCACCCCAACATCGCTACCCTACACCATAAACAACCACCGTCGGCCACCTCACTCTTGGACAACCAAAAATCGCCACCATAGCCCATCACCTTCAACTCACCAGCCACCACCTTCCACCATCAAACTACCTTCAATAATTTTTCTGTTTCTTGTTCTTTATGTCATTCAAAAACCACCAAACAACCAACTGCAGGTGTATACTTCCTGCTCGCTGTTAAGGGGGAACAAGACCACCACCAAACACCTATCTATCTCTCTTACTATTTTCCTGTTTCAGACGACAAACAACTATCAAACCCATCATCGAGTAAGCCCTTATTGCAGCTCCTGTTTTTTTTTTTGTTCAATGGCCACTCAATGAAACCACCACCAAGTTGAACACCTTCAACACATCATCCACGACTAATGGCTAATATTATTCTTATGTTTTGATCACCATCAACAACTAATCGAACGAATGTTAGATGTGAACTCAGCTCAACTCATCAACTTATTCAAATGACCACGAAGATGAAACCCATTTGTTCGAGACTTTGTTATGATTCAATTACTAATACTACTTGGGTTGCTATTAGTCACGAACAAACCCAAACCACTTCATCTTCATTATCGAACCACCACCTTGCAAACCACCTCCTGTTTCCCTGGTTCAATTTGCAGCAAAACACAAATCATACACTTAGTCACACTACTATTGTTACAACAATAATAGTGATGTACGAGGGAGTGTTGATGATAAGCAAAGATGAATGATGTTGTCGGTCTAAAAAGAAAAGGAGGATGAAGAGTGTTAATAAACTTCTCCTATTTTAATCATTAACCACACACACCGACGTTTTTATTTCTTTCCGTTTGAGGCTAGCATATAACCCCACCAATCATCTATTTAATTGTTTGATATTGCTCGATATAATTACTTCATGTATGTTGAACTCCATTATGGACCGATATCTAATTGGGCTTGTGTAATTTGCTGTTGGGCCGTGAGTATTATAACAGTTGGGCCGATATCCTTCTCCCTCTAGTGGGCCGAATATAAATGAAATGGGAATTAAGCCATCGATTATCATTTCTGTTTTCCTATCCGATGTCAACACAAACCTTAGTTAGATTATAGATGGTATTGATGATGATCTTATGATCATGGTTAATGATGATGTTATTAGATGATAATCGTTATGATTATGATATTATGGCGAGTATGAAAAAGATGATAATCATAAACCGAACCTATTACTTCCTGGGATCGAATTCTAGCTACTGTAGTAGCTTCCATTATTGTTTGGTGATTGGGCGAGCGTCGGGTTAGCGGGATGTCGTGGGTTCGAGCCCGGGAAGTGGCATTTCTGTTTAAATAATTAGTTATTTAAAGGTTGTATTCTACTATTATTATTATTATTATTATTATTATTATTATTATTATTATTATTATTATTATTATTATTATTATTATTATTATTATTATTATTATAATTATAAATGTGTTAAGATTATAACTTAATTAAGAATATAAAATTTGTACAATAATGGTGTTGATTATGATAAAAAGAGTTAGGGATATAAAAATTTAATATGTTTATTAATACGTTTAGAATACAAGTATAAAATAATTATGATTAAGCCTAAGGATATAGTCATTATATATATATATATATATATATATATATATATATATATATATATATATATATATATATATATATATATATATATATATATATATATATATATATATATATGTGAAAGTATTATCGTTATTATTAATATATCATTATTAATATCAATATTATTATTATTATTATAATTATTATCATAAAATAAGTATCATTATTATTATTACTCTACATATCAACAATATTGTTAAAACAAATAAAGGTTATTTTATAACTATTACAAATACTATAATACTGCAAATATCAAAATTTTCTTAAAAATACATATTTTTATATTTGTAATATATTATGACAAACATTAATTAGATTTATAATATCATATATATAATTAACTATATATTACCTATACATACTAATATAATATGTATAATAATATATAGCAAGAATATCAAAATAATTATATGTATATATATAAATTTAATACATTATATTAAATATAAAACATTAATATTTAATAATAACTAAAATTGTAATATACTATAATAAAAGATAAATTATAAAATATAATAGTTAAAATATATTAATAAGTATTAATATTAAAAACTTCTTTTAAAAACTTAATAAATGATATTAATAAATATATATAAAGTGTAAGATTTCTATAACTATTTTACAACTATAAATATTAATATATATAAACTTGGTCGATTACAATTATATGTTTTAATATATATATAAATGATATAGGTTCGTGAATCCGAGGCCAACCCTGCATTGTTAAGTATCGTTGTATGAATATTTTTACTACAAAATATTCTATTGTGAGTTTCATTAATCCCTTTTTAAATGCTTTTGCAATATATATTTTTGGGACTGAGAATACATGCGCTGCTTTTATAAATGATTTACAAAATAGACACAAGTATGTGAAACTACATTCTATGGTTGAATGATCGAAATTGAAAATGCCCCTTTTTATTAAGTCTGGTAATCTAAGAATTTGGGAACAGACACCCTAATTGACGCGAACTCTAAAGATAGATCTATCGGGCCCAACAAGCCCCATCCAAAGTACCGGATGCTTTAGTACTTCGAAATTTATATCATGTCCAAAGGAGGATCCCGGAATGATGGGGATATTCTTATATGCATATTGTGAATGTCGGTTACCAGGTGTTCAATCCATATGAATGATATTTTTGTCTCTATGCATGGGACGTATGTTTATGAGAAATGGAAATATGAAATGAAAGGCCCCGTTCATATACATTATAAACGATTCACAATAGTTGATTACATCGCGAGGTATTTGACCTCTATATGATACGTTTTACAAACATTGCATTCGTTTTTAAAAGACAAACTTTCTTTACATCAAAAATTGACGACATGCATACCATTTCATATTACATCCAACTATAATTGACTTAATATTAATCTTGATGAACCCAACGACTCGAATGCAACGTCTTTCAAAGTATGTCATGAATGACTCCAGGTAATATCCTTAAAATGACCTAATGCACAGTGGAAGATTTCTTTAATACCTGAGAATAAACATGCTTTAAAGTGTCAACCAAAAGGTTGGTGAGTTCATAGGTTTATCATAACAATCATTTCAATATATTAATAGACCACAAGATTTCCGTTTATAAATATATGTACACTCGCAAGTGTATAAAAGTATTCTATAAGTTGTAGGCACCTGGTAACAAGCCTTAACGTTCATGTTTTACCCTCTGAAGTACACCAGATCAGGTGTGTTTAAAATAACCTCGAAGTACTAAAGCATCCCATAGTCAGGATGGGGTTTGTCAGGCCCAATAGATCTATCTTTAGGATTCGCGCCTACCGTACATAGACAAGTAGTTTAATGTTACCAAGCTAAGGGTATATTTCTGGTTTAAACTCACGTAGAATTAGTTTTAGTACTTGTGCCTATTTCGTAAAACATTTATAAAAACAGCGCATGTATTCTCAGTCCCAAAAATATATATAAAAGGGAGCAAATGAAACTCACAATACTGTATTTCGTAGCAATTATGTATATGACGGCACTGAAAATGATAAACGTTAGGTTGACCTCACGAGCAATACCCTCGATCAATACCCATAACCTCCATAGCTATAACCCATAATTTCCTTAGCTCTATCCCATTTGAAAACTTATTTTGAAATCGTCCGAGTATAACTCCGTCGTAGTATTTTATGTATACTAATAATATCTTGAAATAATACAAAAAAATATATATATGTAATTCGATTGAGAGAGTTTAGAGAAATATATTTTCAAGTTTCTATGAAATAATGAAACCTATTGAATTCTATTTATAATAGATTTTTGAATTATTAAAGTGAATTATTAAAGTATGAATTATTAAAGTGAATTATTAAAGTATGAATTATTAAAGTGAATTATTAAAGTGAATTATTAAAGTATGAATTATTAAAGTGAATTATTAAAGTGAATTATTAAAGTATGAATTATTAAAGTGAATTATTAAAGTATGAATTATTAGAGTATGAATTATTAAAGTGAATTATTAAAATATGAATTATTAAAGTATGAATTATTAAAGTTAAAGTAAAATAAAAGTAAAGTAAAGGTAAAGTTAAAGTATAGTAAAAGTATAAAACTATATACGTATAATACGCGTATAAATATATATAATATTAATTTAAATCGTTATATATATTTAATAAAATAAAATATAAATATCGTTATCTTTATCATACTGGTTAAGTAATGAGTTGTCAAAAGTGGTTCTAGATATTTATAAAAGATATATACGTTTTAATAATAAAGTTCTTTTTAAACTGACAACGTTTTTTGTACTTTTGAAACTAAATCAAATAAATATGATAATTTTGTTTTCCAAAACTAAATATATTTAAGAATCATTTTGTTAAAAGGTTAAAATAATGGAAATCGTTATACCACAAAACATTTTAGAAAAGTAGAATTATATATATTCATAATAGGTTTCAAGTTTTTAAATTACAGTCTGTTGGTGAAGCATGGGATAAAGTCCAAAGGTTAAATAAACGTATGAAATCATCTTAATGAAAAATGTCGAGTTACTTAACTTGTCGATATCCAACATCTAAGTTATTTACACTCCACGTTCTTATTTTCATATTAAATAAAATGAAAGTTAACATAGTTATCTTATCAAGGTCATGAGGAAAATATTATAAAACATGCCTTGGAAATTAAACAGAAATTTCCACTAACCCTTGTCTAGTTCCCGTTAATTGACACATTTGTTCTTATTTATAAATCACTTTACCATTTTCCGAATGTTGTCAAAAAGAATAGATTTCTTAAATTACAGTGGACCTCATAACATAGGCCCGTAATCATATCATAATGTATCTGATAATTTAATCATTTGATATTATCTCTTAATTCTGTCGATAAATATATCGAAACAAATACGTTCATGTAAAGTATCATATATCTAATACTTTGTTAATGTTTTCAGTTAATATTATATATTATATATACATATCTATATACTCATAATTGTTCGTGAATCGTCGAACACGGTCAAAGGGTAATTGATTACATGAATGTAGTTCCAAACTTTTTGAGATTCAACATTACAAATTCTGCTTATCGTGTCAGAAACATATAAAGGTTAAGTTTAAATTTGGTCGGAAATTTTCGGGTCGTCACAGTACCTACCCGTTAAAGAAATTTCGTCCCGAAATTTGATCGAGGTCGTCATGGCTAACAATAAGAATGTTATTATGACGAATATAAGTTGATTCATAGGGTTTTATCATGATTGAGAAATATGGATAAAATAATTCGATTACTCGAAACGTATGAGTGAAGCTATCGTAAAAGAGTGAAATGAGAAAATAGGGATTCGTCTTATCTTTTGACGTCATCACGGTTGATCTCCGGATTAAAGAAAATCTTTGTAATCTATATAGGATTTGATTCTTCGATGATTAAGGAAATTATGATCCTCTTCGATTTAATGCGATGATTCATCTCGATTTTTCTGTCGGATATTTCACTATAAATCTACCTCCTTCGTTTCCTTTTAATTCACACCTTCTATTCTTTCTCCCTCAATTCTTACTTTAAAATTATTCGTCAATATGCTTCATCCAGTGCTGATTCTCGATATACTCCTCACTTTCATATCTGTCGTTCTTCTTTTTCATCTACCTCCGGAAGAATCTATTTACTTCTACTATACTCTTAGTTTTATAGTGTTTTTTTTGTTCTCCCGTGTCTTTATATTGCTATATGCATCAATATATACGGTTTATAATTTCTGCGTTGTTGTTGGGTTTTATATCTTCCCTTATATTTCGATGTCCCTGCTTCTGTCTTCTATAATCATTGTCATCCCCAATTAATGCTCTCTTTTATTTGCTGCGATTTATACCCCAATTTCTATTTCGTAGTTTTGTCCTTTCGTTTCTTCTTCTTGCGATTAAGCACCGCTTGTAATGGTCCAGAATTCGCATATATGAATTTCGGAATGAACATTGTTAATGTGAAGACCCGGAAATTTCCAACTAAATTTAAACTTTATCTTTATATTATTCTGACACGATAAGCAATGTTTGTTAAGTTAAATCTCAAGGATTTTAAACTATGTTTATACATTCATTTAAACCTCGACCAAATTCCAATGATTCACGAACCATTAAATGAACATATATGAATATGTATGTATATGTGTATATGTTACAAATTGAAAATGTCAACAAAGTATTTAAAAGTATAATGCTTTATATGAATGTATTTGTTTCAATATGATTATCGACGAAATTAAAAAATATATATATATATATATATATTAAATGATTGAATTATCAGAAATATTGAATTATGATTACAAGTCTCTGTTGAGAGGTCCACTATGATTTGAGAAATCTATTCCTCTTAACGATATTCGGAATAATTTGTAAAGCTATTTATAAATAAAAATAAAAAGTGTCATTTACGAAAGTTAGACAAAAGCTATTGGAGAATTGGTTTCCATAATATTCTATTAATCTATTTTCAAACGTACAAAAACGTTTTCAGTTTAAAAAGAACTTTATTATTAAAAAGTATATAACTTTTATAAATATCTAGAATCACTTTTGACAACTCATTACTTAACCAGTATAATAAATATAACGATATTTATATTTTATTTCATTAAATATATATATATAACGATTTAAATTAATATTATATATATTTATACACGTATTATACATACATAGTTTTTATATTTTTACTATACATTAACTTTACCTTTACTTTACTTTTACTTTACTTTAACTTTAATAATTCATACTTTAATAATTCACTTTAATAATTCATACTTTAATAATTCACTTTAATAATTCATACTTTAATAATTCACTTTAATAATTCAAACTTTAATAATTCACTTTAATAATTCATACTTTAATAATTCACTTTAATAATTCAAAAATCTATTATAAATAGAATTCAGTAGGTTTCATTATTTCATAGAAACTTGAAAATATATTTCTCTAAACTCTATCAATCGATTTATATATATATATATATATATATATATATATATATATATATATATATATATATATATATATATATATATATATATATATATATATATATATATATATATATATTTGCTCTATATTATTTCAAGATATTATTAGTATACATAAAATATTAAGACGGAGTGATGTCCGAGTGATTTCAAAATAGTTTTTTGAATGAGTCAAAGCTAAGGAAATTATGGGTTATAGCTATGGAGGTGATGGGTATGGTTCATGGGTATGCTCGTGAGTTCAATCTAGTGTTTATCATCTCCGTTGCGTCTACGTACTTTCCTGCAATATTGAATCTCAATATTGATACGTTCGTGAATCCGAGGCCAACCTTGCACTTGTTAAATGACGTTATATGTATTTTTACTACGAAATACAGTATGGTATTAAAGAAATCTTCCGCTGTGCATTAGCTCATTTTAAGGATATTACTTGGAGTCATTCATGGCATATTTTGAAAGACGCTGCATTCGAGTCATTGAGTTCATCAAGATTATTATTATGTCAATTATAGTTGGATGTATTATGAAATGGTGTGCATTCCGTCAACTTTCGTTGTAAAGAAAGTTTGTCTTTTAAAAACGAATGCAATGTTTGTAAAATGTATCATATAGAGGTCAAAATACCTCGCGATATAATCAACTATTGTGAATCGTTTATAATGTATATGAACGGGTCCTTTTAGTTGGTATCAGAGCGGTGGTCTTAGCAAACCAGGTCTGCATTAGTGTGTCTGACTGATAGTCGTTATGATGCATTAATGAGCCTGGACTTCGACCGTGTCTGCATGTCAAAAGTTTTGCTTATCATTTTTGTCGGAAATTGCCTGCTTATCATTCTTAGTCTAGACACGTCTTACTACATTGATTGCATGAATAGTGTATAGACAAAATTCATATCTTAGCGTATCTGCTAATCCATATCTTAGCGTATCTGTTACTGTAAACTTTGCCTGACATATCCCGTAATTTCCTCCGTAATCTACGAAATCTTTTGCGCTATATATATAGATATTCTATGTAATTAGAATACCACCCAATAGCCGAAAAATCATTTCATATCAAAAAATTCTTTATTCAATCGAACGAAATGGAATTCGTCATTAGTTCAAGTCCCTCGAATTCCGATATGGAATCCCACTCAAGCTCCGAAAGCAGTGTGACCAGAATGGATCAACCAATTAGCCATCATCTATTATGAATGAATTGTGGATAGGTTCGTAGCCTCCTCAATAATTTGAGACAAGAAGAAGGTGATCCCTTCCATCCACCACATTGCCCTCTTGGCGATGAACCTGAAGCACTTACCGGCGAACCGGTCCGAAACACCATTTTCTCTCTCATTTTCAGAGTATCTCGTCACGATTATATACTACATCAAATTCTAGATTTTATTTATCCGCTCGTCCGAACCGACAATCACCCCGATGTAATAGAAGAAGTCAACGAGCTTCGCGCTCGAGTAGTGGCTTTAGAGAATATGGTGCAAGGGTTACAAACACCAACAAATAACGAAGTATTAATTCATAATTTCAATTTTATTGAATAAATACTCCGTAAAAGTTATGTAATTTCTAAAGTCTTTAGGGATTATTCAGTTCTAGATTCAACCGTAAATCAAATGAGTTTAATTTAATATTAACTCATTAAATCTATATTACATCTGAAGAAAATATGCACATATATATTTTCATAAAGACTGTAATAAAATTCTGTTGTACAAAATATTAATTGTGAAATTTTTTTTTAACGGGTAGGTAATACCCGAGAGATATATAAATTCACAATTAATATATTACATTTTTCGAATCTGATTAAGCAAATCATCAACTATACTCCCAAAATCTCACAACAATGTACATTCTTGTATAGAAATCAAAACATCCATTCTCACCCAAATTTGATTACGCATTCTGATTTTGACAAATCAAAATCCAAGTCATGATTTAACAGAAGACATCACTCTTAGATTCCTACATCTTTCAAAGCTATACTTTGACTTCAAAACCGTGTTAGAACATCATATGTATATTAACGATTACAAACTGTGTTCAAACTCTCCGAAGTTTTCGAAGTCACTTCAAACAATGAACAATCGAGATGATGATCCAACCACATATTACCCACATTTATGTACCTAAAAAGCTCTCGAAGCCAAAGTCATAGTTTGACGCGTATCCGTGTCAGACCCTTTGGCATTTATTAGCTAAAATGACTTTTCAATTCTTTTTCAGAGTAGACAGTTTTGTCACAGCTCCAGCAAGTCAACTTCGACTTTTCAGTCGGACTAGTCTTATTATAATCTCGATAGATACGTTGCCCTTTCATCATCGTTACTGGGGACCTTTCATATCTCGCCACCTTAGTAATAAACTTACCAACAACTTCAATTATCTTTGACTTTTCGAAAAATCATTATATTTATTGAAATCACATCATTTACTCATTCGCATCTTGTAACGAGAATTGTCATACGAATCATCGAAAAACAGTAACCAGTATTTTGAAATCTCGCAGCATGTCTACGCCAACAGTTATATGTGTACGTAAAACGTCTATCTCCTGGACTTACATATTTTGAATGTGAAGTTCTGAAAAATATTCTGAACTGCAAACTAGTTCTTGAAATGCTGACGAAGCATCAAAAACTGTAAACGATCTTAACAGTAAAAAGTTTGATGACAAAGAATAGTAAGGTGGTAAAGCTGAGAAAAAGAGAAGGTTTGGAACTGGAAAACGGATTGAACAGACTATGAAGGAGGCTGTGGACAAATCACAAAGACTAAATCTGCCTTCAAAGAATCCAAATGATTCAGTGCTTGCTAAAGTCATTAACGAATACCTTACTCTTTATTCTAAACCTTTACAGACAAATCTTCATCATCATCCATCAATATTAGAAATTCTAAGATATTATCATATCTTTCATTATAAATATCCGCGATATTTCTGAAGATATTTTCACAACTAATCTTATCTGAAGTCATTTATCTCTTTGCGCTATCAGTGTTACATCATATAAGAAACTATTAGTTTCTATATTCTATAAACTTTCGAGTTTAAGTTATGAATGTTTTGAAGTAGTGTTGGGAATTGAAGCATGATTTAGTATAATATAATGACACTTGATCAACGTGATTATATTACAGTAAGTCATGCTGAGTTTCTAATGGGACATGACGATTCACAGACCATGCCGTCATCATGTTTCATGTTACACGACTCTTGTATTCTATTTAATCTCTAAAAATATCAAGAATATATTTTCTTGATGATTCGGTCTTTTCAGGGTATTCTGGTAAATTAACAAATCAAGATCGTGCCATTACCATTTCCTTCTTAGAACATTAACTATGTTCATTCTGAAATTCATATCTGCGAATACCGGACCATTACAAACGTTGCTTAATCGCAAGAAGAAGAAACGAAAGGACAAAACTCCAAAATAGAAATTGGAGTATAAATCGCAGCAAATAGAAGGGAGCATTAACTTGGATGTCAATGATTATAGAAGACAAAAGCAGGGGCTTTGAAATATAAGGGAAGATAAAAAAACCAACAACCACCCAAAAATTATAAATCGTATATATCGATGCATATAGCAATATAAAGACACGGAAGAACTAAAAACACTATAAAACCGAGAGTATAGTAGAAGTAAATAGATTCTTCCGGAGGCAGATGAAAAAGAAGAACGACAGATATGAAAGTGAGGAGTATATCGAGAATCAGTACTGGATGAAGCATATTGACAAATACTTTAAAATATGAGTTGAGGGAGAAAGAATAGAAGGTGTGAGTTGTAAGGAAACGAAGGAGGTGGATTTATAGTGAAATACCCGACAGAGAAATCAAGATGGATTATCGTATTAATTCGAAGAGAATCATAATCTCCTTAATCACCGAAGCATCAAATCCAACATAGATTACAAAGATTTTCTTTAAATTCGGAGATCAATTGTAATGACGTCAAAAGATATGACGAATCACTATAATCTTATTTCCTTCATTTACGATAACTTCCCTCATACGCTTTGAGTAATCGAATTATTTTATCCATACTTCTTAGACATGATAAAACTTCATAATCGTCATAATAACATTCTCATTGTTAGCCATAACGACCTCTATCAAATTTTGGGGACGAAATTTCTTTAACGGGTAGGTACTGTGACGACCCGGAAATTTCCGACTAAATTTAAACTTTATCTTTATATTATTCTGACACGATAAGCAATGTTTGTTAAGTTAAATCTCAAGGATTTTAAACTATGTTTATACATTCATTTAAACCTCGACCAAATTCCAATGATTCACGAACCATTAAATGAGCATATATGAATATGTATGTATATGTGTATATGTTACAAATTGAAAATGTCAACGAAGTATTTAAAAGTATAATGCTTTATATGAATGTATTTGTTTCAATATGATTATCGACGAAATTAAAATATATATATATATATATATATATATATATATATATATATATATATATATATATATATATATATATATATATATATATATATATATATATATATATATATATATATATATTAAATGATTGAATTATCAGAAACATTGAATTATGATTACAAGTCTCTGTTGAGAGGTCTACTATGATTTGAGAAATCTATTCCTCTTAACAATATTCGGAATAATTTGTAAAGCTATTTATAAATAAAAATAAAAAGTGTCATTTACGAAATTTAGACAAAAGCTATTGGAGAATTGGTTTCCATAATATTCTATTAATCTATTTTCAAGCATACAAAAACGTTTTCAGTTTAAAAAGAACTTTATTATTAAAACGTATATAACTTTTATAAATATCTAGAATCACTTTTGACAACTCATTACTTAACCAGTATAATAAATATAACGATATTTATATTTTATTTCATTAAATATATATATATATAACGATTTAAATTAATATTATATATATTTATACACGTATTATACATACATAGTTTTTATATTTTTACTATACATTAACTTTACCTTTATTTTACTTTTACTTTACTTTAACTTTAATAATTCACTTTAATAATTCATACTTTAATAATTCACTTTAATAATTCATACTTTAATAATTCACTTTAATAATTCATACTTTAATAATTCATACTTTAATAATTCACTTTAATAATTCATACTTTAATAATTCACTTTAATAATTCATACTTTAATAATTCACTTTAATAATTCATACTTTAATAATTCACTTTAATAATTCATACTTTAATAATTCACTTTAATAATTCAAAAATCTATTATAAATAGAATTCAATAGATTTCATTATTTCATAGAAACTTGAAAATATATTTCTCTAAACTCTCTCAATCGATTTACATATATATATATATATATATATATATATATATATATATATATATATATATATATATATATATATATATTTGCTCTATATTATTTCAAGATATTATTAGTATACATAAAATATTAAGACGGAGTGATGTCCGAGTGATTTCAAAATAGTTTTTTGAATGAGTCGAAGCTAAGAAAATTATGGGTTATAGCTATGGAGGTGATGGGTATGGTTCATGGGTATGCTCGTGAGGTCAATCTAGTGTTTATCATCTCCGTTGCGTCTACGTACTTTCCTGCAATATTGAATCTCAATATTGATACGTTCGTGAATACGAGGCCAACCTTGCACTTGTTAAATGACGTTATATGTATTTTTACTACGAAATACAGTATGGTATTAAAGAAATCTTCCGCTGTGCATTAGCTCATTTTAAGGATATTACTTGGAGTCATTCATGGCATATTTTGAAAGACGTTGTATTCGAGTCATTGAGTTCATCAAGATTATTATTATGTCAATTATAGTTGGATGTATTATGAAATGGTGTGCATTCCGTCAACTTTCGTTGTAAAGAAAGTTTGTCTTTTAAAAACGAATGCAATGTTTGTAAAATGTATCATATAGAGGTCAAAATACCTCGCGATGTAATCCACTATTGTGAATCGTTTATAATGTATATGAACGGGTCCTTTCAGTTAATGTTCTAAGAAGGAAATTGTAATGGCACGATCTTGACTTGTTAAATTACTAGAATACATCGGATAAGGCCGAATCATCAAGAAATATTTTCTTGATATTTTAGAGGTTAAAGAGAATACAAGAGTCGTGTAACATAGAACATGATGACGTTAAAGTCTGTGAATCATCACGTTTCATTAGAAACTCAGCATGAATTACTGTAATATAATCACGTTGATCAAGTGTCATTATATTATACTAACTCATGCTTCAGCTCCCAACACTTCTTCAAGAATATTCCTATTTTAAATTCGAAAGTTTCAAAATTTAGAAACTAAAATAGTTTCTTTTATGATGTAATACAGAGAGCACGAAGAGGTAAATGATTTCAGATAAGAATAATTATGGAAATATCTTCAGAAATATGGAGGATATTTATAATGAAAGATACGATGATATCTTAGAATGTCTAATATCAGAGGATGATGAAGGATATTGTCCGCAGGGGTTTAGAGTCAGGAGCAAGATATTCGTTAATGACTTCAGCAAGTACTGAATCATTTGGATTCTTTGAAGGCAGGTTCAGCCTTTGTGATTTGTCCACAGCCTCCTTCATACTTTGCTCAATCCGTTTTCCAGTTCCAAATCTTCTCTTTTTCTGAGCTTTGCTAATATACTATCCTTTATCATCCAACTTTTTACTGTTAAGGTCGTTTACAGTTTTTGCTGCTTCATCAGCATTTTTCAAAATTTCGAAAACTGGTTCGCAGTTTAGGGTGTTTTTCAGAAATTTCTCATTCAAAGAATGTAAGTTTTGGAGGTAGACGTTGTGTGTATATGTAATTGTTGATGTAGACATGTTGCGAGGTTTCAAAATACTGATTGCTGATTCTCAATAATTGGTATGGCAATTCTTGTTATAAGGTACGAATTAGTATATGATAGGGTTTCGATAATTATAATGATTTTTTTTTTTGGAAAGTCAAAGATCAGTGAAGTTGTTGGTAAGTTTATTGCTAATGTGGTGAATGTAAACGATTCCCCGGTAACGTTGGCGAAAGGGCAACGTATCTATCGAGGTTATAATAAGCCTTTTTTTGATTGAGAAGTCGAAGTTGACTTGCTGGAGCTGTGACAAAACTGTCTATTTTTAAACGGAATTGAAAAGTTATGTTAGCTAGTAAATGCCAAAGGGTCTAACACGGATACGTGTCGAACTATGACTTGGGTTTTGAGAGTTTTTCAGGTGTATAACTGTGGGTAACATGTGGTTGGATCATCATCTCGATTGTTCCTTAGTTGAAGTGTCTTCAGGAATTTCGAAGGGTTTGAGCACATATTGTAATCGTTAATACATATGATGTTCTAACACAGTTTTGAAGTCAAAGTATAGGTTTGAAAGATATAGGAATCTAAGAGTGATGTCTTCTGTTAAATCATGACTTGGATTTTGATTTGTCAAAATCAGAATGCGTAATCAAATTTGGGTGAGAATGGTTGTTTTGATTACTATACAAGAATGTATATTGTTGTGAGATTTTGGGAGTATAGTTGATGATTTGCTTAATCAGATTCGAAAAATGTAACATATTAATTTTGAATTTATATATCTCTCGGGTATTACCTACCCGTTAAAAAAAATTCACAATTAATATTTTGTACAACAGAATATTATTACAGTCTTTATGAAAATATATATGTGCATATTTTCTTCAGATGTAACATAGATTTAATGAGTTAATATTAAATTAAACTCATTTGATTTATGGTTGAAACTAGAACTGAATAATCCCTAAAGACTTTAGAAATTACATAACTTTTACGGAGTATTTATTCAATAAAATTGTAATTATGAATTAATACTTCGTTATTTGTTGGTGTTTGTAACCCTTGCACCATATTCTCTAAAGCCACTACTTGAGCGCGAAGCTCGTTGACTTCTTCTATTACACCGGGGTGATTGTCGATTCGGACGAGCGAATAAATAAAATCTAGAATTTGATGTAGTATATAATCATGACGAGAAACTCTGGAAATGAGAGAGAAAATGGTGTTTCGGACCGGTTCGCCGGTAAGTGCTTCAGGTTCATCGCCAAGAGGGCAATGTGGTGGATGGAAAGGATCGCCTTCTTCTTGTCTCCAATGATTAAGGAGGCTACAAACCCATCCCCAATTCATCCAGAATAGATGATGGCTGATTGGTTGATCCATTCCAGTCACACTGCTTTCGGAGCTTGAGTGGGATTCCATTTCGGAATCCGAGGAACTTGAACTGATGACGAATTCCATTTTGAACGATTTGATAAAGGATTTTTCGATACGAAATGATTTTCTGGCTATCAGGTGGTATTCTAACTACATAGAATATCTATATATATATATATATAGATCAAAAGATTTCATAGATTACAGAGGAATTTACGGAATATGTCAGGCAAAGTTTACGGTAATAGATACGATAAGATATGATTTAGCAGATACGATAAGATATGATTTAGCAGATACGCTAAGATATGAATTTTGTCAATACACTATTCATGCAATTAATGCAGCAAGACGTGTCTAGACTAAGAATGATAAGCAGGCAATTCCGACAAAAATGATAAGCAAAACTTTTGACATGCAGACACTGTCGAAGTCCAGGCTCACTAATGCATCCTAACGACTATCAGTTAGACACACTAATGCAGACCTGGTTCGCTAAGACCACCGCTCTGATACCAACTAAAAGGACCCGTTCATATACATTATAAACGATTCACAATAGTTGATTACATCGCGAGGTATTTGACCTCTATATGATACGTTTTACAAACATTGCATTCGTTTTTAAAAGACAAACTTTCTTTACATCAAAAATTGACGACATGCATACCATTTCATATTACATCCAACTATAATTGACTTAATATTAATCTTGATGAACTCAACGACTCGAATGCAACGTCTTTCAAAGTATGTCATGAATGACTCCAGGTAATATCCTTAAAATGAGCTAATGCACAGCGGAAGATTTCTTTAATACCTGAGAATAAACATGCTTTAAAGTGTCAACCAAAAGGTTGGTGAGTTCATAGGTTTATCATAACAATCATTTCAATATATTAATAGACCACAAGATTTCTGTTTATAAATATATGTACACTCGCAAGTGTATAAAAGTATTCTATAAGTTGTAGGCACCTGGTAACAAGCCTTAACGTTCATGTTTTACCCTCTGAAGTACACCAGATTAGGTGTGTTTAAAATAACCTCGAAGTACTAAAGCATCCCATAGTCAGGATGGGGTTTGTCAGGCCCAATAGATCTATCTTTAGGATTCGCGCCTACCGTACATAGACAAGTAGTTTAATGTTACCAAGCTAAGGGTATATTTCTGGTTTAAACTCACGTAGAATTAGTTTTAGTACTTGTGCCTATTTCGTAAAACATTTATAAAAACAGCGCATGTATTCTCAGTCCCAAAAATATATATAAAAGGGAGCAAATGAAACTCACAATACTGTATTTCGTAGCAATTATGTATATGACGGCACTGAAAATGATAAACGTTAGGTTGACCTCACGAGCAATACCCTCGATCAATACCCATAACCTCCATAGCTATAACCCATAATTTCCTTAGCTCTATCCCGTTTGAAAACTTATTTTGAAATCGTCCGAGTATAACTCCGTCGTAGTATTTTATATATACTAATAATATCTTGAAATAATACAAAAAAATATATATATGTAATTCGATTGAGAGAGTTTAGAGAAATATATTTTTAAGTTTCTATGAAATAATGAAACCTATTGAATTCTATTTATAATAGATTTTTGAATTATTAAAGTGAATTATTAAAGTATGAATTATTAAAGTGAATTATTAAAGTATGAATTATTAAAGTGAATTATTAAAGTGAATTATTAAAGTATGAATTATTAAAGTGAATTATTAAAGTGAATTATTAAAGTATGAATTATTAAAGTGAATTATTAAAGTATGAATTATTAAAGTATGAATTATTAAAGTGAATTATTAAAGTATGAATTATTAAAGTGAATTAT
Source organism: Rutidosis leptorrhynchoides (assembly GCF_046630445.1). Lineage (NCBI taxonomy): Eukaryota > Viridiplantae > Streptophyta > Magnoliopsida > Asterales > Asteraceae > Rutidosis > Rutidosis leptorrhynchoides. The sequence goes on along the minus strand of NC_092336.1, from coordinate 292,217,129 downwards.
TAAAGTATGAATTATTAAAGTTAAAGTAAAATAAAAGTAAAGTAAAGGTAAAGTTAAAGTATAGTAAAAGTATAAAACTATATACGTATAATACGCGTATAAATATATATAATATTAATTTAAATCGTTATATATATTTAATAAAATAAAATATAAATATCGTTATCTTTATCATACTGGTTAAGTAATGAGTTGTCAAAAGTGGTTCTAGATATTTATAAAAGATATATACATTTTAATAATAAAGTTCTTTTTAAACTGACAACGTTTTTTGTACTTTTGAAACTAAATCAAATAAATATGATAATTTTGTTTTCCAAAACTAAATATATTTAAGAATCATTTTGTTAAAAGGTTAAAATAATGGAAATCGTTATACCACAAAACATTTTAGAAAAGTAGAATTATATATATTCATAATAGGTTTCAAGTTTTTAAATTACAGTCTGTTGGTGAAGCATGGGATAAAGTCCAAAGGTTAAATAAACGTATGAAATCATCTTAATGAAAAATGTCGAGTTACTTAACTTGTCGATATCCAACATCTAAGTTATTTACACTCCACGTTCTTATTTTCATATTAAATAAAATGAAAGATAACATAGTTATCTTATCAAGGTCACGAGGAAAATATTATAAAACATGCCTTGGAAATAAAACAGAAATTTCCACTAACCCTTGTCTAGTTCCCGTTAATTGACACATTTGTTCTTATTTATAAATCACTTTACCATTTTCCGAATGTTGTCAAAAAGAATAGATTTCTTAAATCACAGTGGACCTCATAACATAGGCCCGTAATCATATCATAATGTATCTGATAATTCAATCATTTGATATTATCTCTTAATTCTGTCGATAAATATATCGAAACAAATACGTTCATGTAAAGTATCATATATCTAATACTTTGTTAATGTTTTCAGTTAATATTATATATTATATATACATATCTATATACTCATAATTGTTCGTGAATCGTCGAACACGGTCAAAGGGTAATTGATTACATGAATGTAGTTCCAAACTTTTTGAGATTCAACATTACAAATTCTGCTTATCGTGTCGGAAACATATAAAGGTTAAGTTTAAATTTGGTCGAAAATTTTCGGGTCGTCACATGAAATCTTGTGGTCTATTAAAATTATGAAATGATTATTTATGTTAAACTAATGAACTCACCAACCTTTTGGTTGACACTTGAAAGCATGTTTATTCTCAGGTATGAAAGAAATCTTCCGCTGTGCATTTGCTCATTTTAAAGATATTACTTGGAGTCATTCATGGCATATTTCAAAAGACGTTGCATTCAAGTCGTCGAGTTCATCAAGATTATTATTAAGTCAATTATAGTTGGATATATTATGAAATGGTATGCATGTTGTCAACTTTCGATGTATTGAAAGTTTGTCTTTTAAAAACGAATGCAATGTTTGTAAAATGTATCATATAGAGGTCAAGTACCTCGCGATGTAATCAATTGTAATGTATTCGTCCAGATGGATTAGGATGGGTCCTTTCAGTTGGTATCAGAGCGGTGGTCTTAGCTAACCATGTCTGCATTAGTGTGTCTAACTGATAAGTCGTTAGGATACATTATTGAGTCTGGACTTCGACCGTGTTTGCATATCAAAAGTTTTGCTTATCATTTTGTGTCAAAAATTACCTGCTTATCATTCTTAGAGAATCACTTGTTTATCATTCTTAGTCTAGACACGTTTTACTGCATTGACTGCATGACTAGTGTATAGACAAAATTCATATCTTAGCGTATCTGCTACTTCATATCTTAGCGTATCTGTTACTGTAACTTTGCCTGACAACTTTCGTAGATTCCTCCGTAACTTATGGGATTTTAGTATTATATATGCATATGTAAATTATATATTGCAGAGTACTAATCTACATCCTATAATCTATTTCTTATCGAAAATCCTTTATCTGATCGTATGAGATGAATCCTGCAACCAGTTCGAAACCCTCAGATTTCGATAGCTATTCTGATAGTTATTCCGACAGCTATTTCGACATAGATGTTCACCTAAGCTTCGAAAACAGTGTCATCGGCATGAATCAACCAATCAACCATTATCAATTCATCTGATGGGTTCGTAGTCGACTTAATTAATGGAAACACGCAGAAGGTAATTTCTTCCACCAACCGAATTCACCTCTTGACAATGAACCTGAAGCGTTTACCGGCGAACCTGTTCGAGACACCATTTTCAGTCTCATTTCCAGGGCAACTCGACAAGATTATATTCTATCCACAATTATGAACCTTATTCATCCGCTCGTTCCGACCGACAATCATCCTGGAGTAATAAGTCAACGAACTTCGCGCTCGAATAATCAATTCGGAGAATATGGTGCAAAATGTACCAGCTTCATCAACATCACCGGCACCAACAGTACCATCAATAACAGCACCAGTACCATCAACAATCCATGCTTCAATATCATCATCTGTACTTTGAGTATGATCTTCGTTCTACGTATCGTTCTACCTCATTTATCTTCGTTCGACATGGCGAATATGTAATCTATAAAGTTTTAGAGATTATTTATTCTAGTTCCAACCGAAAAGCAAATGAGTTTAATATCATATTAACTCATTAAATCCATGAATACATCTGAAGAAAATATATATGTATATATGTTTTCATAAAGATTGTAATTAAAAATTCTCTTGTACAAACTGTTAATGGTGAAAATATTTTAACGGGTAGGTAATACCCGAGGAATATTTAAATTTCACATTAATAAGTTACATTGTACGTTCTTCGAATCTGTTTCAACAGTCATATAATATCCTACTTACATCCACCGATATACTTATCCGTTTACCGCAGAATAACCATTTTCATTCAAATTCATATTTAGACTTTGACTTATCAAAATTCAACAAGTGGCATAACGAAGAAAAACATTTGACAAAATAAAATTTGTTAGAAACAAACAAATTAACTATGAGGAATTTTGTTAAGAATCCACGCTAACGGTTCCTAACTAATTGTTCCTAGCTAACTGATTACATTTTATTTATCTCAATTTAATTATCGCAATTTACATTCTCGCAATTTTATTTACCGTCATTTAATTTCTGTTATTTACTTTACGCACTTTATTTATCGTTATTTAAATTCTGTTATTTATTTTACGCACTTTAAATACCGGGACAGGTATACAAGGTTTTGACATATCATATCGACGCATCTATATATATTATTTGGAATCACCAACTCTATATGCAGTAATGATCGAGTTCTCTATACAGGGTTGAGGTTGATTCTATAATAATATATATACTTTGAGTTGTGATCGAGTCTGAGACATGTACACGGGTCACGATAAGTATTAATCAATTCGAATATTATATATTAAACTATATATGAATTATTGAATTGTTAACTCTGGACTATCAACTGATGACTACCAACTTTGGACAATTAAAGTGTATTAAAATATTGTTTATAATATATGAAACTAAATAATTCTTCAAGTTTGCCACTTGATTTCATCTTAAACGCCATTTGTATCTTGACAATTCTAATCTGTGTTCAAACCTTTTATAATTCTTGAAGACACCTCAATCGAGAGAATGAACCAACCGCACTTCATCTACGGAAGGAAAGATTTATGCATATAGCTATGCACCTGAAAAACTCTCGGGAACTGAGTAAACGTTTAACACGTAGCTGTGCTAACTCCTTTAGCGTTTTTATTATCGAAAACAACTTTTCAATTTTTTTCCAAATTAGCCAAATTTATCACAGCTTCAACAAGTCAACTTCGACTTTTCGTTCAAAATAACCTTATTATAACCTTGTTATATATGCGTGCTCTTTTGTTGTTACCGGGGAACCTTTTATATCCCACCATATTATCAGTAGACGTATCAGCAACCTCGTTGCTCCTTGGTTTAAATCCTTCCGACAAAATACTATATTTATCTATTGAAGTCTTATCATGAACTCATCAGCATCCTGTAACGAGAACTGTCATACCAATTACCGAGAATCAGCAATCGGTACTTTGAAAACTCACAACATATCTACATCAATAGTTATACGTATAACATTTATCTCTTAAGAATTATGATCTTTCATTCTGGAATTCTGAAAAGCACTCAGTCTACAAATCAATACTCTGAATGTTGAAAAAAAAAACTGAATAAAGCAGCAGAAACCGTAGACAATCGTAAACGAACTTAATCATAGAAAGTTTGATGATAAAGAAAAGTATGCTGGAAAAACTCAGAAAAGTTGGAACTGGAAAACTGATTGAGCAAACTACGAAGGAGTCTCTGAACAAAACACAAGGACTAAACTTGTACATTAAGAATCCTAATGATTCTGTTTCTGATGAAATCTTTAGCGAATACCTTGCTTCTAACTCCAAACTCTTGCGGACAAATTTTCTTCACCATCCTTCGATATTAGAAATTCCAAGATATCATCGTATCTTTCATTATAAATATCCTCCATATTTCTGAAGATATTTTCATAACTATTCTTATCTGAATCATTAATCTATTAGTGCTATCAGTGTTGCATCATATAGAAACTGTTAGTTTCTATATTCTGTAAACTTTCGAGCTTAAAATATGAATGTTATTGAAGTAATGTTGGGAACTGATGCATGAGTTAGTATAATATAATGACACTTGATCAACGTGATTATATTATAGTAAATCATGCTGAGTTTCTAATGAAACGTGATGATTCACAGACTTTAACGTCATCATGTGTCATGTTACACGACTCTTGTATTCTATTTAAACCTCTAAAATATCAAGAAAATATTCCTTGATGATTCGGTCTTTTCCAGGGTATTCTGGTAATTTAACAAATTGAGATCGTACCATTACCATTTTCTTCTTAGAACATTAACAATGTTCATTCCAAAATTCATACCTGTGAAATCTGGACCATTACAATAGATGTCTAATCGCAAGAAGAAGAAACGAAGGGACAAAGCTTCGAAATAGAAATTTGAGTATAAATCGCAGCAAATAGGAGGGAGTATTAACTGTGGATAACAATGATTATAGGAAACAGAAATAGGAACATTGAAGTATAAGGGGAGATATAAAGCCCGATAACGACACATAAATTACAAACCATGGATATCAATACGAATAGCAATATAAAGACACGGTAGAATTAAGAATATTATCACCCCAAGGTAATAGTAGAAGTAAACAGATTCTTCTGGTGGAAGATTGAATAGAAGGAAGACAGAAATGATAATTAGAAAAATATCAAGAATTAGAACTGGATTAAGCATTTTCACAATCTTTTGGATGTATGCACTAAGAAAGAAATTATAGGGATGGTGAAAATAATGGAACGGAAGAGTTTAATTTGTAATGGAAATAACAAACAGAGTAATCGAGGTAGATCACTGTATTAAATTATAGAGATCTTAATTTCCTTATTCGCCGAAGAATCAAATCTTTTAGATTTTGAAGATTTTCTTCAAATCCCTTAAATTCCGGAAATCAACCATGACTACGTCAAAAGTTAATATCCTTATCTCAATCTTTTGTGATAGTTTCATTCGTACTCTTCGAATAATCGAATTGTTTTATCCATATTACTCAATGCTGATAAAACTTTATTTATCAACTCATATTCGTCATGAAAACATTTTTATTGTTAGCCATAACCATCCCACTCAAATTTCGGGACGAAATTTCTTTAACGGGTAGGTACTGTGACGACCCGGGAATTTCTGACCAAAATTAAACTTAATCTTTATATGATTTTGATACGATAAGCAAAGTATGTATTGTTGAGTCTAGAAAATTTTGAAACGATATTCATATATTCAATTGACCTTCGACTGCTCTCGATGATTCACGGACAATTAATTGTAAATAGATATATGTGTATGTATATATAAATAATAATTCAAAATATAATTTGAAGTATTATATGATGTTGTTATTAAAAATTAATAAAATAAAAATAGGATATTATAATAACTATTATTTAAATATATCTATATATATAAATTAAGTATATTAAAAATAAATATTAAATGATTGTAATACTCGTTTGATGTTCCGATTGATATTAAGCAAGTTAAATTCAAACTATTGTAATTTAGAAATAAATGGTGATCCGAAAACAAGTTAAACGATTTATAGTTTTGTTAAAAATATAATTAGAATCTATTTGATTAATTTTAACATTTAGTATTTTTACTTGAGGTTGGGAGCTCATAATTAATTTAATTTTTATTTAAATAATTGTATATAATTAATGACCAATTTTACACCCTAAAAGACTGAAATAAATAAGGTTATTTAATTTAAAATTTTAGAATTTTTCTGAGAACTTTTATCCGCCACTAAGTTATAAACGGACACGATACACTATTCGAAAAACTGTCGGTAGAATAATTCTGAATTAAAGGCTACTAGTAATTCTTTTTACACGTTTGATTAACAAATATTAATATTCATATAGTAAGTTTCTTTTCCTTCCCACTTGTTCCAATCCTTCCGTAAATAATGTCTTTATTGATTAGTGAGGGCATATTTATATTATATATGTTACTATGTGGTAGTACTACTTTATGTAATTATATATATTATATATTATATTATATATATATATATATATATATATATATATATATATATATATATATATATATATATATATATATATATATATTATAGGATAGGATATATCATATGGGGAGAGAAGATCAGGAAACCAAGATACTTTGTTTCTAGTTCGAGTAACATGAAGCTTATCACCATAACTACTAACCATTTTCATCACCACCACAACCACGGTGACCACCCCTACATCGCTACCCTACACCATAAACAACCACCGTCAGCCACCTCACTCTTGGACAACCACAAATCGCCACCATAACCCGTCACCTTCAACTCACCAGCCACCACCTTCCACCATCAAACTACCTTCAATAATTTTTCTGTTTCTTGTTCTTTATGTCATTCGAAAACCACCAAACAACCAACTGCAGGTGTATACTTCCTGCTCATTGTTAAGGGGGAACAAGACCACCACCAAACACCTATCTATCTCTCTCACTATTTTCCTGTTTCAGACGACAAACAACTATCAAACCCATCATCGAGTAAGCCCTTGTTGCAGCTCCTGTTTTTTTTTTTTTTTTGTTCAATGGCCACTCAATGAAACCACCACCAAGTTGAACACCTTCAACACATCATCCACGACTAATGGCTAATATTATTCTTATGTTTTGATCACCATCAACAACTAATCGAATGAATGTTAGACGTGAACTCAGCTCAACTCATCAACTTATTCAAATGACCACGAAGATGAAACCCATTTGTTCGAGACTTTGTTATGATTTAATTACTAATACTACTTGGATTGCTATTAGTCGCGAACAAACCCAAACCACTTCATCTTCATTATCGAACCACCACCTTGCAAACCACCTCCTGTTTCCCTAGTTCGATTTGCAGCAAAACACAAATCATACACTTGGTCACACTACTATTGTTACAACGATAATAGTGATGTACGAGGGAGTGTTGATGATAAGCAAAGATGAATGATGTTGTCGGTCTAAAAAGAAAAGGAGGATGAAGAGTGTTCATAAACTTCTCCTATTTTAATCATAAACCACACACACTGACGTTTTTTGTTTCTTTCTGTTTGATGCTAGCATATAACCTCACCAATCATCTATTTAATTGTTTGATATTGCTCGATATAATTACTTCCTGTATGTTGAACTCCATTATGGACCGATATCTAATTGGGCTTGAGTAATTTACTATTGGGCCGTGAGTATTATAACAGTTGGGCCGATATCCTTCTCCCTCTAGTGGGCCGAATATAAATGAAATGGGAATTGAGCCATCAGTTATCATTTCTGTTTTCCTATCCGATGTCAACACAAACCTTAGTTAGATTATAGATGGTATTGATGATGATCTTATGATCATGGTTAATGATGATGTTATTAGATGATAATCGTTATGATTATGATATTATGGCGAGTATGAAAAAGATGATAATCATAAACCGAACCTATTACTTCCTGGGATCGAATTCTAGCTACTGTAGTAGCTTCCATTATTGTTTGGTGATTGGGCGAGCGTCGGGTTAGCGGGATGTCGCGGGTTCGAGCCCGGGAAGTGGCTTTTCTGTTTAAATAATTAGTTCTTCAAAGGTTGTATTCTATTATTATTATTATTATTATTATTATTATTATTATTATTATTATTATTATTATTATTATTGTTATTATTATTATTATTATTATTATTATTATTATTATTATTATAATTATAAATGTGTTAAGATTATAACTTAATTAAGAATATAAAATTTGTACAATAATGGTGTTGATTATGATAAAAAGAGTTAGGGATATAAAAATTTAATATGTTTATTAATACGTTTAGAATACAAGTATAAAATAATTATGATTAAGCCTAAGGATATAGTCATTATATATATATATATATATATATATATATATATATATATATATATATATATATATATATATATATATATATATATATATATATATATATATATATATATATATATATATATATATATATATATATATGTGTGTGTGTGTGTGTGTGTGTGTGTGTGTGTGTGTGTGTGTGTGTGAAAGTATTATCGTTATTATTAATATATCATTATTAATATCAATATTATTATTATTATTATTATAATTATTATCATAAAATAAGTATCATTATTATTATTACTCTACATATCGACAATATTGTTAAAACAAATAAAGGTTATTTTATAACTATTACAAATACTATAATACTGCAAATATCAAAATTTTCTTAAAAATACATATTTTTATATTTGTAATATATTATAACAAACATTAATTAGATTTATAATATCATATATATAAGTAACTATATATTACCTATACATACTAATATAATATGTATAATAATATATAGCAAGAATATCAAAATAATTATATGTATATATATATATTTAATACATTAATATTTAATAATAACTAAAATTGTAATATACTATAATAAAAGATAAATTATAAAATATAATAGTTAAAATATATTAATAAGTATTAATATTAAAAACTACTTTTAAAAACTTAATAAATGATATTAATAAATATATATAAAGTGTAAGATTTCTATAACTATTTTACAACTATAAATATTAATATATATAAACTTGGTCGATTACAATTATATGTTTTAATATATATATAAATGATATAGGTTCGTGAATCCGAGGCCAACCCTGCATTGTTCAGTATCGTCGTATGAATATTTTTACTACAAAATATTCTATTGTGAGTTTCATTAATCCCTTTTTAAATGCTTTTGCAATATATATTTTTGGGACTGAGAATACATGCGCTGCTTTTATAAATGATTTACAAAATAGACACAAGTATGTGAAACTACATTCTATAGTTGAATGATCGAAATTGAATATGCCCCTTTTTATTAAGTCTGGTAATCTAAGAATTAGGGAACAGACACCCTAATTGACGCGAACTCTAAAGATAGATCTATCGGGCCCAACAAGTCCCATCCAAAGTACCGGATGCTTTAGTACTTCGAAATTTATATCATGTCCGAAGGAGGATCCCGGAATGATGGGGATATTCTTATATGCATATTGTGAATGTCGATTACCAGGTGTTCAATCCATATGAATGATATTTTTGTCTCTATGCATGGGACGTATGTTTATGAGAAATGGAAATATGAATTCTTGTGGTCTATTAAAATTATGAAATGATTATTTATGTTAAACTAATGAACTCACCAACCTTTTGGTTGACACTTGAAAGCATGTTTATTCTCAGGTATGAAAGAAATCTTCCGCTGTGCATTTGCTCATTTTAAAGATATTACTTGGAGTCATTCATGGCATATTTCAAAAGACGTTGCATTCGAGTCGTCGAGTTCATCAAGATTATTATTAAGTCAATTATAGTTGGATATATTATGAAATGGTATGCATGTTGTCAACTTTCGATGTATTGAAAGTTTGTCTTTTAAAAATGAATGCAATGTTTGTAAAATGTATCATATAGAGGTCAAGTACCTCACGATGTAATCAATTGTAATGTATTCGTCCAGATAGATTAGGACGGGTCCTTTCATATATATATATATATATATATATATATATATATATATATATATATATATATATATATATATATATATATATATATATATATATATATATATATATATATATATATATATATTATCTAAGATATAAAATAAACATACATTTTTTAAATGGAAATTATTATAAAATCTTATAAAACTAATAATATATAAATATTAAACATTAATAAATGAAATTATGTGATTCTACGATTATATGTTTTAATATATACATATGAATAATATAGGTTCGTGAATCCAAGGCCAACCCTGCATTATTGAATATAGTCATATGTATTTTTACTACAAAATACATTAGGTGAGTTTCATTTTCCTTTTACCCTTTATATTTTTGGGACTGAGAATACATGCGCTATTTTTATAAATGATTTACAAAATAGACACAAGTACGTGAAACTACATTCTATGGTTGAATTATCGAAATCGAATATGCCCCTTTATATTAAGTCTGGTAATCTAAGAATTAGGGAACAGACACCCTAATTGACGCGAATCCTAAAGATAGATCTATTGGGCCCAACAAGCCCCATCCAAAGTACCGGATGCTTTAGTACTTCGAAATTTATATCATGTCCGAAGGAGGATCCCGGAATGATGGGGATATTCTTATATGCATATTGTGAATGTCGGTTACCAGGTGTTCAATCCATATGAATGATTTTTTTGTCTCTATGCATGGGACGTATATTTATGAGAAATGAAAATCTTATGGTCTATTAAAATGATGAAAATAATTATTTATGTTAAACTAATGAACTGACCAACCTTTTGGTTGACACTTTAAAGCATGTTTATTCTTAGGTATGAAAGAAATCTTCCGCTGTGCATTAGCTCATATTAGAGACATTACTTGGAGTCATTCATGGCATATTTCAAAAGACGTTGCATTCGAGTCGTTAAGTTCATCAAGATTATTATTAAGTCAATTATAGTTAGATGTATTATGAAATGGTATGCATGTCGTCATCTTTCGATGAAATGAAAGATTGTCTTTTCAAAAATGAATGCAATGTTTGTAAAATGTATCATATAGAGGTCAAGTACCTCGCGATGTAATCAACTGTTATGAATCGTTTATAATCGATATGGACTTCGTCCGGATGGATTAGGACGGGTCTCTACATTATGCCTGATTTTCGGGCAGGCCTTATTGTTGTTAGGCCTAAATGAATTTCAGACAGACAAAGTTGGGCCTAATTCAAACAAATATGTGACTTGGTCAATATCCGAATTATTTGGCCAATGTATATCATTTTCGGACATGTCTATGTTGGGCCATTTTCGGACATCCTTTTCAGCCATTTTAGACACTGATTTCAGGCTAGTCTAACTTTTTCGGACATGCTTTAGCAGCCCATTTTCGTACAGATTGAAATCCGAACATTGCTTTCACTTTCTTCACGAATACAACAACAGTTATGAAATCAAATCCGGACAGATATTTGAATACAAATTCGGGCAAGTTTTGAATTAACCAAATCTGGTCATGGCTTGGATCAAGAACAATTCGAACAAACTATATTCGAACATGTACTGGTTATAACATCTGGATTTGTTCTTCTTATTCATCGAGCAAAAATGTCACCATAATTTCAATTGAATTGATTTGAAGCAGAGAACCAATTGCAGTTAATTCAAAAAGCAGCGATTAAGGTGTTTTATGAGGATTAAGGTCCAAAAGCAGCAACAAAATCAAACATCAGAGGAAGAACAGTAGCAGCGACGGTTATGAACACTAAAAATCAAATTCATGATTTATTTAATTTTAGACTTCGATTCCTTCACAAAAATTGCTGCAAATCACTTTTATAATACTCGTATATCATCCACATAATCTGAAACATCATGAATCGATCGAACTGAAATGTCGACCAAAGATGAAGGAGCTTTGACTTTGATTTTTGAAATTATATGATGTCCCTCCATCCAATTTGATGCTTCAGCTAGCATAATTGAATGATAAGGAACCAGAAACTAAGCTTGTATCTACCTGTGATTCGCTAAATTCTTCCACACCCCTCCATTTGTGAAGTTTTCGGACAAACGTAAACATAAGATCAAGCTCTTTTAATATGTTGAAGTTATGGTGAATTAATGATGTACGAAGCTTAGGATTTGTATGTAGATCATGAATTCCAGCTCAATTTGAACACATAAACAATCAATTGGCATGCCCAAAGTTTTCACTATGGAGAATATGACAAACAATTGCTAAATTCGAACATCTGAAAATTGAGTTTGTGTTATCCGAAATTGAAATTTGAGTGGATAATTGAAAATGAAATGATATTATGACCATGAATGTGTATTTAAGAGGAGTATGAGCTTTTTTGATGATGTTCGGAAATTTTGAAATTCAGAAAGATAAATTTCGAATGTGATTGTGTTTAGGTGTGATTTGAATTTGTGATTTTTTATTTTCGGAAATTTTGATGAAGATTCGAATCTTCGATACGAAGATTCGAAGATTTGGTGGTGAAGGTTTGAAAATATGAAGACAGGTTCTAGATATTCATCGATATTCATATGGATCTCCTTTGATTCGTTAAAGGTCAAGCTCTGATACCAATTATTAAGACCCTAAATGTATGAATACGATGAATGTGGATGATAAACCACGTGAATGGCAAGGAAGCATAGTGAAACTGAGAGAATTCTAATCTAGTACTTCCTTGATCTCTAAGAAGTGTGGTGGCTATTTCATCTAACTAAGAAGTCCCTAGGTCCTATATATAACCCTCATCTATAGACTCTCTTGGGAATATGATTATCTTATTCACAGGGTTTCAATAACCAAAAATTTTAAATTATGTCTATTTTTTAGAACTAATAATTATTTAGTTGTATACTTTTAATGTCTAAATCAACCATCAATCAATATGAGTAAATGAGTAACGGTTAAGAGTATATAGGTGGTGGAATATTGGTACTCTGCTTGCTTCGGAAATATGGTTAAGAGTATATAGGTGGTGGAATATTGATACTCCGCTGAACCTATGTTTTGATGCTTCCTTTTTGGGCAATGGGTACAATTTCAAATCGTCATTCGAAAAACAATTATGTCAAGCGGTGGAGTGGACAACGGGGTATACAATTTGGAAGAATAGAAATGCATGCGTATTCGGCAAAAATAAACGAACTTGTGCAATGCTCGTAAATGAAATACAACTCAATAGCTTCACGTGGATCTCAAATAGAATTCGTAAGTCATCCCTTGATTGGCATAGTTGGTTAGCTAATCCAATATCCTTCGATGATGGCTTGGTAAATAGGACAGGGATTGGCTAATTGGCTAACGGATCGCTTGCCTGGTGACGACCATTCTGATGGAATAAAGTGCTATAGCTCATCAGCTCTCATGCATGTTTAGTGTTTTTATATAGTGTCATAAAAGAAAGAATGTACGCTAATCATGTGTCCAAACAGTCTCGAAGGTTAGGGGCTAAATGGGGTGATGTTGACAGCTTTGTCGTTGTAGTATCAACACTGTTGTTGACGTTCTCCCAGCTTGTTCTCAAGTCAGTCTCCTAATCTTTGTAGGCGATGTGTCTCGTGTAATGATTTACTCTGTACATTCTAATTCGTGAATTATGCACATTTCGTTATTATTAATAAAATCTTTTGTCCTTTATAAAAAGAATGAGTAACGAAAGGGAATCGGGAACTTTGTTTTGATTTCAGACTTCTACTTCAAGGTTCACATAAAGATATGGGTTTCTGACCGGTCCAAAAGAGGCCCAAAATCCAATAAGGCCTAATCAGATTCTCTTTGTTATACTTGTATTGTGGTAGCATATGTCCCACACATTAACAACCTCAAGTTTGATTGCATTGAAGATTTGAAAATCATAAGTCATTTTTATTACTATATAAACACCTCCCAAACGGTAAACAGTTTTAGAGAAAATTTTTAATATATACATATTAACTTATAAATACTTATTGACGTCTCTAAAATAACGTCAATTAACACAATTTCTTGTTGTTACCCGCCGATTTCATGAGCCTCGGAGGTTGCGGACGTTTTGCGTTCGAACATCACCCGAGGGGGATTTACCACACCCACACGCAATGCCCTATGGATTCGTCGTGGGGTTTCCTCCTTAGGGGCGATAGGACTGTAATAGTTCGACCAAGAAAATGATTTGGTGAATGGGTTTCCGACATCGTGTTCGGACCCTTGTTAGTGACTCTTAACCGTTGTTAAAAAAAACAATCAACAAAATAAATATTCTAAAATGTAGTCAGATAGAAGAGTTTGCCCTGTACAAAAATTGCATTCATAATTTGGCACAAACAATTGCAATATCATTATATTCATATTTGAAATTCTATGACAATTTTGGGAAGCTTGAGTATATATAAATGATTTCTGTTAAACTTACAAAATCTCATATATTGTATATTATTTTAATTTTAATGACATATGAAGCCGAAAGCTGCTAGCTATTTAGAAGCACAAGTAGTACAATCACAAGTTTTGGGGACGAAAGGCTCACATACCAAAGGGCTTGTGTGGAAGCAAACAATCTATGACGAAACAACACTGCCTGCTTAAGCAAACGGGCGGATCAGAAAACTTAACACAACACTTACACATGTAACATATACGAAATGGGCTTACAAGTTTCATACGTCGTCCCCAACCTTCCTTTTCAGCCATCGTTTTGTATTCATTTATCTCCATTGTAACAGGCACTGGTGTTAACACTGCATGTTCCATCGTGTTGTTTTCTATAATGCATATGAAATTAGAAACAATCCCATATGATAATCATCATACAGTAATATTAGAATGATTTAAAGTAGTCGATTATATTAGAATGATTTAATGTAGTAGATTATATTAGAATGATTTAAAGTAGTAGAATGAAGACTGTAACTTGCCTGAAGTTTTACTAGTTAAAAGTAGCAGCAACAAGAAGAGTTGTTTGGTTGACATATTATGAACCAAACGCTCCTTGAATGAATTTTTTTAGGGGAACGTATCATTATTATTATGTATTACTATTAAGTTTAAACAATCTGTAATGAAATAAATATGACATAGGCTTTAATGATGCTATACCAAATGAAGAAAAATAAGTAGTCATATAAGAAAAGTTATAAGTTTACTAAAGGATTATTAGGACAGAGACGAACTGAAGTGAAAGACATAGTTAAAATGGGTTTAATAAAGATGTGATGAAATTAGTCAAAAACCTAAATTCGTTGATGCATAGGAGATGTTAACAAAACGAAGAAGTAACACATTCAAGGTTCATCTACTGTTAACATTTTTAATTGTTACCTAACCATTTACATGTTTGAAAAAACTTATCAAATATAACAGGGCAGAATTGTTGTATTCGAATACACCGAAAAGTCAGAGGCTCTTTGGCTCAAATATGTACGGCCAAACAAACCACCGAGATATGAATCTGGGTCGGTCACTTTTGAGACATTCAGGACAATTTATCTTGGAGATGGTTATCGAGTTGATTTGTATGTATTTGAAATATTGTATTTTGTAACATTGGGGTACAAATATCACTTGTGTTATCACTTGTGTTAGAACTTTTGTTGACCTTATTTATGTGGTAATAATAATAATATTCATTAACTTAAAATGCATAGAGTAACTCATTAATGGTTAGAGATGGTAAACCATAAGGTATCCATTTTGACTTTCACTTGTTAGAAATAAGGACCCAAATAACACACTAATAAATTGCGCCCACTAACTATAGACAAAATAATCAATATCACAAACAATATCGCAAGATAGCCTAGTGGTAGGGATGCTGACCATATTTGCAAGTGGTTTCAGGATCAGCAGGGAGGGTTTAGAAACTATCATATATTGTTTCGAAAAGTTGAATTTAACGTGTGTTATCAATTCGACTAAAAGAAAGAATCGATTAGCGAACAATAGATATTTCACTCCCTTGATACAGGATTCCACAAGCTATTTACTCATGTCAAGTGTCTGTATGTGACTGTAATCATAATTTGTCCATTAGTGGAACTCATTTGAAAATCTATAGTAAAATCAAGTGTAGCTAGTTGGCCAGCTGGGCTGTATTGATATCTGAAGCAAAACCATTAAACTAATCATGAACATGATTTCAAATTAGTCATTACTATAAATGTAAAGACTTACTGTAAGATATGAGATCTGACAGACTGGTACAATCTTTAATATACTTTATATCAGTGTTGTAAAAAACGGAAAAAACGGGGGTGTAGACGGGGGTGTAGACGGATTTTGGAGTGCCCCGTCCCGTTTATACATAAAACGTTTGAAAAAACGGAAATCGGCCAAAAGACGGTCAAAAGACGGTCAAACACGGTCCGAGACGGGGAAAAACGGGTTTTTCTGATTTTTTTCAAGTTTTTTTTTTTTTTTTTTATATAAAAAAAATTAAACGCTGTGCTATTACTTAGGGTTTCTTTTTTTATGTTTGAAATGTTGAAGTATTTAAACATGTGTGAAATGCTTATGTTTGGAATGTTGTAATGTACTATATATATATATATATATATATATATATATATATATATATATATATATATATATATATATATATATATATATATATATATATATATATATATATATATATATATATATATATATATATATAACATTTTTATTTAAAAGTCAACGTTAGTCAACATCCGTCTAGACCTCCGTCTCGACCCCGTCTCGACCATCTCGACCCTTTTAGGACCCGACCGTCTCGACCCCGTCTTGCGTCTTTTGCAACCTTGCTTTATATACTTTAAATCAGCAAAAGCCACCCAAAATGGACATATGTGCATTTTACTAGGGAACATCAATATTACTTCTCATTTTTCCATAGGAATGTTGTAATTTGCTGCCGTAGATGCATGAATCAAGAAGTGTCAAGTGTTCTGAAGTTTGATGATAGGCATGAAAAGTATTATACAAGAAAAGAAAATATCT